>NW_020174788.1:2395139-2472903 GCF_003031525.2 Neophocaena asiaeorientalis asiaeorientalis
TTACAGGGAAAAAACCGTAAAAAACACAAACACATGGAGGCTAAACAATATGTTACTAAATAACCAAGAGATCACTGAAGGAATCAAAGAGGACATCAAAAAATACCTACAGACAAATGACAACGAAAATACGACGACCCACAACCTATGGGATGCAGCAAAAGCAGTTCTAAGAGGTAAGTTTATGGCTATACAAGCCTACCTTAAGAAACAAAAAAATCTCAAGTAAACAATCTAACCTTACACCTAAAGGAACTAGAGAAAGAACAAACAAAACCCAAAGTTAGAAGTAGGAAAGAAATCATAAAGATCAGAGCAGAAATAATGAAATAGAAACAAAGAAAACAATAGCAAAGATGAATAAAACTAAAAGCTGGTTCTTTGAGAAGATAAATTGATAAACCATTAGCCAAGAAAAACAAATAAAAGGAATACAAATTGGAAAAAAAGAAGTAAAACTGTCACTGTTTGCAGATGACATGATACTACACATAGAGAATGCTAAAAATGCCACCAGAAAACTACTAGAGCTAATCAATGAATTTGGTAAATTTCCAGGATACAAAATTAATGCACAGAAATCTCTTGCATTCCTATACACTAATGATGAAAAATCTGAAAGAGAAATTAAGGGAACACTCCCATTTACCACTGCAACAAAAAGAATAAAATACCTAGGAATAAACCTACCTAGGGATACAAAAGACTTGTAAGCAGAAAACTATAAGATACTGATGAAAGAAATTGAAGATGATACCAACAGATGGAGAGATATACCATGTTCTTGGATTGGAAGAATCAACATTGTGAAAATGACTCTACTACCCAAAGCAATCTACAGATTCCATGCAATCCCTATCAAACTACCACTGGCATTTTTCACAGAAGTAGAAAAAAAATTTCACAATTGTATGGAAACACAAAAGATCCCGATTGCCAAAGCAATCTTGAGAACGAAAAACGGAGCTGGAGGAATCAGGCTCCCTGACTTCAGACTACACTACAAAGCTACAGTAATCAAGACAATACGGTATTGGCACAAAAAGAGAAACATAGTTCAATGGAACAAGATAGAAAGCACAGAGATAAACCCACACACCTATGGTCAACTAATTTATGACAAAGGAGGCAAGGATATACAATGGAGAAAAGACAGTCTCTTCAACAAGTGGTGCTGGGAAAACTGGACAGGTACATGTAAAAGAATGAAATTAGAACGCTCCCTAACACCATACACAAAAATAAACTCAAAATGGATTTGAGACCTAAATGTAAGACCGAACAGTATAAAACTCTTAGAGGAAAACATATGAAGAACACTCTTTGACAGAAATCACAGCAAGATCTTTTTTGATCCACCTCCTAGAGTAATGGAAATAAAAACAGAAATAAACAAATGGAACCTATTAAAACTTCAAAGCTTTTGCACAGCAAAGGAAGCCATAAATAAGACAAAAAGAGAACGCTAAGAATGGGAGAAAATATTTGCAAATGAATCAACGGACAAAGACTAATCTCCAAAATATATAAACAGCTCATGCAGCTCAGTATTAAAGAAACAAACAACCGAATCCAAAAATGGGCAGAAGACCTAAATAGACATTTCTCCAAAGAAGATATACAGATGGCCAAGAAGCACATTTAAAGCTGCTCAACATCACTAATTAGTAGAGAAATGCCAATCAAAACTACAATGAGGTACCACCTCACACTGGTTGGAATGGGCATCATCAGAAAACCTACAAACAACAAAAGCTGGAGAGGGTGTGGAGAAAAGGGCACCCTCTTGCTCTGTTGGTGGGAATGTAAATTGATACAGCCACTATGGAGAAGAGTATGGAGATTCCTTAAAAAACTAAAAATAGAATTACCATATGGTCCAGCAATCCCACTACTGGGCATATACCCAGAGAAAACCATAATTCATAAAGACACATGCACCCCAATGTTCACTGCAGCACTATTTACAATAGCCAGGTCATGGAAGCAACCTAAATGCCCATCGACAGACGAATGGATAAAGGTGTGGTACATACATACAACGGAATATTACTCAGCCATAAAAAGGAACGAAACTGAGTCATTTGTTGAGACGTGGATGGACCTAGAGACTGTCATACAGAGTGAAGTAAGTCAGAAAGAGAAAAACAAATATCGTATATTTACACATGTATGTGGAACCTAGAAAACTGGTACAGATGAACCGGTGTGCAGGGCATAAGTTGAGACACAGATGTAGAGAACAAACGTATGGACACCAAGGGGGGAAAACGGTGGTGGGGTGGGGATGGTGGTGTGCTGAATTGGGCGATTGGGATTGACATGTATACACTGATGTGTATAAAATTGATGACTAATAAGAACCTGCAGTATAAAAAAACAACCAGCAAATAAAAAAAAAATAATACTAAACTTTCTTTGGGTTATTTGTGTGGAAATATGTTAACATAAATGTTTCAGATATTACATGAAATTTCTAAAAAAAAAAAAAGAATGGAACAGAGAAATGTGCAAAGATGAAGGGATAGCGAAAACCTTGCAAAATTGGGCCAGGTCAAGACATCCCAGGAAACGACACACCTCTCTCCCAAACTCCTTCCTTCCCTCCCCCTCCTCCATTCCTTCTCTCTCTCTCTCCTTACCTACTTCCATCCATTCAATAATAATTTATTGAGCACCTGCTCCATGCCACACAATGTAGCCAAATGTTTAATACAACGCTATACAAACAGAATAGCTCAGAGACTTCTTTTTTAAGTGTTACCTAACAAGCAGTACAGGGCAAGAAGAAAGGAAGGTGGCTTATTTCACATTAATGCCACAAACACTAAGTGTCTGCTTTGTATAAGATACTGTGAGCAGAGAACCCACAGAGAACAGAGATGAGCAACTGAAATGGCAATGAACTCACAGGAGTATCTCCAATCGATCACGAGAGGGAAGTCTCTAGGTATAGGACATAAAAGTCATTCTGGGTCCTCTTCCTCAAATACTCCAAAATAACAGAGTCAGGAAAGTAAGGCATCAAAAGAAAAAAAAACAAACGCAAAAGCAGAACATATTCAATTCGAAATTCTGACCAGTTTCATTGGAAGCAACATCTTTTCATTGCAGCTTTTCTCATCTTCTCTTCAAATACTTGCCTTCTTCCTTTAAAAAAATAAAGTGAATTGTTCCAAATGACATCACCATAGTATCCAATGGAAGCGCCTTCAGCCAAACACTTAGCTTACCTCACTTAATGTTTGTTTTTGCTAATGTATTATTCTAAACACCCTGGGGCTCTGAGAAATTCGAGAAAGATTTATTAGCCAAGACATCTTCTGAAAGAAGCTCAGCAGCAAGGAAAAATATATCATCTCTCCTTTAGTTAACTCTTGCTGTAAGGAAAGTCAGTGTGTTTCTCCAGGCCCAGAGCAGTGAGATGGCAAGGAAAGTCATAAAAGCAGAATGTCTCTTCCAGCCAAGCGGTGTCCTTTTTTTCCTTTCTACTCACTTGAGTAGCCTGAGAGGGTATAAACATTTTCTTGCTTTCATCATGGAGTTAAGAACTTTATAGACAAGATAGGTTAAGGCAGCACTCTGAACCATTTTACCCTGAATGTCAGCCAATCACAGAAGTGTTCAGGAGGACAGTAAAAACAAGGTTTCCATCAGGCACTGAGATGTGATTGATGAAAAATTCCAAAGTAAGATATCACATCAAAATATGCAGAATTGACAGGGGAAATAACCAAGAACATCCTTACTGGTTTCAAGGAGATGTAATAAGGATCAAGCATGGGGAGGTGAGGGGATGTGTGAGTATATATTTTTAGTAGGGGGGAGGGGTCTGCTACTTTCTAATCTCAAGCCCAGTGAGAAGAGGCATCAATGAATCCACTCTGAGATCCTGACATGTGTTTCCTGTCTCCGAAGCCATCACAGATTTCCCAGCAGGGAATCTAGAGGGTACTGCAGGCAGGAGAGGGCTACTAATTCAGAAATACCATGTGTGCTCTCAGAGTTTGCCTAGGAAGGGATGGATGACTGTTTTTCACAAAACAGAGGGTGCCAAGTGGGAAAGAAAGCTGTCCTGGAGACATCAGAAGTCCTGCTGAAGGGGGCTTCCTGGGAGGCAAGACGTTTTCATGTGGAATGGAAGGAGGGATGAAGCATCCTGTCCAGGAATGGAATGCTTTGCCTCCCTTTTCTATAGGATTTGTAGGAGATGTATCACACCTCCAGGGCTAGGAATCTCCAAAGACTCAAGAAAATGCTTCATGAGGGAAGAAGTCAGTTTAACTATTTACCAGTCCCAGAGGGCACAAAGGCACCCAGCCGAGTAACAAATATTCCAACCTCTACCATAACCCCTACCCTGGTAGGGTCATAAACTCTAGCCAGCAGCTAGCACCTCATGAGATGAGAGCAGAGACAGCTGAAATAAATCCAACCCCTACTCCCAAAGGTATGGAGTCACCAACTAAATGCTGTATATAGGGAAAACAAATAACTTTGAATGAGGTTTGAAGTGATAAATATCTCACATGAGACATCTAAAATTTCTGAAGTGACCTGTACTTTGTCCCTTAAATACCATCACACTGTTAACTTTTAAGTGGGCCAAAAAATCCACTAGGAATTGCCCAAGTTTTTATGGGGGAGAGATAGGGGAAGACCATTCCCAACTCAAATTTCAAAGGAATAGTGAAGACAAAAATAAAGATGCATTTGATCATGAGTTGTGCTTACTGAACATACAAGTTACATATTTATTCAACACGTATTTGTTGAATGCCAATCACTGTGATAGACAATGAATACAAATAAGTCTTACAATAGGACTCCTGCGACAGAACTACAACAGAACTCTGTACTCCTGTACAGAGTTTGCAAAGCAATGGGCTAGAACGAGGACTTCCTTGACATAATCTGTTCTCAAGACAGATTGATACAGAGATAGAAAGCACATGCTTTGGGGTAGTTCATACCTGGATTTGAATTCCTATCGCTCCTTAGATGAGCTGGAGAAAATTACCTAACTATTTTACACTTCAGTTCTCCTCGCCTACAAAATGGAGATAATGTAATCTACCTTTTAAGATTGCCAAGAGGATTTAAGGAAAATGTACAGAAAGCACACAGTATACTTGACTCAAAAACTAGTAGGGGACATTACCAACAAGATAGCGATATGAGTAGTAAGCCTTTAGAATCAAACAGATAAAATAAACGGATATTGCCATTAAATATCTCCATCATAAAAGTTAAAATGAAAGATTCAACAGAAAGTATTAATTCTTCTTAAATAATTTACGTCTCCCTACTCATCTTTCTAATACTTGATAAAAATCCCCACTCGGTTGTCTGTAATATTTTTATTTCCTGGGCTTTTATTATATAATAAATAATATATTATACAATCAGTGCCATATAATCTAGGATTCACTCATCTCATTTCCTATGCTTTAATTGTCTGTTTTGTACAAAGTTTCATCTCCCAAATTATATTGTAAGAGCTCACTGAAGATAGGGCAGGCAATAATACGCTGCTTATTTGCTAGAATGTTTTAGATCTTCAACAGATATATGACAGAACTGAATAGAAAAGACGTAAGCTTTAAGATGTGCCAATGTGTAAAAATGCAGGCTATTCCGAGCTGCCACTGGAAGCCCAAACACAAACAGGGCGGTCTTTGTCATTGCTTCGTAAACTGGGAAACACTCTCAGGGTCAAAGCAGAAATCCTTCTTGATGCCTGCAAATCACCTCCGATGAGAAACTTCTGGCCTTGAGGTTCCACACACTATGACAAAGACAGGCAGGTACAGAACAAACTTTCTCCAACAATGCTTCAAGTTGAATTTCAACATGGAATCTCATTGAGTCTGCCGACGGCATTTTGAAAAGAATTTCATTAAATGTTGCTAACATATCATAAGCTCCCTTAAATGGAAGGGTAATGGCTCATAACATTTGTAAGCTTTTTAATTTCATGGAATTTGAGCAGCATAATCAGGACCTATTAAAGTCAATCAACTGTGCCAAGTGGGGCTACCTACCTTTGCTTTTGTTTGTATTTTCCTTGTGGGTACACCCTGTGGACCAAGAGGCAGCAGTCCCAGTATCATTCTTTAAGGCTAATGCTGGTGTGTGATGTCCTGAACCTCCTCTGATGAAACCATCACAGCAGCATTTGCATGCCTGGGATGAACAGACACCTCTTGGGAAATGGCTTTTGGCTTCTGGGAAAGAGAGATTTCCCTTTCTATTTGCTTCGGCTCAGAAGGTGCAATTTTGGTAGGATTCAAAATCAGTCATCTGACAAATGTAACTGGAATTAATAAATAGAGATGACTATAAGAAACTTTATTTATATTTTCAGTGACACAGTGGTACCCAAACTATTAATCCTTCAAGACCAGTCTCCAGGTTTCTTCTACCATGAAACCTTTAATTACAGCAGTGGCCATTTATAAGGGCTAAATTCCAGGCACTGTTCTAGGCACAATGTATATGTTTTCTCATTTAATTTTCAAAACAATTCTATGATGCTTTCAGCTATCCCAGATTATGTATAAAGAAACTAAAGTTTGAGACATAAAGTAATATGGCCCAAGTCACAAATCTAGTCAGTAGCAGAGCCAAGCTTTAAACCCAGTTTTAGTCTGACTCTAAATCATGGGTACTTTTCTTTCTTTCTTTTTTTTTGGCCACACCATGCGGGATGTGGGATCTTAGTTCTCCAACCAGAGATCCAACTCGTGCCCCCTGCATTGGGAGCACAGAGTCTTAACCACTGGATCGCCAGGGAAGTCCCTGGATACTTTTCTACTATGCTATGTTGCCTTCACAATCACGCTGATTCAAGTCTTTCCGTGGGAATGCAGATATCTAGAGAGAGCTTTTTCATATGGGGACAAGAGGGTACCAGGCAGGGTGATGATCCAGGATAGCTGAAGGCTAGAGAGTCAAACAGGGAGAACTCACCCCACAGTCAAGGGAGAAAGCGCACATCAAAGTTGGAAAAGCAGAACTGAGGGTAACAAACCACCTTAGGAGAAGGCCACACACAGAAGGCTGATTTAGAGTGAGGACAGCTGGGAACAGAATGGAGTAGGGGATGGGCTAGGGCAAGCAGTGTTACACTAAGACTGAGAACACATGGAAAAGTTAGGGTTCTACTTTTGAGCCCTGCTGGCTGAACAGGCAGGGCACATCTGATGGCTTGATGGACTTGGGTAGGACCGGATAAGCTCATCATATAAATCTTTACTGTAAAAAACCCAGAATGATGGGCATATAGATGGTGTCCAAATACAGTGTCTGCATTTAATTATAACTTATACAAATGATCAGGAAAACATTCAGCTATTCCCTAGGCTGCCATTAATGACTACTGGACCAAGAAAATACACTAATTAATAGTGTATGACATGCACATACATGCACACACTCTGAATGACATGCACATCTACGATGATACCTGAAGGAGATGAAAGAAAAGTGTTCATCTTAAAAGAGGAAGAAAATTTTATCCAGGACGACTTGCTGCATTATGGGTATTACCGTATTTTTAACAATATTGCTGAGAAATGAAAAAAACAGTTCAAGAGATAAGAATGGTAGTGGGATCTTGTACATAATATATTTAAAGAACTTGTAAAAGAAGCTGAATTTAGAATGAAGAAGACAGAATCCTTTCTTCAAAGGGGTTCCCAGAGGTAAATAAGCCCCGATGTCCTAAGGCATACATTATACATAATGAGCTAACGTCTCTTTTATGAATCTACAATGGTACTGGATATTTGGAGAACTGGAAGAATTAAGAAAATGGTCACTCATATTCTCCATGTTCTGTAGTTTCAGATAAGGAACCAGAGTTAACAAAGGCCGGGTCTTTGGAAATTCGGTATTTCTATAGGTTTTTATTACTTCATATTAGCTCCACTTTGGTGGGCTTAGAATGAGAAACCAGTAACTTGTAGTCTGAGGTTCTGGACAAAATCATATCTGCAGAGCCTAAGATCTCTGGAATATCATGATATTTTTCTGGAGTCAGACTTCATTAGCACATGGATCTTTGATTATTTCCAGATAGATACTGTAATACAATTCTAACAGAAAGCATGACCACAGAAAAGTAATGGTGTAGTGGGAGATGGTACAGTTTAGGGGATCTGTGGTTGGAATGGGGAAAAATTGGCCTCTACAGGAAGCTGTGATTGTGTGAGGCCTATGCAACTATAGAACAGAGCGGGGTGGGGAATGGCCAGAGAAGTAGCAAGTGGCAAAAAAAAAAAAGAAAGGAAGTAAGATGCTCTCTTCATGAAACTAGTAAGGGTCTTACATGTTTCTTTGGGTTGAAGGGAAAGCAAGTTAGACAAACAGCACAGACCGACACATAAATACTGTCTACTGTCCTGAGATAATACAGCATTCCAGTAAAGAATGTGTGTCAACATGAGTTGGAATATTAGATGCATGTTTTTCCTTAACCCTTCTACTTCACTGCTTCTCTCTAAATGGAAGATCAAAATGATAGGTCCTTTCTAGTGATACTCTAAGGAATGAATGAAATAACTTTACATGAGAACCGTGGCTATTCGCTATTACAACATGAGGGTTTAATTTCATATTATTTTGATTCCAATTCAGCAAATATTTCTGAGCAATTACTATGAGCAAGGCCCTCTGTTAGGTGATTTAGAACCTACTAGTTCACTTGATCTCCATAACAACAAACCCTTTAAGATGATTTAAAGATATTCCATATTAGAACAGCCAAACCCTCAGGCACTTAGTAACACTTTAACGTTTTCTAACCATTCCCCATTTCCTGGTTGCCATTTGCTAGTTATCTCAGGAAAAGAATGGTCCAGGCATCTTCAGAGCATCTTTTCTTCCTCTCCTTGGCTTAGCCTCACTGGTTCTCCTGACCATTACATTTACTCTACCAGGTTGTGCACATAAAGCCAGGGATACTGTACTTTGTGGTGATGTAAGGACTTTACAAGGGTAATTTTAAAGACATGTGCGCTTTTGGCCATAAGGGCCAAATTTAAAAATCAAAACCATGTAACATTACCATAAGTCAACATTGCTGGATCCCTCAGGATCATGAGCCCCGTGTTGAGCTGTGGTGGAAGGAACCCTAATAGAAACAGTCCCCGTTTCCTTCACCCACTAAGAGCAAGCAACTGACCTGCACGATCCAAGACATGTTGGCATCGGCCACCTTTTTATACTAACTCGGTTGTAACGTAGTCTCATTGTGTTTTCTTTTCATTAAACTTCTTCCTGTACCTCCCTAACCAGAGTGCTGCTAAGATATGGTCAAAGAAACACTTTGTGATTTAGCAAACTCTCTGTGGCAGCCATGGAAAGCATGGGGGTACATTCCACATCTCAGAAAACTCAGACGGTAAGACCAGTCCAAAAAATTCAAGACTGCTATAAAATAAATGAAAAACCTTGGTTTGTTAACAACTATAGTCAGAAACAAACATGGGGACTATATATCCATCCAGTGATATGACTACTTATGCATTAACAGCTTAAAAATAAAGCCTGCTCCATTTCTCATCTATTAATGAGCTACGACCTAAGGAAAATTCATCTTCCCATAAAATTCCTCTCATATTTTTTAAGGTAACTGCCTGAGCCTTAACTGAGGCCTAAAAGCAATCTACACAGCTTGTTAGTAGAAAACTGCAATTACCGTACCATCTGTACTTGTCTGTTACTGTAGAGAGATGCTACTTTTTATTTCCACGATTCTGATGTTACAAAATGGAAGCTGTGGCTTACTAGGTGGAGAAATCTACCATACCGCACCAAGCAAGGAAAGAAACTGGGTAATGTGCTTGTCTTATTCTTTCCACATGGCGATTTTCATCACCATCTCCCTCTCCCTCTTCAACTCCCTCCAAAATGCAAAAAGTACAAAATGCAAAATATTTATCGGTCTTAAAAGTCTCATTTACTTTGTGGACCACGTGGTATTTGCCTGGAGGCAGAATCATTGCCGATAAAAACAGAATCATTCATGGAGATGGAAAGTCCCACACTCATAATTTAGGCAACTGCCATTTAAAACATCGCTGGTAATAAATTACAGAGCAATGCGTCAAAAGGCTATGCTCAGCTGTTGGTGGAGATCACAAAATTAAAGAGTAAGTATTTGCTTATAATTTCACATGTCAAGGAAGTTTTTTTTTTCAGCCTCTGAAATAACATCTCCTGAGAAATCATCAGTGTTTTTTTGACAATGAGCAAGTTTTTTGTTTTTTGTTTTTAAATTAAGACTAACTACAACACACCCACAGCAATTACAAAGTGCTGGGTGCAGCGAGTTTCCAGGAGATGAGTATTTTTTGACTGAAGCATTAAGAAAATCTTTTTTTTTTTTTTGCCAAGGCTTTAGGAGTGAAGAACAACAAAATATTTAAGAATGTATTAAAATGCCCTTCTTCCTTAAAGCTATAGATTCTCTCTCCATTACTCTCCCCCAATACTCAACAAGTATTATTGGCTGTAGGGGCCACCTAACCAAAGTATTCCTACTTACTCTTACCATTTAAGGAACATAAACCAAATGACAATAGACTCTGGTATGTACTTTTGCTTCTTCAATGTTATTTATGAAATAAGCGAGAAGCAGTCTCACATCACATAGTGGATGTTCCATAAACCAAAAGAGTGAGAGGATGCTGACATGCCATAGTGATGATGAAGAGAATCTCAAAGATGTGAAGGGCTGGAAAGTGCTAATTTTGTTATCTTCACCTTTCCTGTCTGTAACACACAGCTCCATATTCTGGAGTTTCCATTAGCCTGTGGATGGCACAAATAAAGTCTTAGAGCAACACAAAAGAGCAAGGTAGGGAAAGATGGGCTTTCAGTACCTTTAGTACCACTTTTACCTCTTCCACCTTTTCTGTCCTGTTCCCCCATGGTCTCCCACCACATAGGTACTCACGCCATCCTCTACATAACACAATACTTAGTATGAGGCTGATAAAGAAACTTATTCAATCTAAAGCTCCTATAAAAGAGAAATTTGTCTTTATCTCCCCACCTGAGAGGCTCTTAGAGAATCTTTGAGTTAGAAGGATCCTAAGAGAACAGTCATTTATTCAAAGAGCCAAGCAATCAACGACGACAACAACAATTTGCTTTCCTTCCATATGAGAGGCACTAGTTAGAAACCAGGGAAACAGTGATAAAGCAAATAATAACAAATTTTAATAATCAAAAATTATCATACTGAAATTTTATATAGTGCTTTATACTCAAAGCAATATTCTACAAACAGTAACACGTACCTAATAAATTTTACGTCATTATGTAAGATAAATTAACTCTTACAATCCTGTTACATGCTTATGAGGTAGTGCTGCTATTAGGCCCATTTTACAGATGAGGAAAATGAAGCACAGAAAAGTCCAAGTAATTTGCTTGAGGCAACACAGATAGTAAATGGTGGAGCCAAGATTTAAATCCAGGGAGGTGGCATTCCAGAGCCTGCTCTTATACATCACTTAATAACTGCCTTTCTCGGTCCCTGCCATCATGGAGATCATGCAGTAATAATGGGAAGCAAACAGGTAAGTACATAAATATTTAGTCATTTAATATATACATATGATATATAAATAGAAATTAATATACCTAAGTAATATGACATGATATAATATAGTGGCAGAAAATAAAGCTACTAGGTAAGGGATATATTTTCAATGGGTGGGCAAGGAAGCTGTCCGTCAGAAGATGCCATGTGAGCAGAGGCCTGGATGGAGCGAGGCTAGGTTTTCATCCAGCCTGGTGTTTTCGGACTGTGGTGCATGGGCCCCCCACCCAGGGCCTGGGCATCCCGTGGCTGATGACAGGGAGACTCTGGGTGGGCAGGGCAATGGGCTGCAGCACCCCAGCCCCTGCCCAACCACAGGAGCTCAGCTTCCATCTGGTCCAGATTTAGGGTTCCAAGTAAAATCTGACTCCAAAAAGATTCCATGGCTTTAAAAACAATGTTGTAGAAAACCACTAAGCATGCCCAACCTCTTTACGTCAGACACACGGAGAGCCAAGAGGAACGACTTGCTCCAGAGCTGGTGCTGATCCCAGCAGGACAAGAAGAGCATCCAGATTCCCCAACTTGGAATCTAGTGTACTTTCTGGAATACTGAACTGTCAGCTGTGACACTCCTCCCATTCAGTACATTGTGTTAATCTCTAGAAGGTATAGACAAAAGGTTTTATCCAAGTGACTGTGCCTCTCTGTCTGGAAACTTCATAACCAAACTCCAGGCTTATCAAAAATTGCACGCATGATCTTGCCTGTCTCCTGTATTTATTAAAGTGCCCCTACCTCTGCCTCTTATTCTACTTTATATTTTTCTTGATCTTAACCTATTATATCTTTTCTTACTCTGTCCCTGTACATATTTCTTACAAGCTACTGTACTTCAAATCCTTTGTGGAAATGTCTATGTGCATAAGGGGAAGGAGTACTTGCAGTAGGGGTCTGGCATGAATACAAATTTCTGAATCTTCAAATAACTGAGATTCTAATGGTGGAACCTTGGTCACCACAGCAGACAAGAAAATGTGGGGTGCAGTCGACTTGCCCAATGGCCCTCAAACAACATAATTAGACATTCTCAACCTCATTTGAAGTTCAGACCTACCTCTTCTATGAAAACTCCAGCTGATAGAGTTACAACTGAGATTTAACCAAAGTCCTCAGTAACTCGTCTACTTCCAGCATGATAAGAAAAGCACACACAGTCAATTTTTCCAAAATTAAAGAAAGAACAAAAAAACCATCAGCCCATTTTAATTCTAAGGCAACCAAAAACCTCTGAATCACTATCTCTGTTTCCCAGGATAAACAAACAAAAGGACCAAAGGATTAAACACTGGCCTATTCAAAGTTTGTGTGTCTGGTCTTTTCTTTTTACCAAAAAAAAAAAAAGAAAAAAGCAAGCAGCTGCTTCACCCTGTTGTCCATGATAAATGATGACACGTAAAAAGACAAATACATTTCAGGAATGGCAATCTGCTTCACAGTACAGATGGGCTTATAGATGACCCTTCCAATTTTTAATAATCTCCATAATTTATGTGTGAGCTAAGAAATGCAAAGATGCCTAGTGCGCCCCTTTGACTCAGTACAAATCACTTTTATTTACTTGGGCAATACTTCATGGTCCAGTTAACTTCTTAATTAAAGACAGCAGGATGCTCATGTTCCATGCAAGTGGCATGGAAAACATTGCTTTGTGCGCAGTGGGTTCAGCTGGGAGTTGAAGCTGAGGAGAAGACACCACGGCTTTCGGTTGGTTTCTAAACCAGCCAGAGACACGGCTCCTCTCGTTGTAACTAAATTGTCAATGGAGCCTCTTCAGACAAAACTTCTGCTTGTCTGCTATCCTATGTTACTTTATTTTGCCTCATGCCCAATCCAAAACTTCAACTTTCTTCCCCTTGTCTGCTTCTTCCCCAGTCATGCTCTGTTATGGTTAAAGGAAGAAAGACAAAAAAGAGGCGTGTTCTAGGAGACTCAGGCCCACCCTGGTGGGCCAGAAACTCAGCCTCCAGAAGCTCTGAGACTGCTATCTCTTGCCATTGAGCTTGTACACTATGTCAAAACCCACAGGAGCCAGACGAGTAGGAGAAATTGGTGTAAAAGAGAGAGACACAGGAAGTGAGGAGAAGTGAGTCATGAGTGACTACGAATCCTAAGAAGTCAACCTAATTTCTGGACTCCTGCATGATGAGATGGATACATTCTCAATACCATAAGCCAGGGGCTGTGCACCCCCAAGGGACTTCAGGGGCCCATTATATAAACAAGCTACACAGGTGGGGTATGAGACAGTGGTGACTGATGGATGCTGTGGCACAATGAGGAACAAATATGCATCTAAAGGAGGCACTGTTTACTTAGCTCCAGTCCTTATGAATATCAAACCACTCTGCCAGATTTTCTGGAGGTTTTTTGGTGAGAATCAAAAAATATAGATTTTTTAAAAATGTCAAATCTTCAGATATTTAAATATTAGAAACGAATTCACATTCAAAGGAAAACAATGTGTGAGGCACATAAACTGTATCTTTAGGCCGGATTCAGTTTGCAGCTTCTGTCATAAGCCTTCATATCAATAGTTAACCTCACAGTGCATAAGCTGGGTCATTTAAATTACGTCGTTTAACCCTCACAGTAACTTGATAAAGTAGAGAATATCATCTCAGTGATTAGGTCAGCCATCATTAAGCTTGGTCCTCCTGCATTGTCCACTGTTGTTTCCAGTTTCCTTTTTTTAATGCTTGTGAACTCTCTCAGGAACTTAATATGCTTTGCAGTAAGTTATTCCCCATGAGAGGGAAATGGCCATGTATAACTCAACCTATCGTACTAAAGACAGCGTCATGAGAAAATTAATTACCACATACACTGTGTGTTGATGTGGAAGAAAACACTGCAATCCTGGATTTCAGTTCTGACTTTGCTGGGCATAACTTGGGTAAGTTCAATGTCCTTTCCGGGCCTGAGGGCCCCATACATTAAATGAAGTCACTGGTCTAACTGAATTCTTAGGGACTTTCAACTTCCAGCATAGATATGGCTTGTTAATTCAGGCTGATAGAATAAGTCTCAATTCACATCATACTAAAATCAAAATGGAATTTTAAAACTCAGCTTTCCATAAAACAAAGAGATGATAGACAGAAACGTGAAAATCCATGGTGAGAATGACCAGCTCAGAGTTTCAACAAGCATATAGCAGTTTCTCAACTTTCATAAACATTGACAAAATGGGATACCCTCAAAATCCATTTTATAGGTGGAATTCAGGCTTTTCTAGGAACCAACACTCAGACTAGTGTTTATAAAGCACTGGCATATGTGTGTATTAATCTTTAAATATTTTATTATAGTTTGCTTTTTTTTTTTGGTATCATAAAATGAGTGAAAACGTCACTCCTGGATCAAAGGGTATAAACATTTTAAGGTACTTAAGATATATCGAAAACTATTTTTTTCAGAAAGACTACCAGTAATCTATGAGTGCCAGAGCCAGCAAAATTTTTAAGCAGAAGAATGAGAAAAAAAGTTGAACATTAGAAGAGTGTAACTCAGTGAAAGAAAAACTGAAAACTAAAAGCTATTGAATATGAAATGGGTTTCCTAAGAGATTTTCACTGAATTTATGATTAAGTTTGTGAGTTTATTATTAAGAAGACATGCAAGAAGAGGATGCAAGACCATTTGGTTCAAAGGACGTTCAAACATCAGATGAGATGTGCACTACACGATGATGATGTAGACAGTGAAAAGTATTGTCCTTGAAATCAAATCATCATCTGCCATCATCAACATCATCGTCATCAAGACATGGGGGTGAGAGTGGGAATGACCATTTCTGGAACACTCATTTCATGTCAAGTTCTGTATTAAGCACTTAAACACTATCTTACTTATTTACAACCACCTGTGATAGAGGTATTAATATCATCTCAGTTGCATAGGTAAGAAAACAAGATTTACCAAGTTAAGAAATTGTTCAAAGATCACTCATCGGTCAAACAGTAGCACTGGTTGCCACCCAGATCCAGTGATACAGCACATGAGCTTGACCATGGTATTATACTGTCTCTTGGTATAGACAACTTCTAAGAACCCCATTTACATATGATTTCATTATTCTATACACAGCTTTTTGGTAGGTAGAACATCTTAAAATATGTGAGTTTTTATAGACTAAAAAGTTTGAAAGACATAACTTAAATTTTATATAATAATTTTCTGTTTTATTCTGTTAAAGTAAACTCATTTTTGTATCCCTCCTACAACTTTTCTTTCTACTCTCTTCTCTCCTAAACTTCTAAGTTCAATATAGCAATGGGCTAGAACCCCTATACCCACCCCACGTATAGCTTGAGGGGAGTATGGAGATAAATGCACTGTGCAACTTCCCCATTTCTGTAGGCCTGACACTAGTATATGCTCAATAAGTGCTGCTTTCCCTTCTCTTGTCACTTCACATTAAGTTACGCAAAAGCACCATCTAGTTCCAGCATCATGGGAAGCAAGGGAAGATGCCTCTCTGAAGAAGCAGGGATCTGCTACTTTTGTCCAAAATGATATTTTGGGATGAAAGGTCTCCTAGCACTCATGCATTCAATCTATCTACTAGTAGCTTCTGTCAGAAATCTGTAGTTGTATTTTGCAAGTATAAAGATGCCTACCACACTGAAATGGGATTTAAATATAGAGTTTTATGGCATTAAATCCCTTAACTTTACAAATTTCTGTGCTAACGCATTCAAGTAGAATTACTAGGGACAGGGTGGTCTTTGGATGTAATGGTAGAATATTTAATTTAGTGTGTCGTTTTCAATCTATTTCCTGAGTGGCATGATACTTTACCACTTAGAAGCTATGCATCCATGTAGTTAAAGCTAGAGAATCCCAGGGCTTTCATTCAATTCCCAGATGGGAGTTTTTATAGAGATGAACATTTTCTCATTAATTTATCTTCCTAAGAGACCGCTATCACACTAATCAATTTGTAGTGACTTTACCAAGTTTGCAACCTTCAATAATGAAATGGATACTGTATTGAACATGGTGTGGATTGCTTAAACAATCTCAGCTCCTCTCGGATCAATGAAACACAAAACCAAAATGAAGTCAAGTGTTGCTTCGTTAGTTATCCTCACTTAGAAGAGCTGTGTAATCTTGTTCACTGGACGCTGATCTCTTTTCAATGGGAAAAAGAGAAGGAGACACCCCATGAAAGAGAAACAGCTGTGATCCATGGCAAAGTCATAGTGCAGATAATTCTATAGAGAAGAGTCTTCCAGAGGTGGCATGTAAGCAATGGTCAGGTAACGTCAGAAAACAACAACAACAAAACGGTAAGCTGAAGATGCCAGAGTAGCGAATAGAAAGCTACTACATGTGAGGTTCTCATAAGCATCATATGAGGCTATGATTCAAGAAGCATGGCAAATTCTACTGGTTACCTGCTCACCAATCATTCCCTCTACCGTCATTGCTCCCAGAACCCCAATTTTGTTCAGCAGACAATAATCCCTGTGTTTGAGGGAAGGAGAGCCCTACAGACTAAATCCCTAGCTTCTAATCTTGTTCTCTCGCCTTAGTGAGAAGTTTGGATTTTATTCTAGGTATAATGGGAAGTTAACAGAGAATCCTTTGCAAAGGGGTGGAGAGACTTCATATTTGAAAAGGCTACTTTGGTTACAATTTGGACGATGAGGCTAAGAGTGAAGGGCAGCAGAGACAGAAGAGGTTATAGCAATGGTGCAGGTGAGAGAGGACGGTGGCTTGAACTGGGGGGTGACGTGATGGAGAAGAGTGGATGGATATGGGCACATGTTTCAGGTAGAGGCCACAAGACTTTCTGGTGGATTTTAACATATATGCATATGTGCATGCCTTCTTTTCTTCATTTAGAACACATTTATTTTGTTATCAGAAACATATAAGGCTAAAAGCTTTACGCATTTGCCATTTATTTTTTGAAAGGAAAAATACTTTCTGAAGAACAATGAAAAAATAGTGAATTTTAACCCTTTAATTTTCTTTAAACAAGGATTTGAAAGCCTTGGATTTAACTCACTGCTTTTTCGATATTAAAGTAAGTTTTTCATGATCATCATTACTTTTTAAGCTTCTAATCAAGTGTATCTTTGACTTGGGATCAGATGACTACTGATTTTCAGATAGGCTGGCTGACATATTTTCTAAGAGTCCAATTCCTGCATATGGGCCTAAGAGATATACCAGGTACCCTTTTTCAAGTCTTCTAAGACACGTGTCTCAATTCCTTTATATGACTATGATTCTCCACCAAGGAAACGTATTTCGGGATATTTTACTTAACACATATCAACTATTCTACCCCTGATCTTAAAATCTGCTCTCTTGTACCACATGAAATCTAGCCTGAGCATTTACACACTTATGGAAATATCGCTAATATAGGTTAGAGGGGTTGGCAAACTACAGCCTGCAGCCTATTTTTCTGTGGCCCTTGAGATAAAAATGGGTTTTACATTTTTAAAGAATTATAAAAAAGAAGAAAAATAAAAGCTGAAAATATTTACGGAGAAAGATCCAACACCATAAGAAAGAAATGACCAGTCCAAATTAGTGAGATAAACTAGTTTAATACTAGTTTATACTAATACTCTTGGTACTTTAAGCCAATATGCTATGGGTTCCCCATTAAATTTCATAATCACTGATTGGGTAGCTGAAATAATTTGCTCTTCTTGCTGATTTTAACATCATGTCTCCCTCCCTTTCACCAGGCACAGAAGAAAGTAAACTTATTGGCAATTCAGTAGTTGCACTCAGTTTCATGCAATTCAGTAGTTTAGATAGCACTCAGATAAAATTACCCACTGCATCAAGTTGCTGAATTTCATTAATTGCATTAATCGATGCACACAATAGAAATGATGCTTTGGGGAACTTCCATGTTATTCTTTGCTCACAGGTGGACGCGAACCAGTCCCAGGCAGAGCAAATACATTAATAATACTTTTCAACCAGCATACTTCACCACCCCACCAAAAAGCAAAACTGAAAGCCAAAGAACAACCAACCCCAAAATATACTCAAAAACAAAAATTAATTTTGATAATACTGGTTAATAAAATCAAGGTGTCTAGGAATCACTTCCATCATGACTTTAAAAAAAACAACAGAACGAGAGAAGGAGCTTTGGTAGGAGGCTGTGGGTTAACAGAGAAGCTTTAGAATTGGATTTCCTGAGTTGAAATCCTTGCTCCACTGATTCATAAGAATGTGGCTTTGGACAAACTACTTCTCTAAGCCTCAGTTCTTCAATGTGTAAAATGAATGCAACAATAATCACCACCCCAGTGGACTCATCTATGAATTATATTAGATAATGATAATCCATCAAAGCAGCAAAGTGCATGGGGCAGAGCACACACTCTAGTGTGATCATTTAGATACCATTCTGAGCATAGTTGTATATATTAAATTGATTCTAATCAACCTTGGCTACATTGTCCAAATCCTTCATAAAAAATAATTTTCTAGGGCTTCCCTGGTGGCGCAGTGGTTGAGAGTCCACCTGCCAATGCAGGGGACGCGGGTTCGGGCCCTGGTCCGGGAGGATCCCACATGCCGCAGAGCAGCTAAGCCTGTGCGCCACAACTACTGAGCCTGTGCTCTAGAGCCCATCAGGCACAACTCTGCAACTGCTGAAGCCCGCGTGCCCGGAGCCCGTGCTCCGCGGCAGGAGAGGCCACGGCAATGAGAAGCCCGCGCACCGCAACAAAGAGTAGCCCCCCCCCGCTCGCCGCAACTAGAGAAAGCCTGCGTGCAGCAACGAAGACCCAACACAGACAACCCCAAAATATACTCAAAAACAAAAATTAATTTTGATAATACTGGTTAATAAAATCAAGGTGTCTAGGAATCACTTCCATCATGACTTTAAAAAAAACAACAGAACGAGAGAAGGAGCTTTGGTAGGAGGCTGTGGGTTAACAGAGAAGCTTTAGAATTGGATTTCCTGAGTTGAAATCCTTGCTCCACTGATTCATAAGAATGTGGCTTTGGACAAACTACTTCTCTAAGCCTCAGTTCTTCAATGTGTAAAATGAATGCAACAATAATCACCACCCCAGTGGACTCATCTATGAATTATATTAGATAATGATAATCCATCAAAGCAGCAAAGTGCATGGGGCAGAGCACACACTCTAGTGTGATCATTTAGATACCATTCTGAGCATAGTTGTATATATTAAATTGATTCTAATCAACCTTGGCTACATTGTCCAAATCCTTCATAAAAAATAATTTTCTAGCTCTTTAGGACTATTTCTAAAGATGCCTTTGAACTACTTGACAATTAAAAGCAATAGCAAGACTTTCTTGGATTTGTATAGTACTGAAGGCATTTCCACATTTATTTTGTTTTCTTTGCAGCACAATCTAGAAAGTTTGTTAATAAAGGTTATCACCTTCTATTTGGCAGGGATGGAAAGATGCTCAGAGAGGTCATCTCATTTGCTACAGTACCATGGTGGTGATTACACTCAAGATTTCATATTCCAAAGCATCTCACTTACCTGCATTGCCACCCCTGCCCCCAACCTTCTGTACTCAGCCAACAGCAAGATAATTTCCCCCAGATTTAGATTCCAGAGAAAGAACAATTCCTTCTTCTTGCAACAGAAACTTACTGGTCGGGACTGGATTTCTTTGGCGTAAAGAGGTTGCAAGAATTCGGAGTCTCCTTCTAGCTTTAGACCTTTTTCTGTGATTCTCAAGTTTCCCATTCCATCCTGAAAGAGAGGCACGGAGATAACATGGAAAATTCGATTAGCCCAAATTTCAAAATACCTTAGGTTTTCAAAAATTGAAACAAAATTATTGCCTTCTTGTTTTCTTTTTTGAGAAGGCAGAATGAGGGGGCTCCAAATGAAGACATGATATACTAGGAGGCATTTTTCAGTGTGATTATGAATAATCCTCTTTGTTCACTTCTTCTGAGAAAATCTATTCCAAGCAATCTTGGAAAACTGAGCAAATTCTCCAAAGAAGCAAAATGTAAGTAATGCCCTCTAGTCATTCACCAGCACAGATGAAGGAGGCCCTTTTGACTAGGGAGTGGCGAGAGACTGGAGGCAGGAGATGAGTGGGGAAAAGAGAAAAAGATGATCTCCCAGGTTAAAGTAAAAGATCTGATTTCTGAAACTATGCAGAAATGACAAACTGGCAGCCTGTTGGTCTAATTCAACCTTTGGACATGGTGTCTTTGGCTCACAAAATATTCAAGGAGCCAAATTATTTACTAATATTTTTATTAATATTTTATTATGCAAATATTAAAATACATACCAAAGGATATGAAAATAGAAAGGACAGCAAACACCTAAGTAGTTGTCATTCATCTTTAACAATTATCAATTTATGGCTACTCTTATTTACTATAGCTACTACACCCATCTCCTTTGGTTAAATATAACCATAATGCCATTACCACACCAAAAAAATAAATAAAATAGTTAATAAATATTATCAAATACCCAGTGTCAATGTTCGAATCTCAATAGTTTTCTCTTTATATCGGCTTGTTTGAATCAAGTTCCCTATTGCAACTGGTTGATACGTAAAATACTAGGTCATCTCCTTAAATCTCCTCAGTCAATTTCTCACATCCACACACATAAACATGCTTTATTTGATAAATAAAACATCATTTTTCCAATAGCACTTCCCACAGTTTAGATTTGCTGAACATTCCCATAATTTCATGTCACGTGTTCTCTGTCCCCTGTATTTTGTGTAAGTCAACAGATCAAGAAGCTTGATAAGATTCAGGCTCAGTTTTCTAGAAAGAATACATCCTAGAATGGAATATATTAGTTTTCTATTGCTACCATCACAAATAAACACAAACTCAACAGCTTAAGACAGCACAAGTTTATTATCTGTATGTTAGAAGTCAGACCCAGGGCTCAAAGGGGGAAAATCAAGGTGCCAGCGGGGCTGCTACACTCCTTTCAGGAGGCTCTAAGGCAGAACCTATTTCTTGACATTTTCTGGCTTCTAGAGGCTGCCCACATTCCTGGGCTTGTGGCGCCTTCCATATTCAAGGCAGCAATGGTCGGTTGAATCTTTCTCACATCCAGTCACTCTGACAATGAACCATCTGCCTCCCTCTTTCACTTTTAAGGACCCTTAAATTTCACTGGGAACACCAAGATAATCTCTCTATTTTAAGATCACCTGATTAGCAACCATTATTCCATCAAAACCTTAATTTCCCTTTGCCAAGTAATGTAACATGTTCACGGGTTCTGAGATGAGGACATTGATGTTTTTGGAGTAGGGGGCATTTTTCTGCCTACCACATGCTCGATCAGGATGCACTGAACATCTTTTGCTGTGATATCATCAGCCACTGGTGATCTCTGCCTACAGGATCTGTTATCTCACTAGAGATTTCAAACTGGTGATAAAGTAATTATTTCTTCTTAATTTATTAGCTGGGATATTCTATCAAGAGAAATTGCATGTCATCAACTATATGTTTACCCTAAACTATAGTTTATATAGGAACTTGATAGATGATTGATTTTTCCTCCTTTATTGATTAATAAAGGGTCTTTGGGTCTTTGTTGCTGTGAGTGGGATTTCTCTAGTTGCCTTGAGCGGGGGCTACTCTTTGTTGCGGTGCGCGAGCTTCTCATCGCTGTGGCTTCTCTTGTTGTGGAGCACGGGCTCTAGGTGCGCGGGCTTCGGTAGTTGTGGCTCGCGGTCTCTAGAGGGCAGGCTCAGTAGTTGTGGCGCTTGGGCTTAGTTACTCTGTGGCATGTGGGATCTTTCCAGACCAGGGCTTGAACCCAAGTCCCCTGCGCTGGCAGGCAGATTCTTAACCACTGTGCCACCAGGGAAGCCCTTTTGTTGTTGTTGTTGGGGGGATGGGAGAACGCTTTATCAGAGGAAGTAGAGTGCAGGCAGCAACTCGGGCACTTGGTCTGGACGCAGACCAAGTTGAAGACTTGGTCTTCAACATATTGAACTGGTTACCTAGTATTCTCCAAAGATAACCCATAAGGTTTTCATTTTTAAAAATACCATTATGAACATTTTGATTTGTTCATTCCAGTGCAGTTTTTATTCCTACTGAAGTTCCAACTGTTCTACTCCTGCTCAGTGGGGGCCTCTTCAAGTCCTTTTATTATGACCCAGTAGTCTTTAACAGCCCTCTTGCTTCTGGCACGACAAGAAGTTCCAGGGTTATCTTACACATGTCCTGCCCCAGGCTGGGAACTAGCCATTTCTTATAAGAACTTGGGTTCATTTTAGTGGGAAATGGTACTTAGAGACCACAAGCTGAGAGCTTTGGGTGCTCCTTGCTACTGGATTGGCCTTGTTTATGTGAACAGAGCTAGAAAATAAATTGTATATATGTTTTAAATGGAATATACCATAAGTTCACATGAAATTTCAATTCAAACTCAGGCCTTGAAGGTTTTCATTTAGCCTCATGGATCTTACAATGTTATTACCTTTCTTCCATACCAAAAAATCCCTGTTTTTAATAACACCAATATGACTACTCATTTGATTTAACCCACAAGACACAAAGAGCAGTGTCAGAAAAACCAATGCCACTACCATACTAACAGTATGATTAAGAAAAACAATTTAAAATTTGTCTTTAAAAAAAAATCTTGAGTATGTACTATTAGGAAGGTATAGTCAAATGGCTGAGTTTTAAAGTCATTTGAAATAATTCTGTTCTGAATGGTCATGCCACCAACCTCATATCCAGTTAGGTTCAATTGTTTCATCCGCCCCCTCCCCCGCCACTTCAGTGTTTCATGACTCCTTTTTTAAAGTCTTATGTTTTGTTATAAGTTTGCAAACTATTTAGATGGAACCAAAGTCAAATCTATAAAACAAGATATATTCAACAAAGTCTAGATTCTGTCCTTGTTTCCCCATGTTTTTAAAAAATTAATTAATTTATTTTTGGGGTCTTCGTTGCTGTGTGTGGGCTTTCTCTAGTTGTGGCGAGCAGGGGCTACTCTTCGTTGCGGTGTGTGGGCTTCTCATCGTGGTGGCTTCTCTTGTTGCGGAGCACGGGCTCTAGGCACGTGGGCTTCAGTAGTTGTGGTGCGCGGGCTCAGTAGTTGTGGCTTGCGGGCTCTAGAGCGCAGGCTCAGTAGTTGTGGCGCACGGGCTTAGTTGCTCCGTGGCATGTGGGGTCTTCCTTGACCAGGACTCGAACCTGGGTCCCCTGCACTGGCAGGAAGATTCTTAACCACTGCACCACCAGGGAAGTCCCATCCCCATGTTTTTTCTTCTCCAAATAAGGGTGTGTGTTTGTGTGTGTGTGTGTGTGCGTATCTGTATCAGTAAGGGTTCTCCAGAGAAACAGAGCTAATAATATGTCTGTGTATGTATGTATGTACACACACATGCATGCACACACATTTATTCATTCATTTTACGCAAGTGGCTTAGGAAATTAGGGAGGCTGACAAATCCCCAGATCTGCAGTCAGCAAGCTGGGGAATCAGTTTAATTAAATGAATCATATATTATATATATATGTGTGTATATATATATGATCTAAAATATATATAAATATATAAAGCAATATAAAATATAATAAATATATAAAATACATTAAAAAATTTATTCCTACATTTTCCCCAAAACATTTGAAACTGAAAAGATCTGAATGAAAAATCCAGGCTTTCAGCATCTCATGACAACTGAAAGCCATGGCCAGTCTGAGCCTGCCTTCTCACATGGCCGCCATTGGCTGGAGGTAAGTAGCACCCTGAACCATATGCTCTCCAGCTCACCACAGTTTTCACCCAGCCTATTTCACTAATCTACATTTTCTCAGACTCCTGAAGCTTCTCACTTGAGTCTATCATGTCTTCTCTCCAGCACTGCCATGTGCTCTGTACCTCAATACATTCAGTACAGACACAACATGGCTGGGGCGGGGGAGGGGCTTTGAATGACCAAGTGGAGAATGAGCATTTTCCTCCATTTTTCCTTTATAACAGCACTTCAGCCTACGGATGAGAACAGAACTTTCCAGTCAATATTGTTGTTTCATGGATAGCAGGCCATCTATATATTTCTATTTTTGTTACTTGTGGGGACATTTCTGCCAAGAGAGCCCTAAACTGGGCATTTAAACCTAGTGTGAGGGGCAGTATGCTGGAGGGCATGTCCATATCACACTAGCAGCAGGTAGTACCCACAACAGTGGGAAAAATATTCACCCAGCACCCCCCCACACACAAAGGCTATATCAATTATTATGTTTTGGGTTATTCTTGATGATTTCCATTAGTTGGACCAGCAGATCTTTTCACAGAAATGTAACAAAGAAGAACAAACTTGACTACATATCGAATCTACTCCTTTAGCTCTAACCCTTGTGCTCTGTTGCCTGTGCTTAGTCCTGCTGGCTCTGCACCTTTGTAAAAGAATGTTGCCTATAGCCTGAAATATATGGGATAGCCCATTCTCAAGGCTCTGATCTCTAAAGCTATAACACTTTTCCATTCTTATAAAGATAAAAAGTTACAGAACAGAAAATAACAAGTGTCTTGATAGAGCTGTATAGGAACATTGTGACCAGACCCACATGGACAGCTGCAAGGACAAAGGATTCCTGCATCAAAGAGTTTGCAACAAGCAGCCACACTCCCTTCTCTTTTAGTATAAAATAAGCTTGCATTTTAACTCAGGTAAGAGGGTTCTTTGGGACGCTAGTCCACCATCTTTGACTGGCTTTCCAAATAAAGTCACTATTTCTTGCCCCAACAACTCCTCTCTCAATTTCTTGGCCTGTCGTGTGGTGGCAGTACAAGCTTGGACTCAGTAACAGAAACACATCCTACTTACATCTATAAGTAAACTAAACTGGTTTATTTTTTGTGATGTGTGTTTATCAAACAAACAAGAACCCCTAAATTTTTTAAATAAAAGATTATATTTGGGGTAATTAGCAACCTGATTTCAAATAAATCTCCTTCCCCTCTTACAGTACACACATGAATCCCCGATTCTTAGTATTTATTGATGACTTAACTATGTGCTGATTACGTACTATATTCTGTGCTTTTCATGCTTTCATCTCATTTTCTTTATTGTTACTGAAACTACCATGCTACTTCTTGAATTTAATCGTAAGGAAATAATCATATAAACGTGGAAGTATCTGCCTATAGAGTTGTTCATCACCGTGTCATTTTATAGAATAAAAAAAATGAAAACTTAGGAACTAAAAGTTTCATGTAGAAAGGGTAAATATGCTATAATGGAATATGATATAGCTTTTGCAGAGGAACATTTAAGAACATAGGTGAATATTCATAATCCATTATTAAGTGAAAAAAACAATTAACAAATGAATATATATGTCATGGCACTCTTACATAACTATATATACATATTCATATACATACTCACATACAATCATACACGCACTTAACAGGAAAAATTCTAAAGGAAATTTCCTAGGAGAAAAATTCTACAAAAACATAATCTTAAATGTTACGGTTAACTATTTTTGCATGCCTAAAATATGAGTGCTTTTTATTTTCTTCTTTTTGCTTTATCTGTACTTTATAATTTTCTATAATCACCTTTTATATTTTAAAAAGTTATAAAACATTTTCACTGATTTATTTTAAAAATCAACCTTTATCAAAAATCTAAACTATGTCATATACTAAATGCTATACTTATATTATCTCATGTCATCTCCTCAATGATCCTATGAGATACTCATTATTTTCCTTATTTTACACATGAGAAAATTTACTGGTAAGTAACTCAATTATACAGCTAGTTAATGACAGAATCAGAAATTTAAACCCAACACTTTCTAATTCAGACTATATACTCTTACTCATTATTCTAACCCAATCTAATGTATGCAAAAATAATATATTTAAGCTACCTGCTGTATTTCTTTTTTTTTTTTTATCATCTTTATTGGGGTATAATTGCTTTACAATGGTGTGTTAGTCTCTGCTTTATAACAAAGTGAATCAGCCATACATATACATATGTCTTCCTACCTGCTGTATTTCTTAATGCCACTTTGATTTTCACTTATTTGGTCAGTGTGCTCAGCGATTACAGAGAGGATGATCTCTAACCCCAAGACTAACTCCATCCATTCTTATGGTCAAACACCTTTGTTCCACCTTCCCAGAGTCTAAAGGCTTTTTATTACAACCCAACTGCCTCCCATGCCCGGGACCATGAGCAGAATGAATCACCTGCTATTTCTGGAAAGCCGACTGTGTGCTTAAGTACGTGCTGTGAGCCATGGGGAGGGAGAAAGAGGGACGGTCCCTCCAGCCCGTCCTCTGAGCTGTTTGTAACACAGGTGGCAGATAGCCAAATAATAGTCAAGGCGATACAAGCACCAACATTTGAGAAATGCTCATCTAATCCAACAGTCAATTAACTCCTTTGTAATGGTAATTTAACCTTTGCTTCAAAACCATTTTTTTAAGAAACTCACTACCAATTTACCAGATGCCTTTCATTTCTTCCATTTATAGACTCTTTCCACTCTTGTGCCTCATCACTTCATTTTTCCACTTTCCGTCCCAGCCCCTAGGTCTGCCCAAGGTATGTGGTGGGAAAGGTCTTTCAAATAGTGTCAGTTATTATGATTAGCCTCTATTTCCAAAATATAATATAATGCAGACTAGAGTAGCCAACTAAATATGTTCTTACATTAGAATCTCTTTTATAGCTCTGGAACAATCACACACTGGATTGTATTCACATTGAAACAGCTTGAGAACAGCCTTATTTGAAACCATTCCACCTTTAAGTGCATAAGAAGCTGTGGGTATTATTAAGATAGTAGTTTTAGGTCAGTTTTGAAACTTCCCTCCCAGTAAGATGCAGAAGAGGCATTTAGAAGATTCACAGTCATTCCCAAGGTAATTAGAAAGAAACAGACCATGTTTTTCTCTTCAAATGGTAAAATTTTACTCTTCAAGGCAAGCATGAAGACTAGCACCTGGCTTGACTGAGCCAGCACTGTTCAGCCAGTGGTCCCAAAGTCTACAAAGTACACTTGGGACAGAAGTGGGAAACCAGGGACCCACTGTCATCCCAGTGAGGGCAGGATCTCTGCTGTCCTGTATAGTGCCTACCCCCAGCCCAGCACACAGGAGTTTTCACATACATACAAGGAGCAAATCCCATTATTTTGCAAGGCCAAAGTTAGAGGGATCCCCTGTAAGGTCTTCTGGGGGAGACAGGGCCTGGGGGCGGGGGCAGGGGCAGAGGTGGGTGGAATCTAGGGAATTCCACACTCTGGGCTGGTCCAAGGATGATGGCATTTGCTCTTTATTCTTTATCTGGGCCAGACTGTCTGGTTGTTTCAAATGGCCAGTTTTATGCAAGATGAGTCTAGAATAAATAGAGATTTCAGAGTGGCAGGACGATAGACTGAAATATTAATTTGTTTCTTTCTTCATATCTCTCAGGCCAGACCCCAGCCCCTTCCATCACCATTTCAAATAGGTTTTTGGGCTTTGTGGCTTAGAGATTTTGAGAGCAAAGAAGCAGAGGCAGCCTGAAAGCCATGAGGTTTCTTATCTTTTGTGAAAGGTAACTCTCATTAAATGGACTGTGCCAGGCATGTAGGGCAGGAAGTCAAGAAGAAGAGGAGCTATATTTCAACTGGGGATGCACAAGAGACCTGTGGTTACCATGAGTTCTAGACACTACTGCCCTGCCAGTGTCCCTAGGAGGGGTTAGGACCACAAAGGGAAATGGCTGCAGGGCTCCAGCCTCTCCAAATTTTTCCTTTTCCAGGAGTGGCAGAGAGATCCCTTTTCTAGACCTAAAGGGACCACAGGTCTCCTAGCCATTGCCAATGAAAGACAGTGACTACCGCTCCCAAGGGCCTTCCCATTAGTGCTGGGCAAAACACTGAGGCGTCCAAAAAATCCTGAGTGCTGTGGGATGCCCTGCTGGCCCTTGTGGGATAAGGCTGAGAATGAGTATTATGTTCATTTAAAGAAAGTGTTATTTCTTCCTCCTCTCATTTTCCTGCTGCATCAGCATGGAACAGGTTTTTAATTCCATCAGCATATTTTCAAGCTTGAAGTAATGCCAGGTTCTATTTTAGTAAGCAGGTCTCAACATGAGCTCTTGCTGGAGCAGTTTCAACGGAAGGCATTACTTGGTTTTGATCAGAGTGAAACAATTGTATCTATACACAGACTGCTTTAGCAGGTAAGCTTCAGAAGGGATGGGATTTTTGTTGGCTATACTCTCAGCTCCTACAACATTGCCTGGCTCATACTACGTGCTCAGCAAATAATTGTGAAGTGTTAGAATGTCTTCATTCCAAATAAAGCTGCATTTTGAAAGGGGTACCTGTGGGAATTACAAAGATGTTAAAACCTAGATCCAGCCCTTGAGCGGATTCCAAAATATTACAGCAAGTGTTCTCAACCAGGGTGATATAGTCCCCCCACGGGTGAAAACTGGTGATTGGGGGAGGGTGAAAAAAAATCGTACTCTTTTTGTGTATAAAGCACAAGTATGCTTCTGTATAGAGTACATACACAGCATATTTGTAGAATTAAAATTTCATGGCAGGGGTGTGGACCAATTAGGGGAAAAATGTTCTAAAAATGCTCTCAGGGGAAGGGGTGGCAATAATGAAAAAAAAGAAGTTGAGAAATATTCCATCAGAATGTTATAGATTTTGAGACTGCTCCAACTTTTCTATACTAAAGGTCTTTAATCTATAAATAGGCACCTCCGCCATTCCCATATTGAACCATTGTCTCTGTAGCTCCTCAGCATGGTAGCAGCACAGTTAAAGAGCAACCTCCTTAACGTAATATTTAACACCTTCTTCACCTGGCACCTGCCACTTCTCTAGCCTCGTTTCTTGTCAGTCTCCCCTCACTCTGTCACAAAGCAGGCTAGCAGTTTCCCCAAATCCTTTCCCATTTTGAGTCTTCACAAATGTCCCTCCCTTGGCCAGCAATGCTCTTCCCAACTTTTCTGGCCCTTTCTCCAGTCCTTTGGTTCTGGTCAGATGTCTTTTATGGGTCTGGGGTCCTTCTCTGAGGTGTCCTCACACTTTACGAGCACCTCTGTCATAGCATTTATCACATGGCAGTACAACGATCCACTGACATCCGTGTCCTTCCTCTCGACTTCAAATTCCTTGAGATGAGGGATAGTGCATCACTTATTATTCAACCTTGCGGGCCAAGTACACTAACTGTAACTAAGTGTCTGAGTGTAAGAGCAAAAAAGCAATAAGCTAGAGATTGTTCAGAAAGTGTAACTTAACGCAAATTAAAAACAATGATAAAGCTACCATTTCCATAAGCACTAGGCAGAGCACTTGACTGACACATCCATGAATCCTCATGGTAACTCTAGAGGGTAGGCACTGGTAGCCCCATTCCACAGTTGAGAAAATTGCTGTTCGGACACCCCGATGGTCTAACTGCAAAACTTAAGTCCTTCACTACCACACTCCATGCTGCACAGTTAAGCTACAACTGTTTGCCCAGCCCTGTGTTACATGTGAAGTGACAAGGAATGAAGATAGAATCCCTGCCTCCTAGGAGCTTCTCATCTAAAGGACAAAACACGAGTAACACACACAGTGGCAAGGATGTGGAGATACAGGAACTCTCATATAGCACTACTGGGAACACAGTGTGGTGCAGGCACTTTGAGAAAGGGTTTGTTGAAAAGTTAAACACAGAGTTACCATATGACTCAGAAACTCCACTCTTAGCTATCTGCTCAAGATAAATAAAAACCTATGCTCACGCAAAGACTTGAATATAAGTGTCCGTTATAGCAACATTCTTAATAGCCAAAAAGCAAAAACAACCCAGATGCCCACCAACTGCTGAATATATAAAATATTCTGTATCTGGGCAATGGAATACTATTTAGCAATAAAAACGAAACAAAATGATCCATGCTGTGACACAGATAAACCTCAAAAACATTATGCTAAGTGAACGAAGCCAAACACAAAAAGCCACTATTGTAGGAGTCTGCTTGTATATAATGTCCAGCGAGGCAAATTGATAGAGGTAGAAAGTAGATTAGTGGTAGTCTTGGATTAGGAGTGAGGAGTGACTGTAAAAAGGCCTAAGGAATTTTACTGAGATGACAGAACTGCTCAAAAGTTGGAATGTGGTGATAGTGGCCAAACCAGTAAATCTACCAAAAATCAGTGAAATCACACTTACAAGTGTGAATCTTAAAGTGTGTAAATTTAAGCTTAACAAGTTTGTTTTTTTTTTAAAAAAAGAGTAATAGACATGCACTCATGTTCCCAGAAAAGAGAAATCCAGTTCAGGAGACATGACATTATGTGCTTTGGAATTCCTGAAATCAGTAAAGACGATGGGTTCAGAGATGTGTGCTGGGGGAAGAGGTAGCAGGTTGGAGAGGGACCTGGTAAGAGACAACTCTATTATTTGTCCATGCCTGGTGTGGAGTGATAAGAGGAGGATGCTGGCAAGCGTTCTGTTCCCATCAAGGACCACGCCTGGGGAAGGAGTAGTGTGAAGGAAGACAGAGCTGCGTTAGACCCAGGAAGTCTTTTGTGATCAAGTCAACTACACTGAGTGATAGTCTAGGAAGGTAACTACTCATCTTTTCCAGGGAGCATTAAAAATCGGGCCATCATCAGAGCTGGGTGACAATACAACAGTAAGGACCAGATGAGCCCTCAGTGTCTGGGTCACAGCTTCTGATCCTTCGTGTCAGTTGTTGTATAATCTCAACTTTATTCATATGTTCATCCTTTTACCACTGATGTCAACTTATATAGTTTTTCTTTCTTCTTCTTATTACTTCCCAGTTATCACAAAGCTAAAGCTCAAAGATTGGTTAGAATAGAGCATGTGTGTGTGTGTGTGTGTGTGTGTGTGTGTGTGTGTGTGTGAGTGTGTGTGTCTGTGGGTGTGAGAAACGGGGGGGATATAAGACACATGTATCTTGTCAGATTGCTTTGCTGCCTCAGTGGGTGAGAATTGTGATTTCTCCCTTATGTTTTATAACATCTCATAAAGTTGCTTTTAATGACTTATAGATCCAAGGCCACGGTATTTGAAGCATTCTATATTTCCTGGATGCCAGTAGTTAATATATGGATGGGCATTCTTAGCTCTATAATTTTCCTGGGGATGAGTCAGTTGGCCCAAGAGGGGGAATTCCTCCCCCACACATACACACAGGGAATAAGCCTAATTCTCTATTTCTAAATGATTTTATTCCTACTTGTCCTTTAGGGCATATCTCTCAGTTTCTTTGAGAAGTCTTCCTTGCTATTCCTCAATCCTTTAGAAACTACCTTTCCTCAGTAACTGGAACACACAGATACATACACACAGCATATGGTATACTGGCTAAGAATATGAATTCTAGAATCAGATTGCATAGTTAGAATTCTGGCTTGACCACTTAATTTGCTGGTACCCTTTCTAAGTCTCAGTCTCCTTATATGAACACTTAGAAGATAACTGTACCTTCTAAATAGAGGATTAAATCAGACAATTCCTGTGTATCCATCAAAAGAGGTTAGGTTATACCATGGTAACAACAACAAAATCCCAGTGGCTTCAAATTATAAAGATTTCTTTCTCATTCAAGCTACACGTCCACAGAAGTTTAATGGTGAAGTCAATGAGGGATATAGGCTGACAGAGCAGCCACCGCTTTGAACACTCTGCTGCTCTCTATGTCTTCGGGCCCATGTATGACTATATCTCCCAACACGCTTATGAGGGGTTTGCCCACGAGATATGCTGTAGCTTGTGAAATGTGGGCATAAGTCAATTCGGAGCAGATGCTGTAACAGCCAGGGCATGCTCCACCATGCTCTCTTATTATTTTTTTTCCTCTCTCTCTAGATTGCAAGCTTCTAGCAGCAGGAATACTACCTTAGCTGTCTTATGATCCCAATTACCTGTCATAATCCCTGACACAGAGTAGGTAGACAGTAAATTTTGACTGACTAGATAAAAACTCTTCTGTCAGCTGTCAAGAACTGCAAGTAAGATTACAAATGAAGTCAAGTCTGGCTGAAAAGTCAATAAGCCCTGGGTAGCACTCACCCAGGTTAGTACTGTGCTTGCTGGCCATCTAGGAAAACAGCGAGATCAACATGGGGATTGCTGTGTACCTGGAGACATGGGTTAAAGATTGCCCTTAAAGAATGTTTGCAAGGAAATGTAAGCACATTCCATGGAATCGTGAGAAGAGCACAGCACTTGGGCTTAGCCTTGACCCTTCCACTAGTCCTCAGTGCAGACTTGGATAAGCCTAGCCGTTCTGCATCTGTTTCCTCCCACTTCATGATGGGTAGATGGACAGTATGATCATTAAGGTCTTGTCCACTTTAAAAAGTCTTATTCTATGATGCACAGGAAGAGGATGCTCTCTGGACTACAAATCACAGCTGTCACTGGGAACCAGTGTCCGCAACCCAGAGAGGCTGCAATTAGCGTGTCTTGTGTGACTTGCAGTTCTGCTAAAGACATTCTTGCAAACACTCTTACAAATCGCTCCAAATGTACACCCAGATTCGGGGAGGATTTGGGCATAAAAACCAATGCCAGCACACTGTTCTGAAACAGAAACTGGTAAGGAACCTTTAAAAAGAGACATCGTCAGAGAATTTATCGATTGACGGGAAGAAAAAGAGATGGATAATCAAGTACCAGTTGCTACATCCCCTGTCCCAGGTGAAAAATGTGAGCTTATGAAGCCTGAGCTACTGTTGATAAAGGAGGGGACTCATTTATCTTAAGCAGACACATAAAGGAAAATAAGTGAAATATGATTAGACCTACGTCAAGCATTCGGATTAAACGCCTACCGCGGCAATCCCTGCTGCTCCGTGAGCACTCCTCGCCAGTAAAGCCTGATTAAGACACTGGCCTGAGCGATATTAAAAACACATGCTGTGGGCTTCCCTGGCGGCGCCGTGGTTGAGAGTCCGCCTGCCGATGCAGGGGACACGGGTTTGTGCCCCGGTGCGGGAGGATCCCACATGCTGCGGAGCGGCTGCGCCCGTGAGCCATGGCCGCTGAGCCTGCGCGTCCGGAGCCTGTGCTCCGCAACGGGAGAGGCCACAACAGTGAGAGGCCTGCATATCGCACAAACAAAAGCAAAAACAAAATCCACATGCTGTGAAAATCCCTTCCAAAATAGATCCTTTCACCAGGGTATACACCCTGAGGGAGGTACCTATACTGCCTTCCCTCTATTTTCATTAGGACAAGTTGTCAGTTGTACACGACGGTGTCTTTTATGAGACTTCAAGTTATAGCTTCAAAGGGTCCAGTGCCTTTTTGATACTTGTGAGAAAGCTTTCGAGGGATAAGTTCAGAAACAGGAAGGCTAATACGTGCTGTCCCGGCACTAGAGCTGTGTTACCTATCAATTTGGCCCTTCTGTTCAACCTTTCATGTCTGAATCAGCCTTCCAAAGGATGGCAGCGGATGTATTCCTAGTCTTCCAGATATGTGGCCAGTTTCCACAATTACCCTTTACTTTAAGGAGAAGCAGCAGTCATCCAGGGGTGGTGTCTCTGGCTACTTCCCTTGCGTGCACCCCTAAGGCCTAATATTCTTCCCACGTTTCATGTACGTGTTCTCAAAACAGTGGAACAACTGAATACAGCATAGGGAATCGCTGAACGCTCAGAGAATCCTGTCTGCTCAGTCAACAAAGGCTGCATTTTTCTTTTTACTCAGAGGACTACACAAGCCAGAGCTATGAAGTACTGTGAAGAGGAAAGAGGCAGCACAAGAGAGTAGAGGGTGAGGAGGGAGGGGAATGCAAATTTTCAATAGGAGGTCCAAGAAGATGTCTCTGAGAAAAAAACCAAATGAAGTGAGGGAGCCAGCCATGAGAAGATCTGAGGATAGAGAGAATGAGACTGGCAATTTGAGGAACACCAAGAAAGCCACTATGACTATGGTGGAGTCATACTTACCTCTACATAAGATGGAGAGAAGTAGGAACTGAATCCACACAGGTTGGAAGGGACCAGATCTTACAGAAGATGCCACTAAGGAGTCTGGATACTTATTCTTTATCTGATCAGTGCCAAAGGATGTATTAAGGAAGGAATGTTTGGGAACTTATATTTTAATTTAGATAAATTCCAACAAGACGTCCATGAAAGGACTAGACACAACTTTGATGAATTCGCTACCTCAAATTAGTTTCAAACTTTTTCTTAAAAAAGAACTTGCTGATAATAGATTCTGTGATTTTTATACAACCTAAATCATTTTTTTTCTTGGAATGTACTCCCCAGTTTCTTTGCCTAGACAAATTCAGAGATCACAGTGATAAAGACCATGAGTTTTAGAATCAGAAAGACCCACTGTTGAGTTCAGGTCCCATCACTTATTAGTCAACAGACCTTCCCTGAACTTTTTACATCTGTATAATAAGGATCACGTTATCCCTCCTTAAGGACTGTGTGTGTGTATTTGATATGCTTAATCACAGAGCCTGGAACACTGTAAAATCCTCAACACCACCCTATACTGAACCATGCATCACCCAATCCCTTGGCTCCCACATCCATCCCCTCCTTCCTTCCTTTTCCTGACTGCCTTCTCTGATTTCCTATGGCAGCCACACTCTTCAACACACAATTTCACTTACTTGATTTGGTATGTTTGGAGAGGCTTGGGTAAGAGGAGGAGAAAGAGGGTCAATAATGGAGCTGCCAGTGTCGAGAGGATGGAGAATGAAGGAGACAAGGGGCAGTTATGAAGAAGCTAAAGGAGTCTGCCACTAAATTTGTCTCATACAGTTCCTAGTACAAAGTGAAGGATTAGAGCTCACCCAACATCTTGAAGCTAGTAATCCAGGAGGAAAGGAAAGGAGGAAGGATGTTTTAGGGTTTGCCAAAACTGAGTCTGCCTTTCTCTCTGGTCAAGAAAGTACTTTAATAATTTCAACTGTAAAGAATTGAATCATCAAATCTTAAGGGGCTGAAGCAGGTTAAAGGGATTTTATTTACCTGTTATTCCCTTTTAATTACCATGCCAGTATTACTCATACCCCCATCCATCCCTTAAGAAGGGTATCTTGAATAGTCCGAGCAGTTTCAGAGACCCAGAATCGGGGTAATTCTCTGGGCAAGAAGAGCAGACAGCAGAACAGATTAAAAACCCATCGCAAACCCAATCACAACCATTTTTTAAACCTCATTTGGGATAGTAGTTGTGATGGTTAATTTTATGTGTCACCTTGACTGGGCAACAGGGTGACCAGATATGTGGTCAAACACTACTCTGGGTGTGTCTGTGAGAGTGTTTCTGGATGAGATTAACATTTGAATAGGTAGACCTAGTAAAGCAGATTTCCCTCCCTAACGTGGGCAGCCCCGCTCCAATCAGTTGAAGGCCTGAATAGCACAAAAGAGCTGACTATTTCTCTAGTAAGTGGGAATTTTTCCACATTTAAACTGAAGCATGGCTCTTCTTAGATCCGGAGCCTTCTGGCCTTCGGACTGGAAGCACATTATTGGTGCTCCTGCGTTTCCAGCTTGCCAACTGCAGACCTTGAGACAGGTCAGCCTCCATAATCACATGAGCCAATTCCTTATTATCAATCTCGTTATACGTATCTATGTTCACACATCCTATTCGTCCTGTTTCTCAGGAGAATCTTGGCTAATAATAGAGAAGTGTATTCCCAAATTCAGTTTATAGAAAGATAAGTATCAAAAAAGCAAGTGAGCATGACTCTGAATTAAAAGAAACTTTCAAAAAGGATCCATCCACATTACATAATCTCCACAGCCACCACACACGCCCTAAAGATGTGACCACACCACGCTCTTGGAGAGACGTAAGACTTTCTTAGCCCTTGCCTGGGAACAACAGTTACCACTGTCATAGACTGTTAATCACTTCTGCTTCCCATGAGAGGGAAGCCCCATTATATAACAGTATTAAGAGTTATCAGGTACCCAGTTAGAACTTCACTTTGGCTCTCTCCCAGAGTACGATGCCAGGTTTAAGATTCTAATGTGAAAGGGAAAGAATGAGCTGTGTCACAACTACGAACAGCTTATGGTAATCTTGACCTTGATGGGAATTCTGGGCTATCACAGGTACTGGGAAATTAACCCCTTAACAGAACGTAACCTTATGGGGAATAGTTCCGTAGGAGTTTATAATTACTGCAGCCAACTAGAAGTAGGGTGCTTCTTCACGTTCTGTTTTTGTTCTATGCGCTTATAGAAGGATCTTGAGAGATTTGCCTTTATTTTATTCATGGCTCTCTCTAAGACATTTGGGTATAAGGAAGACATAGAAAAAAAGATTCACTCTTTCCTATATTCTCTACAGCCCAAGTATGTCAGAGAGGTTAACAAGCAAGAGAGCGCCTTCTCTTATACTCAAAACATGGCAGAACAAAAGAGATGCATAAAATACGAATAGAAAGAACACAGTATCTCTCAGGCCATGTTCAACAGGTATAGCAGAGGAGACATCAAGTTAACGAGAAACCATTCGTCTAAAGAGCTCTTGTTCCTCAGGAACAACAGATATATGCATTACGGTAACACTTATTGCACTTGTAAAACTCTGTATTAGGAACATGTTTTTTTCCTAAAGGTTACGTGACAGATACTCCTCATTCACTTTCCTCACACTTTCAATTCTGGCTCAAATCCAATTATTCAAGAGATATGAACTGGCCAGTGGGAACACTTCCAGCAAAAATTTCAGAATTAAAATCTAATTTAACCAAGATGACCCCTGGTAATTTCCAAACTCAGGTAAAAGGAACCCCTTCAACATAAACCAACTTGTGTTATTCATTCCATCCAGAGTGTGCTAGGAAAATTCTCCCACCATTTTTTATCATCTAAGCCACCATTTTTTTAAATCATATAATACCTTATAATGGGCGAGCTTTAAAAAAAAAAAAGAGTATACTGTGCCACCATAACTAATATATGTCTGAGAATGAGATCTAGTCCAGGAACATACAAAAGCCATTTCAGAGTTGTTGAATAAGAGGGAGCGTGAATAGCTTGAAAAAATACACAGCCTAACAAGTAATCATGCAATGAAGATGTTAGGTTAGGGAGTAACAATACTTTCTTTCTTAACTTCAGATTTTATTTATTTTTTTTTTAACATCTTTTTTGGAGTATAATTGCTTTGCAATGGTGTGTTAGTCTCTGCTGCATAAAAAAGTGAATCAGCTATACATATACATACATCACCATATCGCCTCCCTCCTGTGTCTCCCTCCCACAACTATTTGTATATATATATTTTAAATTTATTTATTTACTTATTTATTTTTGGCTGTGTTTGGTCTTCGTTTCTGTGCGAGGGCTTTCTCTAGCTGCGGCAAGCGGGGGCCACTCTACATTGTGGTGCGCGGGTCCCCCACTATCGTGGCCTCTCCTGTTGTGGACCACACGCTCCAGATGCGCAGGCTCAGCAATTGTGGCCCACGGGTCCAGCTGCTCCGCGGCATACGGGATCCTCCCAGACCAGGGTTCGAACCCACGACCCCTGCACGGGCAGGCAGATTCCCAACCACTGCACCACCAGGGAAGCCCTGTTTATACATTTTTTGATGATGGCCATTCTGACTGGTGTGAGGTGATAACTCACTGTACTTTTGATTTGCATTTCTCTAATGATTAGTGATGCTGAGCATCCCTGCATGTGTTTGTTGGCAATCTATAGATCTTCTTTGGAGAAATGTCTACTGAGGTCTTTAGCCCATTTTTGGATTGCATTATTTGTTTTTTTTGATATTGAACTGCATGAGCTGCTTGTATATTTTGGAGATTAATCCTTTGTCAGTTGCTTCATTTGCAAATATTTTCTCCCATTCTGAGGGTTGTCTTTTTGTCTTGTTTATGGTTTCCTTTGCTATGCAAAAGCTTTGAAGTTTCATTAGGCCCCATTTGTTTATTTTTGGTTTTATTTCCATTTCTCTAGGAGCTGGGTCAAAAAGGATCTTGCTGTGATTTACGTCATAGAGCATTCTGCCTATGTTTTCCTCGAAGAGTTTTACAGTGTCTGGCCTTACATTTATGCCTTTAATCCATTTTGAGTTTATTTTTGTGTATGATGTTAGGGAGTGTCCTAATTTCATTCTTTTACATGTAGCTGTCCAGTTTTCCCAGCACCACTTATTGAAGAGGCTGTCTTTTCTCCATTGTATATTCTTGCCTCCTTTATCAATGATAAGGTGACCATAGGTGCATGGGTTTACCTCTGGGCTAGTAAGTTTCCTCTATGCCTACTCTTTGGAGGTTTTTTATCATAAATGGGTGCTGTATTTTGTCAAATGCTTTTTCTGCATCTATTGAGATGATCATATGGTTTTTCTCCTTCAATTTGTTAATATGGTGTATCACATTGATTGATTTGCGTATACTGAAGAATCCTTGCATTCCTAGGATAAATCCCACTTGATCATGGTGTATGATCCTTTTAATGTGCTGTTGGATTCTGTTTGCTAGTATTTTGTTGAGGATTTTTGTATCTATGTTCATCAGTGATATTGGCCTGTAATTGTCTTTCCTTGTGACATCTTTATCTGGTTTTGGTATCAGGGTGCTGGTGGCCTCGTAGAATGAGTTTGGGAGTGTTCCTCCTTCTGCTAAATTTTGGAGGAGTTTGAGAAGGACAGGTGTTAGCTCTTCTGTAAATGTTTGACAGAATTCCCCTGTGAAGCCATCTGGTCCTGGGCTTTTGTATGTTGGAAGATTTTTAATCACAGCTTCAATTTCATTGCTCGTGATTGATCTGTTTATATTTTCTATTTCTTCCTGGTTCAGCCTTGGAAGGTTGTGATTTTCTAAGAATTTGTCCATTTCTGCGAGGCTGTCCACTTTATTGGCATGTAGCTGCTTGCAGTAATCTCTCATGATCCTTTGTATTTCTGCAGTGTCAGTTCTTCTCCTTTTTCATTTCAGTTTGTATCGTATTTAATTTTTTTCATCAGTATCTTACAGTTTATTTGCATACAGGTCTTTTGTCTCCTTAGGTAGGTTTATTCCTAGATATTTTATTCTTTTCGTTGCAGTGGTAAATGGGAGTGTTTCCTTAATTTCTCTTTCAGATTCTTCATCATTAGTGTATAGGAATGCCAGAGATTTCTGTGTATTAATTTTGTACCCTGCTACTTTACCAAATTCCTTGATTAGCTCTAGTAGTTTCTGGTAGCATCTTTAGGATTCTCTATGTATAGTATCAAATTTCCTTGATTTCTTTTTCATTTATTTCTGATATCATCTTTATGATTTCTTTACTTCTGCTAACTTCAGGATTTTTGTGTTCTTCTTTCTCTCATTGCTTTAGCTATAAAGTTAGGTTGTCTATTTGAGATGTTTCTTGAGGTAGGATTGTATTGCTATAAACGTCCTGCTTAGAACTGCTTTTGCTGCATCCCGTAGGTTTTGGGCCATCGTGTTTTCACTGTCATCTGTTTATAGGTATTTTTTGATTTCCTCTTTGATTTCTTCAGTGATCTCTTGGTTATTTAGTAGCATATTGTTTAGCCTCCATGTGTTTGTATTTTTTACAGAATTTTTTCTGTAATTGATATCTAGTCTCATAGCATTGTGATCAGAAAAGATACTTGGTATGATTTCCATTTTCTTAAATTTACCAAGGCTTGATTTGTGACCCCAGATATGATCTATCCTGGAGAATGTTCCATGAGCACTTGAGAAGAGTGTAATCTGCTGTTTTTGCATGGAATGCCCTAGAAATATCAAGTAAGTCCATCATGTGTAATGTGTCATTTAAAGCTTGTGTTTCCTTATTTATTTTCATTGGGGATGATCTGGCCATTGGTGAAACAGGGGTGTTGAAGTCCCCAACTATCATTGTGTTACTGTTAATTTCCCCTTTTATGGCTGTTAGCATTTGCCTTATGTATTGAGGTGCTCCTCTGTTGGGTGCATAAATATTTACAATTGTTATATCTTCTTCTTGGATTGATCCCTTGATTGTTATGTAATATCCTTCTTTGTCTCTTGTAATAGCCTTGATTTTAAAGTGTATTTTGTCTGATATGAGAATTACTACTCCAGCTTTCTTTTGATTTCCATTTGCATGGGATATCTTTTTCCATCCCCTCACTTTCAGCATATATGTGTCCGTAGGTCTTAAGTGGGTCTGTTGTAGACAGTATATATATGGATCTTGTTTTTGTATCCATTCAGCCAGTCTATGTCTTTTGGTTGGAGTATTTAATGCATTTACATTTAAGGTAGTTATCGATATGTTTGTTCCTATTACCATTTTCTTAATTGTTTTGGGTTTGTTATTGTCAGTCTTTTCCTTCTGTTGTGTTTCCTGCCTAGAGAAGTTCCTTTAGCATTTGTTGTAAAGCTGGTTTGGTGGTGCTGAATTCTCTTAGCTCTTGCTTGTCTGTAAAGCTTGTAATTTCTCTGTCAAATCTGAATGAGATCCTTGCTGGGTAGAGTAATCTTGGTTGTAGGTTTTCCCCTTTCATCACTTTAAATATGTCCTGCCATTCCCTTTTGACTTGCAGAGTTTCTGCTGAAAGATCATCTGTTAACCTTATGGTGATTCCCTTGTATGTTATTTGCCGTTTTTCCCTTGCTACCTTTAATGTTTTCTTTGTATTTAATTTTTGACAGTTTGATTAATATGTGTCTTGGCATATTTCTCCTTGGATTTATCCTGTATGGGACTCTCTGTGCTTCCTGGACTTGACTAGCTCCTTTCCCATATTAGGGAACTTTTCAACTATAATCTCTGCAAATATTTTCTCAGTCCATTTTTTTTTTCTCTATTTTTCTTCTGGAACCCCTAGAATTCGAATGTTGGCGCATTTAATGTTGTCCCAGACATCTCTGAGATTTCCCCCAATTCTTTTCATTCTTTTTTCTTTATTGTGCTCTGCAGTAGTTATTTCCACTATTTTATCTTCCAGGTCACTTATCTGTTCATCTGCCTCAGTTATTCTGCTATTGATGCCTTCTATGGAAGTTTTAATTTCATATATTGTGTTGTTCATCATTGTTTGTTTGCTCTTTAGTTCTGCTAGGTCCTAGGTAAACGCTTCTTGTATTTTCTCCATTCTATCTCGAAGATTTTGGATCATCTTTACTATCATTATTCTGATGTCTTTTTCGGGTAGACTGCCTATTTCCTCTTCATTTCTTTGGTCTGGTGGGTTTTGCCCTGTCAGCCACGTGGCAGGCCGCTTGCTGTCCGTCCAATGCTTAGGCTCTTTTCACAGTGTCATATGGCTGCTCTGATGTAGAAAAGGAGCATGGAGATACCTTGGCTTCTAATATCTTGCTGGTACTTCCCAATAAGAATCTGCTTGATACTTGAGTATGCTGCTTGCTCTGTGCCAGTTACTGTTCTAAGCCTTTTGGCCTCTTGTGGGTTTGGTGGTTGGCAGTCTACCAGAGTTACTCAGTGTAGAGGTGGGCATTTATCCAAAGTAACTGATGCAGGGTCAGCTCTCCAAGATCTCTGCATTGTTCGGTTGAGAAAGGAAGGTAACATTTTACACTGTCCTTTTCATTCCCAATCCAGACTCTTGTGAATACGGTTTTGAGGTGCCCATGGGTTGTTGATCCTCCTTCTCCCAGGGACAGCTATTTCCTTCTTGCTTGTGTCTTAAAACTGGGCTTGACTTTCCACCTCCCTGAGCATGCAGATGCTCAGTTCCTGCATATATGGGCAGGCAGCTCCACCATCAGGTTAACTTCAGATTTTAAAATGTCTGTTTTTATGGAGCAGGGCAGTAACAACTTTAGTATCAAAAAGACTCATTCTCGTATGCCAGTTCTACTCTTTATTACCTACGTGACCTAAGGAAATTGCTTAAAATTTTGCACCTCAGTTTGCTCTTGTATAAAAAATCAAAAAGCTACCATGGTGGATGGTAGTGAGTATTTAACAAATATTTAAGTCACCTGGCATAGTAAGTGGCAAGCTGTAGGTGTTTTATCAATGTTACTTCCCCTCTTTTAGTTGAAAGTAGAAAGAGGGTTTGGTCTTAACCTGCTCCATCTTTTTAGGAAAAAAAAAATCCTTCTTTATGGGTAGAGATTCTCAAGGCTAGGAGTATTTCAGATTTTCCTCTTCTTTCATAATAATGTCATGGGCTAGGGAATGAGTTCTTTAGTGGATTCAGACTAAAGCTCATGGACTTATTTCCATTAGGTCCAGACGTGACATGTGGGACTCCCCTGACTTAGTTTCTGTATGTTGGAAAAACCTGGTTTCTGGGATGTCAATTTCAGACTAGTGGAAGTATTCACAAAGTTTCTTTCTGTTGCCATAGATTTAAGCTTTCAAATCCTGCAAAATAACATCCTGGCAGAGAAAGCCATTCTAACTGGATCAGGTTACTCCCTCTCTCACCTGGATTTAGCTCCAAAGTCTGGGTTATAGTACTCTAAGCTCTGTCTGATGTGGGTAAAAATGTTAGTGGAGATGCCCCATAGCTGGTTCTAATCTCCTGGATGATGTCCACTTTGCAAACTTGAAATAGAGAAACACTATAATGAATAACAGCGTTTTACTGAAATTCAATACCTAGAAATGTGCTTGCTGTATCCATTATTTTTTTTTTAAAGGAAGATCAAAACCAGACATTTAAACAACCTGGCTAGCGTGGCAGGTAGAGAAGAGCTCATCTCAGTTTAAATGGATGAAGTGGCCTTCAGCTCTTATTTTGAGGGTCACAACAACATACTTTACTTGCCAGACATCATGTCTGAAGTACTGGGCTTTACAGAAGCTACTGCTCTCAGGAGAGAGGTTAAGAAATACAGAAGAAAAGGGGGAACCTGAACTTCCCTCTGGGGTTGACTACACATAGAAATGAAGCTGCAAGATTCCTATACTTCCCCCTCCTTTCAGCTGTTGGTGGGCAAAGACGAAAGAAGAGAGGTAACATGAACCACCTTTGTGAGCATCAGGAGTCTGTAAGCATTTAAGATGGGCATACTGTGTCAACTGCAATTTGTATCAATTCTCTTTCCTCAACCTCAGGGTGATCCCTTTTCCCTCACAGTCAGACATCGAACATTTGTTGTCTTCTAAAATGTCACCGGGACGATTCTTGTTAAATATCAAGCACGTATATAAGAAAAGGAAGAATTCTGTTGAAGGCTAGTCCAAGGGCTTGGAGGCAAAGTCAGAAGAACACAACTTCACAGCAGCCACACTGGCCTTCTTGCTTGTGCTCTGAACACATCGAACAGGTTCAACCCCAAGACCTTTGTACTTGTTCCCCCTGCCTGGAATGATCTCCCCCAAACTCTTGACACTGCTGGCTTCTTCACTTCATTCAGGTCTTTCTCACACATGACATCCTTCATGAGGCCTTTCCTGACCATGCCATGCAACAGAGTACCCCTCGCTTCATCTATGCCCATGCACTGCTCAATATATGACATTCCACTTTTATTTACTTGTGCATGATTGGTGCCCCAGCTAGATCGCAGCTCCATGGAGAGAGGGACAATGCTTTGTTTATTGTTGGAACAATGCCTGACATATAATAGGAGGTCAGTCAAATTTTTTTAAATAAATGCATTAACCCTGACAAATCACTAAAACCAAGTCATTGTGTATGAGCTGATCACAAACCCTAGGACTCCTCTCCCTCATCTTGCCTTTAAAAATGCTTTGCTGAAACCCATCAGGGAGTTTGGGACTTTTGAGCATTAGCTGTCCTGGACTCCTTGTCCTGTGCTTTACAATAAACGCTGCATTTTCTTTCACCACAACCTGGTGTCAGTAGATTGGCTTTACCGTGCACGGGCGAGCGGACCCAACTTTTGGTTTGATAACCTATCTACATTTAAAACTAAAGCATTTTAGAGCAAAAGGAACATTAGAGATCACGTAAGCTAACTTAGCCATTTTAACAGAAAAAGAAATGGAGGCTAAGGCTCTGGTGTGACTTGCCCACAGTCACACAAGTAGTTAGTGGCAGGACTACAGCCATGATTTAATCTCCTGACCCCTCACACAGTGCTCTTTCCACTTTACCTTTCTGTTAGTATTGAACAATATCCAAATCAGTCAGACCTTCGGCAAGTCAGTGTGGAACAGAACAATACAAAATGTCAAGCAATGAATTAAAACAGGGACCTTACCTCACTCCAGAGTTGTGTTTGCAGAATCCTAAAAATTTAGGTCATCAGAAAGAACGTCCCAGATATTTAAAAAATCTCAATATTCTTCCAATTATTTAGAATTTATTTTAGAGCCAGAAGGCCTTAGCAATCATTAGCTACAATTCTCTAATATTACAGATGATGAAATACATCACAGAGAGGTTACTTTCCCAGTATCACACAGCTGGTCAGAATGAAGACCCAATGATTTAACAAAATAATTTTTATACTATTCTGTACAAGTGGTTGCAACTGTCTGAGAATATGTGTTCCAGGAATGCTTTGAAGAAACTCCTTATCATTCTAATCAAACCAAACGGACCTGCTAGCAGAAAACAGTACAGAGGAAGCCAAGGACACCTAGCATCCAGAAAAAGCACTCTAGAGGTGATGTCACTCTATAACAACTGAAAAACAATTCTATTTTTCATCCAACAAGTGAAATATACCTAGGTCAAAGGCAGTTCTCCAAACCAGTGTTTAATATGGGGTTCAAAGCACTGTGGGGACTTGCCTATAGCCTGACCTAGAGTAGACAACCTAACAAATTCCTGTTGGGTGGACAGATGGATAAGTGAATGAACAGAATAAATAAAAGGCCTATGGAAGGGCCAAGCGTATAGCTTTGATTCATGAAGCTGAGAGTTAAAACAAACACTGGACATGACAAAAGACCAGCACCCAAAGACCCCAAGCTAGGCACCTTCAAGAGTGCCTCCAACCCAGGGGTTCAAGTTGAATCAATGGTTCAAATAAAGAAATAAGGTTTCTAAATTAATAAAAATTTATATGGTGGGTGTGAAGGGGTTGGGGGAAGGGAACAAATGAAAATCTTGCTGGGGTAATCTAACCATCCTTCTTAGGGAATGAACAGACTGCAAAAGTTACACTTTAGACCAGGTTTTCTGAAATCACTTTAACCGGTCTCTTTAACTAGTCTCTGGCTATAGAGTTCCGGATAAATAAGCAAGCCTGTCCCAACTTTTGTGCTATTTGAATATACCTGGTAACCATCAAACCAAGACTGGAGCAAAAAGCAGTTGTGGTGTAAACTACTGTGGATGAGCCAGAAGGTTCAGAGTAGGTCAACTAGATGGTGATGTCAGGAGTGGATACTTAGACTGACTGAGACAATCCTCTAAGAATCGGTTTCCGTCAAATTCTAGAGGCCACTCACATCATACGTGGGTACAAATGTTAGTAAAACTCCAGGCCCAAACTCCATCTAGCTGTCACTGAAGGTCTGTAAAAGACTACTCAAGATACGAACACCTCCAGTCCAAGTTTTTAACAGAAATGCATTTATCCTTTTGCTCAGTGGCATCTGCAGGAAGTCAACCCTTCCCCACGCACCCTCTTTTCCTGGGAAACGCTCCTCCTATTCACCTGCACAACCCTTCTGCTAGTTCACCAGGCCCAAATGCCAGTACTCTTTCTGCCTTGTCCCCACCCTATTTAACTCCGGTGAGCACTGAAGGAACAAGAGCAGGCTTCTATGACAAGGTCTTCTGCTTACTGTTTTATGGCCCTCAACCAATGGTTCTCAACCAGGGGTGATTTTGCTCCCTAAGTGGGCAGTTGGAAATGTCTGGAAACAGTTCTGATTGTCACAATTGGAGAGAGGGGGAGCTAACAGCACTTAGTGGGCAGAGGCCAGGGCTGCTGCTAAACATACTATGACGCACAGGACAACCTCCTACAATAAAGTAGCGCTGAGGTTGAGAAACTCTGTCCTAGACCATTCAAACGTTGTAGGTCTCCATTTTCCAACTGACTAAAGGGATAATACTACCTTCTCTGCCTAACTCACTATCTTGTAGGGAAGAGAGACTGGTAACATGCATGTAAGTGTTTTGGAAAGTATTTTATAAATTTACTTTTCTTTTTATCTCTTGATACCTCTTCAAATGATACAAAGAGGATTAAAAGCACTTACAATCTCACTCATTTACAATATTATCTTTGTATTTGACTTTAGAGAGGATATGTATTCTAAAGAGAACACAGAGTTTCTTATTTACCAAAGTCTAGTGAGCAAGCATTACTGTCCCTGTTTTGAGATAAAATAATTGGCGGAAGGAACATCTGACACTTTCATCAAGAAAAAAACAATGAGAGGTATAGTTACTTTGTTCACTGATTTGACAATCATTATTTGATGATAATATGTGTAAAACACAATGAAAAAATATTACCAATCCCTTACGATATACCAGACAATGAGCTAAATACTCAATATACACTGACTGCTTGTAACAACCCCTGAGGCAGGTCCCATTATTATCCACATATGTAGATGATAAAACTAAGTCTCAGAAACAAGTTATTTGCCCCAGGACAAATAACTCGTAAATGATGAAGCTGAAGTTTGAAATCAAGTGTGTCCAAGTCTAATGGCTGGACTCTTAAGCACTATGCCACACCGTGTTTGGCACTGAATGCATGTTCTAGGGGTTGGGAGTAGAAAAACAAAAAGGCAAATCAGCCACAAAGGCTGCCCTCATTAGCTAGCTGTCTCCTGGAGGAGATGAGACCTGAACATGAAGGGAGACAGAAGTAAGTGTCAAAGATGGACCAAGTTTAGAATCCAGAGTGGGATTCTAAAATTTAGAGCATAAGGCATGTGCATTCAAAGTACTGAAATCAGAACTAGGGAGAAAATAAAGCAATGGAAAGGAGGTGCCCAGGCAAAGTGGGTTCCTCAGGTGGAGAACAATGCTTGACTACTTTGAGTACTTATAGAACTGCTCTCAACTCTGACAGGTCAGTCTATACTGATTAGAGCACTGTGATGATAAGACCAGAGCCTCTGGGTCACCTCATCCATGGATAAGTTTCTTTTGCCACAATCCATGGCCATAGATTCAACCAAGGATGGCAAATGTGGTCGTGACTGATGCCACCCCTCCTCTGAAATGCAGAGCAAATGCCATAAATAGGCCATGGCACTGATTCCTGTGTTGTTGGGGAAAGCCTCAGAGTCCTTCTCAACCCTCTGCTCCAGGTCTTAATGGAGGTGATGGCATACAAAATGAAAATTATTTCATCTTTCTAGCTTTTTTTCTACCTGTATGTTATACCTCACCCACAAAATACATTTGTAGGTGGGATATAAACAGCATTAGGCAAAGCAGGGGGTCTGAACATCATGGAGGCCCTGAGACATGACAGTTAATATGAAGGTCAAAAGAGAGGTCCAAATCCTTTTAGCAGAAGGTGATTTTACATTAAATTCAACAAGAGAGTTTACTATAACAGGACTAGATTTTCCTCCAAGTTTCCTGGCAGCCATGGCAAAAAGGGAAATGCTATTAGGTATTATCATTGTTATCTTTTGAAAAAAGGGAAGGCTAGAATTAGTTACGAGACATCCTTTTTTTTTTTCCTTTGGTGGAGGGGCACACAATCACACAAGAATGTTGCTGCATAATTCTTCATGTAAGGATAATGAAGTAATGTAATATATAGGTCATGTGTTTTAGAAAAAATGATCTGTGTTGATGATAATAGAGATCAATGCAGGGTAGCTGCATTGTGACATGTGCTTTTGGCCCTGAGGAGGCCATGTATGAGACTGTATGTATGTCTCACTTCAAATTCATCCCCAACACTGGATAAAACAGCTCAAGAGCGTGCTTTTGGAAGGTGGGCCTGTAGGGTCAGGAAACATTATTTTTAAAATATTATTCATAGACTTTCTAGCACAGCCTCTTGATACCTAGCACAGTGCTCTTTCAAATGGACAAGAGTGAAGTTAATCCCTAAAGTCAATGCATAAAGAGAAATTAAGTCCAAAAAGTAAAAATACCCTTGAAAAATCTCTTAAATTGCCCATAAAATATGGAATACACAGCATTTATACAGGATGCCATACATATCTGCATAAAATTTTATGATGCTTACAGTAATGTATATTATAAAGATTACATAAGAAAGTATTAAGAACATTACTTTTTTAGAATATTCTTTTAATTTATTTATTGAGGTATCATTGAGCACATTATTCTTAATTACAAGAGAGTCTGCATGGTGGAAGTGGCGTGATTTAAAAGCACATTTGAAATAATTTCTCTGTATAGACAGGTCTAAGTCATATACGTAATCTGGAATTTTTGAATAGCCACATTACAAATTGAAAAGAAACATGGGATACTAAATTTAAGAATATTTTATTTAATCGACTATATCTGAAATACTATCATTTCATCATGTAACCTACTGTTGTTTTTTTTTTTTTTGGTGCTAAGACTTCAAAATCTGATGTATATTTTATGTTTACAGCACATCTTGATGTAGATAAGCTATATTTCAAACTCTCCATAGCTTTACATGTGGCCCATGGTTATCATATTTACTGTTTCAGACAAGTGCAGATTTAAGCCTTTTCTACCTCTGGCATTTCTTTCAGAATTTTAATTTCTGAAAACTTCCAACAAGAACCCCAGTCACTGTGATCATTCGGGCTGCAGTGACCTGCACAATCTCTTTCATCTCACAGTACTGGAATCTAATACTTCCATCCCTTGGATTGGGTCCTGGCTCAGAGACTGATATTTCAGGCACCACAGCAGCCATGATTTCCCCAATTCAGCATCTCATTAAAACCTCAATAGTCAGACGGCTAGGCATGGCAGTGGGAAAGGAGGAAGTTTCTACCTTCAGGGGCCTGGGACTAGACGACCTGCTCTGTGGGCTGTGTGGCTCCTGAGTCACCAGGCACAGTGGCCCCAGCAGGAGGCCCAAGCAGGTGGTATGCGGGATAAATCGGGATTAAAGAGGCAAAAGGAAGCACAGGGCCTCTTCACAGACTTGCTAGTAGAGACCAAGGGGATTAGAGAAAGCTGAACTTGGATCCCCACCCTGGGTTCTGCATCCAGGTTTGCCACTTCCCCCCAGGTGCTTTTAGGAAATACACCTCTTTAGCAGTCTTTTTAAATAACCTGACTTTGGAAGGGATCTGAACTTCACTGTAGCACCATTCCATTCTTCTTCTTCTCTAAATTCCCGTGAGGGCAGGTACTATTATTATCTCCCTCTTTTGACAGATGCAGATAAGAAAACCCCAGGCTCATGTAGATCAAGAGACACATAATAGAAGAAGTTTCAAACTACGTGACAGCAGATGTAGTTTTCTGGATGCAGGTAGTGTTTTAAATAAAACATAAAACAAAACAAAAACCAAGCCATTCAGATTGTGGGTTTCTCTGGAAAACTCGTAAGATTTAGCAAAAAGGCTCAAATTCCTAATTGATTACAATTGGCTAAAGCTGAGTAGCCATTTTCCTTTTCACGTGGTCAAGAGGCTCCAGGCTCAGGTCATCAACGTTCCCCGACCACTAACAGTCTATTCCTGACTCTCTTTATCCATTTGTTACTGGCGAGTCCTTACAGGTTTTAAAGATTAAGGCTTTAGCTTAATGCATCAGAATTTAAGAATGTGTACATTTTTTTAAGTGGAGGAAACTTTAGGCTATAGGAATAAGGGCCTCACAGTGAAATTTCAAACACCAATATTCTAGGTGAGACAAAAATACTTATTTTTGTTATGGTTCTTCCCTTTACTTCAATACTATATCCATTATCCTAATCTTCTCCCCAGCATTATGTAATCCATTCTATTATGATGTATTCGATTTGTCAAATGACCAAACCGATGCTGAAAGAGATTTAGAGATATGTTCAAAACCAGGCTCATAAGGGCTTCCCTGGTGGTGCAGTGGTTGAGAGTCTGCCTGCCGATGCAGGGGACACGGGTTCGTGCCCCGGTCCGGGAAGAGCCCACATGCCGCGGAGCGGCTGGTCCCGTGAGCCATGGCCGCTGAGCCTGCGCGTCCGGAGCCTGTGCTCCGCAACGGGAGAGGCCACAACAGTGAGAGGCCCGCGTACCGCAAAAAAAACAACAAAACAACCAGGTTCATATAACACTATTAGTGGAAGGGCTGGAATTAGCTCCTAAAGCTATCTTTCTATTACTTGACAGTATTCCTCTCACCCAATTCTCAGGGAATATTGTGACATTTTACATACATAGTGTTTTGTAGGTATGGCCTTTCAAAGCAATAAAATCTTAGTGTTAATACCTAATGGGCCTCTTAAATCTTGAGCAACTTCCTTAACCTTCTCAGATTTAGCTTTCGGAATTTCCTAAAAAGCACAACTGATTTTCAGTAGTGGAAATTGCGAGGAGAGTAAAGCACCCAGCATTATTCCTGGGACAAGAGTACAGTTTCAGAAAATGTTGATTTTGTTCTCTCTCCCCTCCAATCTAGTTAACTAAATAAGCTAGTAGAGAAGTTATGGTAATAATCCACCTGCCTTACCTGGTAGAAGCCGCGCAGTTTGGGTAGAACTGACTCCTCTCAGTTCCAAGGGAAGATTCTGACTGACTCAAACTGGTCAGGGTCATCTGATTCCCCTTGCATAGTGATTGGCTCATATTGGGCTTGAGAAATAAGTTGGTCCAATCAGAGTGAAGCCCAAGGTTTTTAAGCAAAGTGGGGGAGGGGAGAGAAGCTCTTTTATGCCGTAAATGTGTGGTATGCAAATGTGATGCCTGGAACAGCTGCTTCCATTTTGCTATCATGTGTGAAACCATTTGAGGAGACGCCAACTAAAGAGGACCACTGAGGGAAAAACTGAGGGAATCCCAGAAGAACGGAATCAAAATTTTAATCAAAGCCTTACTTTCTCTGGATGTTTCTATTACCTATCAGTCAAGTGCATTCTCTCTAATTCCAGCAGAGTGTTGTGTACAGTTGAAAGCACTCTTAGGGTGCCTCCCTACTGACTGCCAAGAGTATTTGTGTCAGCAACTTGGCTTGCTGTTGCTTCAGCCATCCCAGTGGGGGTAGAGAAGAAGTGTCAGGCAAGATAGCTGGAAGGCTGGCCCTTCCAGCCACAGGTGCTTCTGCTAGGCCACTACACTCATCAAAACAACAGCTGGTGGTGTCTGCTTTGGTTTCAAGTTATGGCAGCTTCATACATTTGGGTCAGAGTAGGTTACTACTTCATGGAGAGCACTGGGAAAAGCAAGAGACCAGATTCTGGCACTTAATATAATATCAGTCAGTGACCTACGAGTGGGTGGTTTGCATGAACTGTGCCTTCCACCTTCTCTAGAAGAACACAATTAGACAAAGGAAGAGGAGTGAAGCCATGCCAAGACTTGGAAAAGCCAGGGCTGTTTCTGAGTGCCTTTTCTGTCTTGTCTATTTTTACGCCATTGTGTTGGGGTGAAAAGGGAGCTGTAGGGGTTCTTGGAGTTGTGAGCTTGAGTAAGATACTACAATGGATGTAAGCAAAAAGAGTGCATCCTCCTCAGGTCTTAGTGCTTTAAAGTCAAAGGCAGGGGTCCCCAAATCAATTGCCCAAAGAGGCTGGGTGGGTGAATTTAATGAATGAAATGGACCCACAGGTGGAAGCCTGGAGAGATTGCAGACCCTGACAGGGACATAGCTGCTTAGCTCCATCATGCATTTTTTAAGAAGAATCTTTAAATTTGTTTTTTTTTTTTTTTTTTTGCGGTACGCGGGCCTCTCACTGTTGTGGCCTCTCCCGTTGCGGAGCACAGGCTCCGGACGCGCAGGCTCAGCAGCCATGGCTCACGGGCCCAGCCGCTCCGCGGCATGCGGGATCTTCCCGGACCGGGGCACGAACCCGTGTCCCCTGCATCGCAGGCGGACTCTCAACCACTGCGCCACCAGGGAAGCCCTAAATTTGTTTTTTTTAATGTAAAATTTTATTAAACTTTTTTCTCTCTCTCTCTCCACACTGAGAAGATCGAATAAAACACTTGAGTGGGGGGGTGGGGATTTGACTCTCAGGCTGAAGATCATTGAGGAGCTGGCTGGATTACCAGAAAGGACTAACAGGTGGCAGCTCTTTGCTCCCAAGGATGACAAGTGGAGAGCGACTGAGCAAGATGCGGAAGGTGGTTGGAGGACTGCAGTTCCTGTGAATGGCTTGAACACAGATACCTCAGGGGACAGGTTTCCAATGAGTGGCTACATAGATCCCTCTCAGGACCGAAACTCACCTCACTAGTCTTGGGAGCCTCCACAAAATTTCTGTGGCTGAGAGTAGCAGTGAGGGAGCGGAGCTGCCTGCACAGCTACCTGATCTCATAAGGACCTCGCTGGAAGAGGGTTGACATCACTAATGACCATCCTCAGGGCCTGTGGCTGAAGCCACCTCCTGGCTTGAGGAAGGGAGCCCACTCATATTCCTGATATACGTATGTTGCTCATCAATCTCAGTGAGGGTCCACTCATAAATTAAAGAAAGAGGTATAACAAAAATAAAGAAATCTGGTATGCCATGGAGTAGTCATAGCTGTTACGAAAGAAACAGTTATTTCCACCTGATGGTTGAGATGAGGATTAAAATTGCTGTTCAACACTCAAAGTTCACAGAGATAGTAAAGGGCAACATTTACAGTTGAACCCTAGACTCCAGTCTCAAGTCTCCACTGATCCATGCTGCCTCTCCCAGCATTCCCTGTAGTTCCCCGTTTCCTATTTTTTATTCTTTTGTACACTCTCTAGATGGTGGTGGCAGTTTGATCCAGAGATTCCAAGAGCATTTGATTAAAATACTACTTTTTTCTCTACTATCTGTTAACTGTCTACAGAAATGATTATTCCAGAGAACAGTCTTTGAGAAATACTGCATTATGCAGCTAGTGACATAGAAAATATGTGATTTAAAGGTAAATTTTCACTTCCCATTTTACCTCCATTACAATTAGTTCCGTTCATTAAAAGAAAATTTAGATGAAGTGTCTATGGCTATATATATCCACATATTTTGGTTGCTCTTAAATATTTTTAAACTGCGACCTATGAAATCCTGAGTCCAGGTATTATATAATCAGAACCACTTTCCAAAAGAGCTTTTTCAAATTGTGAAATACTATGTGCTCTAATATGTGTACCCAAATTGCTGCAAAGTTGCTTAATCTTTGGAGGTGACTGAGTGATGACACCAAAGGCCAATGCCACTGAAAGAAGCACTTTTTCCTTTTATTTCCTGAGAGAAGGGGGCCTGCCACACCATGCAAGGCAACATGGAGAAGCACTAGGTTTGGTCAGGGAAAAAAGCAGGAGTGAAGGGGTAGCCCAGGCCAGAGCCTTTATTGGGTTTTCCCTAGGAAAGGTAAGGTAAAGTAGAGTAAACAGTTTAGGATTGGCTATTTGCATAATTCCAGTGGGCTTTGGGTTATAGGGGTGGCCTCAGTTTGTCTGATACCTGACTCTGTGATGCTTTCGGGCAGGGGAAATATTGAACTGGTGTGTGAGAGTCAGATAAGGAGGTGGTAGGGACTATAGACTTGGGATTGCATGTGAAAGTTGTGCTCCTAGGCAAGTTGTTGTTATATCATTATAAATGACAGTTGATCCTTGAACAACATGGGTTTGAACTGCAACTGCACCGGTCCACTTATATGTGGCTTTTTTTTTTTTTTCAATAAATACATACTACAGTACTACATGAGTCACCATTGTTGGGTCTGCAGAGGCAGAACCATGGGTAGGGAGGGCCGACCAGAGTTATAGGCAGATGTTCAACTGTACAGGGGTTGGTGCCCCTAACTCTGGTGTCGTTCAAGGGTCTGTAAATAGTCTTGGGAGGGACAGTCTCTTCCTGGGTCTGTAAGGCCCCCAAATGTCAGACCATCAAGAATAGAGAAAATAAGAAACTATAGTTAATATCATTGGTTCTGTAATAAATGGTTGCCAAACAGACAAATACACAAATCGAAAAACACACATTTAGAAAATCATGGCCATCAGCCTGGAAGAGGCAGTTGTCAGTATCAAGGCAACAGCTAGTGAGAGATCCCTACAAAGTCCTCCTGAGATAAAGTCCCCATAACACAGGCCAAGGGCAGAGAACACTGGCACCAACAAAAATAGTACTGGTCAAGGAAGACTCTTCTCTCCTTTTCCCTCTTTTCCCTGGAATTACCGGAATGAGATTGTTTTTGTGACTTGATTTGTCCAGATGACTCATTATCTGAGAGTGACCAGAAAAGCCATGGGGACTGCCCTACATTCATCCAAGGTCAGGGGAGACACTGGGTATACTGAGTGGGTTCTAATGGGTTATATTGCATTTGGGAGAATAACCTTGCTGTTTGATAGCATCTTATGAGTCTCACTTGCTTTGTTCAATGTACTGGCTCCACCATAGTATAACACAAAAACATATACATACTAAACAAATGCCATATTCTGTTGGTTCCATTCTACTCAATGGGGCTCAACAGTACTGAAGGATTCCTTAAAAGTAAAAACAGAATACAGAAAGAACTGAGTCCAACACACTCTCTCAAACTACTTTTCAGCTCATTAGCACTGACGATTGTATGGGTTTCCTTTCTTTTCTTTCTATTTCTTTTTTTTTCTTCTTAAGTTCACTGAATTAACACTCCATGTCTAAAATTGCTGTTGCTTGCAGTTCAAGGACATTGGAAGTTCCAAAAAACCTTCTTGTAGGGCCTTAAAATATCTTTCTCTAAAAAAAGAAATCCCTGCTGAGATCACAGTACTAAGATCTATTTTGGGACAAAGCTGTTACTTAGATTGGTGACACCTACTGGCCTGGATATATATTTTTAAAACAAAAGGATTTAGTTTACCTATCAGACAGTACTTGACTGGGATTCCCAGAGTCATCGTTATATGAAGCTGCCAGGATGGGTTCCTCCCTAGGGTGACAATTTTCCCCTACAACAATCCTGCTGAAGAAGTTGGGGATTTCCTATTCACTGCGTTCCAATTCCCCCATGTACAACATTTAGCCACAGAAGCATTACAATATGCCCTATTTTCTTGAAGGCATTTTTCTTTTTTTCCAGCTTAAGATATGCTTCTTTTATGCCCTAATCTCAAAATTAATTCCAACCGCCTCTCTTTAAAAGTTTTAAACTTTAACTCTCCTTATGGCCATGTTTGAGTACGACGATTACACCAGAATTTCGTTTTTCTGGATGTTAGGGGTAAGAAATAATGATTACTGCATTGTTTATCTCTTCTAATCACTCCCTTTCTCAGCTCTTCCCTCACCTTTATTCTGCTTCCACTTCGGCTATGCACACCTGGTTCATATCTGGAATGCTTTCTTTTCGCTATCGTATGGATTTTATGAATTTTTCAAAGATTAACTCAAAACCATTTTTTACTGTGTTAAAATGCAAACCACAGAAATGTAACTGGAAGGTGCCAACAGATGGGCAGACCTGCATAACCCTGCAAACCCTGCGTCGTCTTCCTGTACCCCAAGTTCAAGAACCAGCCACACAGGGGACTACTTGGAAGTGATCCAGTTCCTGGACTGGTTTGCTGATAAATCCCATGGAGACCTGGGCTAGCCAAGCCTTCTCTGGCATTTAGTGACGAGGAAGAGGCCACAGCTGACTGCTGCCTTCAGGCCGCACAAATCACAGCAAAGCAAATGGATTGCCTCTCTGCTTTCCCACGCTCACTCAGATCCCTGGGCATGTTCACCTTCAAGCCCCAGTGCATCCTACTGCAAGAAATGTGCTATCCCTTCTGCACATCTTTCTTTTCTCCTTCCTTCTGCCTTTCTCATGTTTGGCCACTTCCTCCACCAAGTGCTTCATTGCTCCTCTTTCTATGCCCCCAGCCCAATCCTCTAGGATTCAAACAGGTCTACTCATAACTGACATACTGAGTCGGGTGCCTGAAGCTGCCAAAGAAATACACACTCTTGCAGAGGCCTTCAGGAGTTGTTTGCAGCTCTGCTATTTTGGGGACTGTTTGCTTTGTTACAGCAGGACTTGCTAAAAGTGTTGGCTTGGGGGAGGGACTGGAAGAAAATGGGAGTCACAGAGTATCTTGTCTCCTCCTATTTTCTGGATGGATTGAAGTCCTTTTGGAGAGACGGGCTAGAGGAATAAGGTGATAGAACTAGTCAGAACAGATTTCTAAATCAGATATGGGCTGCTTTGTGGCCCCTAAGAAAAAAAAAGAAGGCACAGAGCAGCAAAGAGATTTTTCTTCCTCTTCCATGTGGATTCCCAGATGTGCTCTGACCTCTTCTGATACCACCAGCCTTGGGAGAGCTCATACCCCACCATCATGCTGAAGACATGCCATGACACAGGAGGGACACCTCCGAATGGGGTTGTGGGCCAGGCAAGTCAGCTCAGTCAAGAAGGAATACAGTCGGGGCAACAGTGGCTGCAGTTGAAAGGCTGATTTGTGGGGACAAGGGAGGGAACTGTTTGTGGATGGTTAACTGATGGGGATACTGTGAAGAGAGGCTAGCTTGCAGTAATTAAGGCATAGAGAAACTGTGCCCAATATATTATTGGTGTAAAAAGGAAGAAGGGGGCTTGCTGTATTCTCAGAGGCAGGTGGAACCTGGCACATTTTGCAAGTTAATGGTGTGGGAAAATCATAGCGAATAGCTATCATTTATTTAGCACTTACTGCATACCAATCACTACACTACAGTCTTTCTCTACATGCATTAGCTTGTTTCATCTTTATAACAACTCTCTAGTATCAGCACTATTATTATCATCAGTATTTTGTAGTCGGAGAAACTGACTTGGAGCAGTTTAGAAAAGTCCTGAGGTCAAATAGTTTGGAAGTACTGAAACCCTGAGACCCAGTGTGTGTATATCAAGTTAATGCTACCCTAACAGCACAATAAAACTAGGCCAAATGGACTCTGGGCACACACTGAGCATCCCTCCTTCCTTATATCCTGAGTTATGAGGTTCCCTTCCTACTCGTTACCCCAATTTTCCTTAAAAAAATCTCAAATTGGAGAGGACACATCTCTAAACTGGTTTCTGCTTCAATCAGGACCCAAGTTAAATGTTTCCTTTCAAACCCAGCTGGCTGCTCTTTCTGTGACCAGTTGGAGCAGCTCCCGCCCCACCAGAGAGCTGCTGGCAGGGCTGGGGTGGCCCATGTTCAGGACTCTCTGGCTGGCTGCTGGCAAATGCTGTGTCAAAGAAATGACACAGGCTGCCATGGCAGTGCTGAGTCCGTCCAGGATGCCTAGACGAAAGGAGTGTCTGCAGCCAGGCCTCAGGTTTAGAGCCAGGATGAGCACAAAAGCACACAGGGCAGCCTCCAGAGTATTTGAGGGAGATCCTGACACACGGTGCTTGCACGAGGCTGAAACATTTCCAAGAAGAGTTAGCTGGGACCACTGAATTCCACAGTGACTAGCACACAGTTTTTCCACCTTGTACTATGGACATTTGGGGCCTGAGAGTTCTTGGTGGCAGGGGCTGTGCTGTGTCCTGTACTCTGTAGGGTGTCTGGCAGCATCCCTGGCCTCAACCCACTAAACAGCTACCACGTACCGCTCCCCCATCCCTCCCTTAACTGAGATGACCAAAAATAGATTTGGACATTGCCAAATATCCCTTGGGGGACAAAATGACCCCCATGTGAGAACCAGTGCACTTTCTGATCTTGACAAAATCATGGTGTGATAGGGAGAGCTGAGTTAGATTAGAAGTCAGGAGTTGTGAGTTCCAGCCTCCATGTAGCTCTCGCTAGCTAAAAGACCTTGGGAAAGTCACTGTTGCTCTCTGGGCCTCAGTTTTCACATCTGAAAACTGAAGGAGCTGGGAAAAATCTGGGGTTGTTCCTAGAATGTGTATGAAGTTTCTAATACAAAAAAACAACAAAAAATATCTACCCACAGTTGAAAACTGGTGTCCGAAAGATTCAAACTCATCTAGTTTATTTATTTATTTATTTTTGGCGGTACGCGGGCCTCTCACTGCTGTGGCCTCTCCCGCTGCGGAGCACAGGCTCCGGACGCGCAGGCTCAGCGGCCATGGCTCACGGGCCCAGCCGCTCCGTGGCATGTGGGATCCTCCCGGACCGGGGCACGAACCCGCGTCCCCTGCATCAGCAGGCAGACTCTCAACCACTGCGCCACCAGGGAAGCTGTAATTTATTTATTAAACAGCTTATTTCTTAGCACATAGCACTCAAAGCCTTGTGGATATGACAGAAATGGTTCAAATGTGATATAGATCAGTGTTTCTTACAAGGTGGTCAGCAGACCGCTACCTGGAATGCTACTTAAAAATAGATTCCTCAGCTCAAGGCCAATTCTAATGAGTATCTACAAGATAACGCCTGAAACTCTGTAATTTAATAAAGTCCCTGGGTAATTCTTGTGCATATTAAAGTTTGAGAAGCACTGATGTAGGTGATACTCCCAAGGAATTTACCATTATTTGGACAGAAAAAAACTGTAAAAACCTAAAAACAAAAAAAACTTTAAGTAAAGGTGCTAATAAGCGCTGCGAAGTTTCTGATAAGGGGAGGAAACGGCAGAAACAGTCACTCAAATCTTCAATGAGATCTTAGTTGGGTCTTCCTAGTTGGAATTATCCAATTTAAGCACTGAGTAAGCGAAGTTCATGATACTAGATGACTTTATTTGAATCCTACCATTTCCTTTTCTTTTTTTATTACAAGAACACTTATATACAGTGAAATGCAGAGATTATAAATTTGTAATTTAACACATTTTGACAAACATACAGACACATGAAGCTACCATCTCGGTGAAAACTCTCACTCCCAAAGTCCCCTTGTTTAACTTTCAGTCAATTCCTACAGACAAACAATGTTCTGATTTCTATCACATAGATTAGTTTTGCCTGTTCTTAAAATTCTTATAAATGGAATCATCCATTATATACTATTTTGTGTCTGGTTTCTTACACTCAACTTAGTATTTTTTTACAGTCATCTGCATTGTTATGTTTGTCAGAAGTTCGGTATTTTTTTTTTAATTACTGAGTATATAGATATACAACAATAAATCCATTCTTTTGTTGATGAATATTTGATTATTTCTGCTTTTCAGTTATTATGAAAAAGCTGCTATAAATATTATTTTAAAAGCACCTTGTGAACATGTATTTTAATTTCTCTTAGCTACTTAGAAGTAGAATTTCTGGGTATAGAGTACGAATATTTTTAACTTTATAGGAAAATACAAAACAATTCTGCTACGTGGTTGTGATATTTACATTCTCAGCACCATGTGATAGTTCTACTTACTGCATACCCTTAACAAATGGTGTAATCAATCTTTTAATTTTAGCCACCTAGGATGTGTGGGATACTATCTCATTGGTGTTCTAATTTGGATATCCCTAGTGACTAATGATGTTAAGGACCTTTCCGTGTGTTTACTGGCTATTCATAAACCTTCTTTTGTGCAACATTTATTTAAGTCTTTTACCTATGTTTTCTTGAGTTGTCTTTTATTGTTAACCGTAGCCATTCTTTATATATTATTGATATAAACCCTTTCTAAAATAAATGTATTGAAAATATTTTATCTAAGTCTCACGCTTGCTCTTTCATTTTCTTAATGGTGTCTTCTGATAGGTGGAAGTTTTTATTTTGATGAAGTCCAATTAATCATTTACTCTTGTATGTTGGGTACTTTTTATGTCCTAAGAAATCTTTACCTTTGTATGTTTTCTTCTAGAAGTTTAACAGTTTTAGCTTTTAATTTTCAGTCTATGATCCACTTCAAATTAACTTTGTGTGTACTACAAGGTAGGGACTGAAGTTCCTTTTTTAAAAAAAAATAAGTTTGTTTTTTCAGTACCATTTGTAGAAAAAACTTTCTTTTCTCCAATCAAATTGCCTTGACACCCTTGTCAAAAATCTACTGACTGTTTATGTGTTGACTATATACGATTGAGTCAATTTTTTGGTTTTCTATTCTGTACTATCATTCAATTTGTCAATTGTTTTGCTAACATTATACTGTCTTGATTCTGTAGTTTTATTTTAAATTAGGTAATATGAGCTCTTCAACTTTTTTCTTTTTCAAGATTGTCTTGGCAATTCTTACTCCTATGCATTTTCATATAAATTTCAAAAATGTGTCAGTTTCTATAAACAAGCACAAAAAAAGCCTGTCATTCTGATTGTGATTGCATTGAAACCACTTATCAACTTGAGGAGAAATGGAGAAATGGCATTACAATAATATTGAGTTTTCCAGTCCATGAATATGGTATATCTCTATTTAATTATGTCTTTTAAAAATCTCTCTCTTCTAAAGAATAGTCTCTCTTTCATCCCATGCAGGTCCTACTGTGTTTGTCTATCATACTGATACTCATACCTTAACAATGCGCAAGAAGTCACCCACTTAATATCACCCAATTAATTCCCTCTGAGGAATTTAAATTTGAAGAGCTGAGCTCTTCAGATTCAGTATCCAGAAAATGAGGTTTAGGGTTTTTTACTGAGCTTCCCAGAAATAATCTAGCTCCTGCATTTCTGTAGACTTAAGTTGTTAAGCTTTTCTTTTAATTTAGTAATTTACCCAATATCCTTCAAACACTTCCTTAAGTAAGGCAAACTGTTGCTTCTTACACTAGAGTAAAAAAACTAATGCAACATTTAACATTGCTACGGATGAACACAATTTGAATCAAATTAATCCTTATTATGATTGTTTTGAGATACTCTATGTTGGTTCATGTTCAAATGTTTTGATACAATACAAATTTGTAACTTGGCAAAAATGTCTTTTTGAGAAAATTCAGAGCAAAAGAAATGATAGAAAAAACCCTCAAAACATCAGTCACTTTATGAGTTGTATAGTAATCATTCAATTAATTAGAGGCATAGCCTGTGGAATAAATCTTCTATTTTAATATTCTTTTCAAATAATATCCCAGAAGTGAGCTGAGAAGTTCATGGTGAGCATACAAGTATTTTCGTATTTCCTCTTTCTTACAAGGTGCTCAAGAAATAAATGAATTTGAATTTGGAGAGAGCTTGTTCACATCCAGCAAGAGGCTATTTCCCCATATACACCAATTTCTTTTCCATAGGCTCTCAGCTCCCTAGCCTGGCTTGGAAGTACTGTATGTAATTTATAGGTAACTCCCTGGTAAAAGCTGATTACTTCAGAAAATATGCCTCTCTTTATAACCAGCATACTTTCTGAATTTATTAAACCAATATGAACTTGGGAGACTCCAGAACTAGCGGCATTAGAGACCTCTGCTTGAACTGCCATGTCCGTACTTCTCTGAAAGTGTTTTTCTACAGAGCTGGCACTCACAGCATCTCTCCCTACAGCAAGTGAGTCAAGTGCTCGTTACTAGCAAATAGCTAATAGAATCACTTCTGTTTTTGCAGCTGCTTTCAGTCCCCACCAAAAGGATGTCTCGGTGTCACTTGATACTAACCCATGAAAGGACTGAACCAATTAAGAAACCAGGCATAATTATGAATTATTCTGGGGTTATGGAGAGGACTAAATGGCATAATACACATAAGCTACTCTTTAGAAAATTATCTGCAAAATGGTAAATACATATTAGCTACTGCATGTTCTTTTTTTTTTTTTTACCATAACTGGGTGATCACTACCAAGAGTCATTAAGGAATAAGTTATTTCACATATATTGATTTTCCCAAGTATTGAAACTCACATCTTTAATTTCATCCTTTCATGTGAAAATCAATTCTTTAGTATCTGGAAATCTCACTAAAATATATTACCATACAGTTTTGGCTATCTCCTTAAATATGGTACACTAATTTAAGGGGACAAGCTCTTGATAACTTGGATTATCATCATAAGCAATTATAATTCAGGCTACAAAAGGTGTCCTCAAAGCATATGGACTGTGTGTCAAATGACGTGGCTTGTAAAGCCATTTGGGTTGTGGATCCCTCTGAGAAGCGAATAAAAGCTATGAACCTTTACTCCAGAAAAATGCACATATGGACAAAATATAAAAACGAAGAAACAAGCTCTGGTACACACAGTTTTAAGAAGATTCATGTGCTCTTATACGTCACCACATGTCTAAGACCCCCCAAAACACATGCCTCATACTAAGCAATAATGATGGTGATAAGGAGGAAGGGGATAAACCTCTACGATATGCCAGCAGTTTGCCCTATGCTAGGCAGTATGCCAAGCTTCATATGCATTACCATATTTAATATTCCCAACAGCCTTAGGAAGTATATTCCATTTATGCCCATTTTTCAGATGAGGACTCTCAAGATCAGAAAAATGTGCTAACCATTGAACAGAGGGAAGTTTTAAATTCTAGAGCCCAAAGTTTTAGTGCCTATGCCTTCTAGGCCCTCCCTTCTCTGCTGCCATTATTCCCAGGAGTGATTATTCCTACTTCTAACAGCAATTAAAATGTAACCATTCATTGAGCACTTTTTCATGTCTATCAATGATATAGGGTCTTCACACATAAAATCTCAGTTAATCCTCTCAGTTGCCATGCACAGTGTATAAATAGGTATTTTTAACCCTACTTTGATCATCACAAAAATTGAGACTTAAATGAAAACAACCTTCCTAGCACCGCAGAGAAAATAAGTAGCAGACTCTGGATTTGGGTCCAAATTTACTCCTACTAATAGGGAAGAACAAACCTGATTCCATATTAGATCTGTTTCTTTTGCTTTAACCTTTGCGCTTTGCAGCCTGTGCTGAGTCATGCTGGCTCTGCACCTTCTGTAAAAGAATGTTGCCTATAGCCTGAAATATACAGGAGAGCCTATTCTCCTGCTCTGACCTTTACTAGTCCATTCATATAGAGATAAAAAGTTGCACAACAGAGAATAACACTTGTCTTGTTGGAGGTTTACAGGAACGTCATGACCTAACCTATGCGGACAGCTGTAAGAACAAAGGATTCCTATGCCCAAAAGTCTGCAACAACCAAGCATGCCCCTCGTCACCTTGACTTTAAAAGTGTTTTGCTGAAACCCTTTGGAGGTTTCGGGGTTTTGGGGGCAGAAGCCACCTGTCTCCTTGCATGGCCTGCAATACACCTTTCTCTGCTCCAAACTCTGACGTTTCAGTTTGGCCTCATTGTGCGTTGGGCACAGGAACTTGCATTCTGTAACACTACAGGCTATGTCTTTCTCTTTCCTCTTACTTCTAGGAGTCACTATTTTATATACACAGCCAACCAATTTAGCTATTTGTTTCCTAGGCCAAAGTTAATGAGAACTAAAGTTCTGGCTCCCAGAGACTGAAGAGGGCTTTCCTCTCCGTCATGTACAGACCTTTAATGCATGGGGTCATGCCCACCCCTTCAGGGCTCACAGTTCTTTGTACTGAGCTGAGGCTTAGTCTTTGGGAAGATCTTTTTGCTCCCCCTACATAATTATTAAATATCATCTGTCTTTAGGCAACTGCCTGATTGGGCCCAGGAATCACAGGGAGAGACCTTCTACAGCTTCAAATTTCAACGCAGAGTTGCAGAGCATAACTAGGTACATTGCCACGTGCAATTTCTGTTTATGGATTTGTGTAAGTACACATGTTGATCCTCAACAGAGATTGTTTGCTTTATGAGTGTTTCATTTTTCCATACAAGGTGGTCTCTGAGAACATCAAGGTGTGACCACAGCATTCTGTTATCTCATGCTTGACTTCTTTTTTTTTTAATCTTTTTTTTTTTTGGTACGCGGGCCTCTCACTGCTGTGGCCTCTCCCGTTGTGGAGCACAGGCTCTGGACGCGCAGACTCAGCGGCCATGGCTCACGGGCCCAGCCGCTCCACGGCATGTGGGATCTTCCCGGACCGGGGCACGAACCCGCGTCCCCTGCATTGGCAGGCGGACTCTCAACCACTGCGCCACCAGGGAAGCCGGACTTATTTCTTTCGTACAGTGCAGAAAAATGTGATGACTTGTTCTCACGAGATGAATCCTGAATAACTGAGACTTTAAGGGGTTCTTCTGTTTGGCTATCTGGAATACCCCAAAGGCTATCACTTATCTCTTCTCCCTCTTGTTCACATTCTCTAAGGGATGGTTTATGGAAAAGTCAGTGCATAAAATTAAAATTCATTTCAATAACAGCAATAATTATTAGTTTAAGTCAGGAGTCAGTAAACGAAGGCCTAGGAACCAAATCCAGCCTGCTGCCTGTTGTAAATAAAGTTTTATTGGCGTATAGCCATGCCCATTGGTATATATGTTATCTATGAGTGCTTCCACAATATAGTAGCAGATTCAAGCAGTTACAAAAAAACAGACCACCTTGGCCTGCAGAACTTAAAACATTTATTATCTGGCTCTAGGCAGAAAACGTGTGCCAACCCCCAACATGCTTCCCAGTGTCAGTCACTGTGCTACGTGGTTTATATACACTAGGGTCCATTGTGACTTTGTGGCGTCCTAGGCACTTTTGCCTTTGTTGCCCCTTTTTTCATAAAAAGCATTCAAAATTATATTTGATGACTGCATTGTTATGAACATAAACATATTAAAATATCTTCTCTGGCTTTAAATTTCATTTTTTCTTCTCATTTTAAAAGAAATTAAAATATTCTTATGGCGCTCCAAAGTATCACAGGCACCACACCGACTGGAAGGAAATCAGCAGCGCTGCCTACATCATAAGATTAATACTCCTCAGCAGCCCCTCTTCCAAACAGGAGGAAACCAAATCTTACAGCATCTGAAGTTCTTCATGTAAGACCACACGGCTAGTGAGATCCCAGATGCAGGTCCTGCCTGGCCCAGGAGGGTTAACTCTTAATCAAACTCTTAATTTGCCATACATTTTCTCTGTCTTGCCTCGTCCTGAAGTGACTGTGGGAAGAGTTAGGTAAATGACTCCAGAACCACCAGAAATGAAAGAAAAGCTTTTCCATGAAAGCACTCAGGCTAACTGACTGCCTTATGGTCCTCATTATTCTTAAAGCTAGTAGGCAGTTTAATTAGTGTTTGTCAAGTATTCTGAAAATAACTAGTTGTGGACAAGGGTAAAATATATTTATTTCTTGGAATGTTTTCTCTCCCTAGAGTCTTTACCAAGAGTCTAGATGAAATGACTGACTTTGTCATTTACTCCTCTCTTGTAGTTCCCCACCCAGTTAAGGAAACACTGAATTTTTTTTACTTGTATCTGTTCACTAAAATATATGACTTGGCGTTTTCACTCTCAGAAAATATTGAAAAATAATTTAAGCTGCCTTCCTGTGTTATCTACAACTTGTGTAGGACATTGCTGGCTGCAGAAAAAGCTCGGGAGGCTGCACAGAAATGAGAGATTGGAAAGACATTGTCCCAAAGTGAAAGGAGTAAGTATATTACTCTTTTTCTTTACAAACACACACAAACTAAGAGCTTCTGAAACAAAAAGAAAATGTCGCTTAGCATGCAAGCCTGAGCATCTAGAGGGGCAAGTACAAGGGACTGACCACCTGCTGTAGAAAGTGCTAGGGCTCAGCCAGTCTCGTCACTGCAAACACTAACCAGTATCTGAGTGCCATCATCTCAAGGATCCCAGAAATGTCCTCTCCCCAGAATCCCTCTCCATCCAACTTCTCTGAATTATTTGTTTTTGGATCAAGGCTTTGAACTGATTATATTGGTGCCAGCTTGAGGGTAAGGTTGTGAGAGTATGGGTCAGGTCACAGCTAACTTTTTTTTTTTCGGTACGCGGGCCTCTCACTGTTGTGGCCTCTCCCGTTGCAGAGCACAGGCTCCGGACGTGCAGGCTCAGCGACCATGGCTCACGGGCCCAGCCGCTCCGCGGCATGTGGGATCCTCCCGGACCGGGGCACGAACCCGTGTCCCCTGCATCGGCAGGCGGACTCTCAACCACTGTGCCACCAGGGAAACCCACAGTTAACTTTTGATGTGGGTTATAGAGAGAAAGAAGAGAGAGCAATCTTAGAGATATGGGACAAATGGGAAAGGTGAAGAGATGCTCATGGAGCCCTCTGGGGGAAAATAGCTTGAACACTTCATGACTCAGGGAATAAGAGTTACAGAAGGAAAGATGGCAACATAGTGTACGTTTGTATTTAAGGAAATGTCTAGACATAAAATTTCCCAGTTTCACAATGTTCCTATGAATGTTACCACCACTAATTGTAGCAAGTTGCCTCCCAAGTTTTTCCTAAGTTGACATGCTGCATCAATTCCTTCCACTAGGATACAGAAGTATCCTTTACTGTCTCCATTCTCAAAATACGTTAGGTAGACCAGTAGTATCAGCATCACCTGGCTCCAACCCAGACCTACTGAATTAGCATCTGCATTTTCACTGGCTCTCCAGTGACTGACATACACCTTACAGTTTGGGAAGCACTGTCTAAGGACACACTTGAAGCACTGACCTGTTAAAAGGTAGGTGGGGGCTTCCTTGGTGGCGCAGTGGTTGAGAGTCCACCTGCCGATGCAGGGGACACGGGTTTGTACCCCGGTCCGGGAAGATCCCACGTGCCGCGGAGCGGCTGGGTCCGTGAGCCATGGCCATTAAGCCTGCGCGTCCGGAGCCTGTGCTCCGCAACGGGAGAGGCCACAACAGTGAGAAGCCCGCGTACCACCAAAAAAAAAAAAAAAACAAAGGTGGGTGATTTCCTAGAGAGGATCCTACAGGTAGTAACCCTGACTCCTTCTGATAAACATATCGCTTCCTGGTCACAGCACTGTGGGTGAGCACCCAGTAACATCCAATTTATTCTCAAGTTGCAGCTAAGATACTGGAGACTCTGCTTTAAATACAGCTCAACAAATGTAAAATGTGCAGAATGACCTTTTCCCACATAGCATTTCAGTTCAACTGCAGAAAAATGCTATAATTAATGTTAGAGCCAGGGAATTGTTGGAACTTTGACTTTAAAAAAATCAATAGCAATACAAAGGACTTTAATTATTTGGGGGCCAAAACACCTCTGCTATACTCTGCCTACTCCTAAATGTCGTTACATTATTTGACAAATATAACATGGAACATTCATGAACTGTGATGTGCTGTACAAGCCCTGTTTGCTCAGTGGGAAAAGATAGCTGGGGGAGGAATTAAAGCATTATTCCCAGTTTGCTTCTAAAAAAAGGGATCTGGTTAATCAAGTACTCCTTCCTGCCACTGCTTTGATTTCTACAAGAGTATTTAAGAATGCAACCAAGAAAAAATTCCCTATATTTCTGTATATGTCTATTCTCAAAATGCTTTTGTGTATAAAATGGTGGTTGGGAACATAGATTCAAATCTGGTTCTTCCACTTACCAGTCGTACGATCTGGGGGAAAACTATACCAATTTTCTTAGTCTTAGTTTCCTTATCTGTAAAATGAGTATCATAGTAGCAGCTATTTCGTACATGTGTTGTGAATTTTAAATAAGACTATGTATAAAGTGTTTAGCACAGTACCTAGCACATAATCAGGGTAGCTAAAATTTACCTACCATCACCATCCCCTGCTAAGCAGTGTTTATGACACTCATTTTGGGTGGAGGAAGTGAAACAGACAAGTTGAATGACTCATGTAAGGTCACGGTGCTTTGGGGATGTGGAAAACAAAGATCTCATTTCTTCCTTGTTGTTCCCTCTAGTAAACACTCCACTGACCTCAATGCAAACCACACCATCTCCATGCAAAGGCATCCCAAGAAATATACAGTTCAGGTGAAAAATTATACCTCAAAGCCTAATGGTCATTGACCCTTATTACAAATTGGTCATTTGCTAGAGAACCAAGAACTGTATATCGGCCCCTCAAGAGAACTTCGTTGGGAAAAGTTAACACCTTTTCTTTGCTGCTGTTAATCATGTGTTACTCTGATGATTCCCAGGGATGGTCACATTTTTCCAAAGTGCGAATCTTTCCAAGTATACGGAAGCATTTGAAAGAAGAGAGAATGGGCTTACTTCAAGGCTAATTTTTCTCAAAAATAATAAACTCTTGATGAATCAGGATATAATTAATCAGAATTCATATTAATCAAAATTGTCTATTCTGAACAATTCTGCATAAGCTCATAGCCTAAAAGTTACATTATAGCCTTCTTTCCTTTGAGAATATTACTGTAAAAATAAAGAAAAGGGTCTATATTCTGAACACTTGTGTTTTATTCATCAAAAATTCCTCACTACTGTCTCTGCTGCCACCCCTACACCCAGCCACTCAAAGTCCACTTAATCTCCCTTTATGCAGAATTCTAACAAGCATAGTTATCTGATTTCTAAACACAGTGGAAAAGATACTACATTAGAATTAAAGGGACCAAAATTGTATCTGCCCGTCTCAAATTCAGTAAACTTAATTCATTTCCTCTCTTTGGGTCTTGATTTTCCTAACAGTAACTAAGGATGGTTAAACTAAATAATCTCCGTGGTTTCTTTCAGTTCTGAAGTTAGGTAATCCTATGAATTTCAGCATCTTAAGTAGGGTAGGAAAGAGAGCAGATAAAGGGAAAATATACACATACACAGTCTAAGTTAACTCTGAAATTTTTTTCTTAATTGTCCCTTAAAGCCAGGAGCTGGACTCTTAGAAATATAAAAGTTTAGAATTGGCTTGTTTTATTTCTATCTGCATTCTGGCTGTATCCATGGGAGTACAAGGGGCAAGGTCTCATTTGAACACGGGGAAGAATATAGAACATTTGGTCATTTCCCTCTTCTCACCCCCTCCTCTCACAACCCTGTCTCTCTCCCTCTGTGGCATATAATTGAACATGGCTATATAAAATTTATGCATGACACTATTCTATTATATGCAGCTTTTCATATATTTCGTCCTTCACCCATAGTCTACCCATGGCCTACATCTGTAATATCTGTAAAATCTATATAGGTAGGAAGCTCTAGGTCTCAAGGTATGATTAGGGTTTAAACATTCTTGATTTAGCATAGAGCTCTAAGGACAATGCAAAATTGATTTATCCAGGAATGAAGGAGATAAAAAGTGCACTTGGTCAATCACAAAGGCTATTTTCAAAAGAAGAAAGTCAAATGAGTAAGTGTAGGATTCCCACTCCATGACTCCCTCCCAAAGGTTTATTGCTCCTTGAGTAATATTGCCATAAAGGTCTTGAGATTTAATTGTTTGAAATAAGATTGTGAAAATTAACTTCAGAGTAGAGTCCTTGTCTTTCCTGGGGCATCAGAGGGCAAAGGACCAAGAAAAAAAGAGTGAAAACATATGACAAAAATAAATTCCTAACAATATCTCATATATGAAAAATAATTTGTAGGATGGAGGCTTTCTTTCCTAAGAAAATTGGATTGGATTTCATTACAGCTGTCTTGGTCAAAAATTAAAATTGTTTTCTTTTAGCTGGTTGGTTGTCCTATTAAAGTTTACTCTCACTTAATAGTAATAGAAAGCTCTTCTTATTTTCTTTCTTCCAGAATTTCTAGTAATGCTATCCTGTTACAGAAACTCCTATGAGAATTGGATGTTCACTTTGACATTTGTTGGGTTAACTAGACAAGAAAGACCAGATACATCAAATTACCTAATAATATGTAATTTTTCTTTACTATTAAAATATGTTTTTGAGAATGCAATGCACATGCTATTTATTCTGACATTTTCATACGCTTCTTAGAACTGACATTATGAAGTGGAATAGCTGTCATAAGAAATGAATAATCTGGAGACTGGCAAAATCTCACATTGAAAGGTAAAAGCCTAGTTAAAAAACAAACAGAGAAACAAAAAAACCCACCTGTTTTTGTGAGTCCTTCCCAAACTATGCCCTGGAAACACTTTCTCTATGAGATGCTCTGGAAAAATAAAATCTGTATCTCTATATATCTACCCACCTACCTACCTACCTATTACTCATCCTCCTATCTATCTGTTTATATATTTGTGTGTAAATATCCAACACATTTAATTAATTTCCTTCTTTCTGTGGCCAGATCATCTTGGGAAATGCTATGTACTCTATTAACTTCTTAGAGAATGACAAAGTTATGGTAGTTTGCTCAAGATTCTGAGAAGCCTGTAATCAAAAAGTAATCAGTTTAATTTTATTTATCCCAGTGTTTATGAAAATTTATTTGGCTAGGGAACTCCTTTTCATAAGCCATCTTTTAACATCCTATAGAGCACACTGCAGGAAGTGCTATCATGAACTACTTCTTAATTTGAAATCTGGGGCTGTGGTGTCCTTGACTGAGCAATCCTTTGGCTTAATCATTTCAAACTATGGAATGAACAGACTTAGAGATAATAATCCCCAGAACAGCTATTCTTCACTCATTCAGTAATACTGTCCCCACACATACTGGTTAAGACTCTCCACACCATACCCTTCTGATCTGTCTGTGGCATGTATTATTGAGACTGTACCCCTTACCTTTCCCATTCTTCAGAGTCCTGGTCATATCCCATTTCTTCTGTGAATTCTATTGCAATGCCTATGATCAAATGGATCTTTCCCTTCTTTGAGCTCCAAAAGCATTTAGGATCTCCACAATTATGAAAATGATTTCTAAATATTTTAATATGTCTGGGTCTTGATTTGATGCCTAATTTTTTTAAGCTCTTACAAGGCAGGGACTCTATTTCCTATATTTCAGACTCATAGCCCTAATGTGGTCTTGGCCCAATAAATCATTGTCCACTTGACTTACGCCACAACACTGTACTCTCTTATAACTACGTCATCCCGGACTGCCCCGCAGATGAGAGCAGGTGTCCCCTCCTTGAAATGCAGCAATCAACACTGCATTTCCTAGTCCGTATTTATAAACAGGAAATTAACTGCCTTCCATCATTGTCCTAACTGACCTTCAGCTTAGGCTTGAAAAGAAAGACCTCAGTAAAGCAACACTGTACTCTCTTATAACTTATGTCATCCCGGACTGCCCCGCAGATGAGAGCAGGTGTCCCCTCCTTGAAATGCAGCAATCAACACTGCATTTCCTAGTCCGTATTTATAAACAGGAAATTAACTGCCTTCCATCATTGTCCTAACTGACCTTCAGCTTAGGCTTGAAAAGAAAGACCTCAGTAAAATAAGAGGCTTTACTGATGGTATCAATCCATTAGTGGTGCCTTTGGTTTCATTATAATGGTGCCATAGGCAATAAAGAAACATATTTCGATAGTCTGGGTGGTAGGGGTCAGTTCAGCATCTCTAAAAAAGGTTCCCATGTAAATGAGCAGGGAAACTTTCAGGCCAACACTTATTTCTTGCTTGAGTTCAAATCTCCAGGGAACACAAAAAAGCAATCCAAGCTAACTTGTGAGGGAAACAGAAGTAGCTAAATGTCTACAATTGGACTTAGGCCTTTCCAAATCAGTTTAGTTAACCCTGGAAAATTGCCTCACTAAAAAAAAAAGCTGTCAACATGTTAACCGGCCTTTTCTAATTCTCAATGTACTGATAGAGCATTAAATGCATTATATCTACTTCTTTAAGTCTCTAAGTACTTATCACCTTGTTAATTAATATTAACGAACAGTTCTTTAGAACAGACATTGCTAGGAGAAGACATGAAAAATATAAGATCTTTATAGAAACACAAAGGGCTCTTAGTTTCTTTTTCTGCAAAATGGAACCATGGAGCTAGAGGTTTCTGAGACTCAGGGAAGCTAAACAATCCCTCCAAGGACACACAGGCGAAATGGGAAAGAGCTGCCACTTCTCTTGACTCTCACTTAGCTCAATGTTTCTTAAATTAAGAGACGACATTTTTAAACAAACTCTCCAAGTGATTCTCATGCACACGGAGGTTTGAGAGCATTACTTTAAGGAATTAGAATGATGACGAGAGTAAAACAGACTATAAACTCTCCAATTAGTAAGCTTTCTTCTAGAAAATAGAACACTTGGGCACAGGAAACTTGTCTTCTGTCTATATGTTCAAGCATTCAGAATAGTGTGAGACATATAATCTGTAAACAATTATATACATATGAAATGGTGGACAGGAGAAAGGGAGAACAGGAAGACAGGAGGGAGAGAGACAGGGAAAAAAAGAGTATTTCATTCAGAGTGCTTGGACAGGTTCATTTTTTTTTTTTCTTGAGTGTAGCATCCAATCACGAATCCTCTCCACTTTTATATGCTACCTTTTGAATGGAAAAATAAGGTAATCTCAATATTTTTTAAAAGAGTTTTATTATTCAGGTTGAATACCATCAAAAAGAAAAAAAAGCCACTACCTTTAGCCTCTAATAATCTCCTACTAAAATCAGTATCTTCCTAAGTGGTTTCAAGGTTTGAGGGAAAGGAAGAAACTAAAATTTACTGAAAACCTACTATGTGCCCATCACAGAGTTAAACCCTTTACATAGGCTCTCTCGTGTTATATTCAAAATACCCTTCAGGAGAAACCACCATTGTCTCTATCTTACAAGTGAAGGTGATAAAGATGATGATGGTAATGATGATGATGACTGAACTCTTCAAAGGTAACTGGGTTTATCCTTTATGTAAGTCATCTCATTTAATTCATACAACATCTGCCTGAAGGTAAAATTTAAGTTACATATTATAAGTAAAAACCTGAGGATTAGAGATAATAATCAAAGTGCCAAAGGTCAACCAGCTAGGCTGTAGAAGAGCCTGGAATGAATTCAAGGTCTAATTCCATCACTTGAACACACATACCCCAAATGAGAAAACAAGGTTAGAGGGGTTCAGTGGCCTCCTATCTCCCAAGCTTCCAAATGGGGAAGGCAAGTCTCCCAAACAACCATGAATAGGGCATGAGGGACATTTACGCTTTCCTTTCCTTACCCAAGAGACTCATAAGGAAAGGATTCTGCTTTCGAATCTTCTGAGGTTACTCTGTGCGCAAGGCTCAGACACCACTGGGCAGGCAGCTTTAAAGACATGACAGTGGGGTTAAAATAGAAAGAATTTTAGTTTGCTTCTGTGTTTTTCTTAGTGTGAGCCAAAAACAATGGTATAAATTTTGTGCCCAAGTGAATACCCCAACATACCCAAAGGTCCCATTTAGGGACATGATATTTGATGCATTTTTAAATAATGTGTCAAATATTTACTTTTGTTCTTTTCATTGAAATGATTTCTTATTAAGCTTTTTAAAGTTGTAAAAGAAATTAAAATTTCTGTGTATAAAATTCTGTGTATATATTGCATGTTTAATCAGTAAATGTCAAGCCAGCATTTTATACATGCCAGATATTATTTTTAGGGGACCAAAGGTATAACAATAGTGACTAACTTGAAGAAACAGAGCAGATTTTTTTTAAAAAGGCTATTTTCAGAACTATTTGTATGAATAAAGAAAAATAAGGTGTCCATATTGAAATCTTTACTCTTTATAATAAATACAGCTTCTGAAGAGAGTATAATAGTTAAACACAGATTTTGCACACATGGGAAAGCAAATAAGAAAGTTAGCAGAGGGCTTCCCTGGTGGCACAATGGTTATGAATCTGCCTGCCAATGCAGATTGGGGACATGGGTTTGAGCCCTGGTCTGGGAAGATCCCATATGCTGTGGAGCAACTAAGCCCATGCGCCACAACTACTGAGCCTGCGCTCTAGAGCCCATGAGCCACAACTACTGAGTCCACGTGCCATAACTACTGAAGCCTGTGTGCCTAGAGCTCGTGCTCTGCAACAAGAGAAGCCACCGCAATGAGAAGCCTGCGCACCACAACGAAGGGCAGCCCCCGCTCACCTCAACTAGAGAAAAGCTTGCACCCAGCAACGGAGACCCAACGGAGCTGAAAATAAAATAAATAAATTAAAAAAACCAAAAACATAATTCTCAAAAAAAAAAAACAAGTTAGCAGAACAAATGTGCTTTTGGTCTGTGTTCCAGTCAAATGTCGATAACTAAACGACACCCAAAGCCAGAAACTAAAAATATTTCCTCTGGCAGAGGCTTCTTCAGTCAAGATATGTTCACTGAATCCAAATTACTTTTGGATTAATATAATTTCTTATTACAATATATAAAATACAATTTTGTCTATATTCTAACCAACAAAGCAAACATAATTACTAAAAGTGTTTTCATTCAAAATCTGAATTAATGAATGAAACTTGCCCAGGGTACTCATTTCCCAGGGCTGTCTTAGGTAAGACAGTAAGGGAAAATAAGGTACAATAAGAAAGTAAGGGAAACTGGATGCCTAAGAACAACAGAAATGTATTATTTTGACATTGTGGGGTGGGGGGTGGGGGTGGCTAGAAGTCCAAAATCAAGGTGTGATCAGGACCCTGCTCCCTCTGAAACCTCTAGGGGAGAACCCTTCCTTGCCTCTTCTGGCTTCCTGTAACCCTAGGATCTCTCTTTTGCTTAACAGTTCATTCCTCAATTTATTTCCTTTTGCATTTTACACTTCAGCAGCAAAGAGGGACCCTGCTGCACCTTTCACACTTTGCATGGAAATCTCTGTACCTAAATATCTAAGTTCGTCCCCTGTATGTTCTCCTCTCCTCCCAATAGCAGAACATAACTCAGAAACGTTCTCTGCCACTTTTGACAAGGATCATCTTTCCTCCAGGGCCCAGTAACTTGTCCCTCATTTCTAAGACCTTACCGGATGCACCTTCAATGTTCACGTTTCTAGCAACATTCTGCTCCTGATAATGCAGGTATTCCCTAGGACAAGAGAAACTTTCTCTGCAGCTCCTCTCTCTTCCTTCTGAGCCCTCACCAGAATCGCCTTTAATACCCATATGACTATGAACAATCTCTTCAACGCAGTCTAGGCTTGTTCTATCAAGTGCCTCAAAACTCTTGCAGCGTCTATTCCTTACCTGATTTCAAAGCCACTTCTGCAGTTTTACATATTTGTAGCTCCACTTTCTGGGACCAAATATGTATTAGTTTCATAGGGCTGCCAGAGTTTGCTCTGTTGCACCTCTATAAACAGGGTGGCTAAGAACAACAGAGATTTATTTGCACAGTTCTAGAGACTAGAAGTCCAATATAAAGTGTCACCAGGGCTGTGCTCCCTCTGAAACTCAGTAGAATCTTTCTCTGCTTCTGGTGGTGGGCCTAACCCTTGGCACTCCCTGGCCTCCGGTTGCATCGGTCTAATCTCTGCCTCTGTTGTCACATGGCATTCTCCCTGTGCACCTCTGTCATCAAACAGCATACTTCTCTTCTTAAAAGGACACAAGCTTGAGCACCCTTGGCCCCACCATGACCACACCCTGGCCGAATTCAGATATTCAGACTCCACCTTTACTCTCACCTACGTTCACAGCCCCCAAAGATGGGCATATCTAAGCTAGCATGAAGAGGACCTTCAACATGGCGGAGAAGTAAGACGTGGAGATCACATTCCTCCCCACAAATACATCAAAAATACATCTACATGTGGAACAACTCCCATAAAACACTTACTGAAGACTGGCAGAAAACTCAGACTTCCCGAAAGCTGTGTGGCTGACAGGGTCTTGGTGCTCTGGGCAGGTGTCAGGCCTGAGCCTCTGAGGTAGGAGAGCCGAGTTCAGGACATTGGACCACCAGAGACCTCTTGGCCCCATGTAATATCAACCAGCAAGAGCTCTCCCAGAGATCTCTGTCTCAAAGCTAAGACCCAGCTCCACTCAAAGACCAGCAGCCTTCAGTGCTGGACACCCCATGCCAAACAACCAGCAAGACAGGAACACACACCCATAAGCAGAGAGGCTGCCTAGAATAATAATAAGTTCACAGATGCCTCAAAACACCCCACCAGACATGGTCCTGCCCACCAGAAAGACAAGATCCAGCCTCAACCACCAGAACACAGGCACCAATCCACTCTACAAGGAAGCCTACACAAGCCACTGAACCAACCTTACCCACTGGGGGCAAACACCAAAAACAATGGGAACTACGAACCTGCAGCCTACAAAACAGACTGCAAACACAGTAAGTTAAGCAAAACGGGAAGACAGAGAAATACGCAGCAGATGAATAAGCAAACTAAAAACCCACCAGACCAAACAAATGAAGAGGAAATAGGCTGTCTACCTGAAAAAGAATTCAGAACAACGATAGTAAAGATGATCCAGAATTTTCAAAATAGAATGGAGAAAATATAAGGAACGTTTAACAACAACACAGAAGAACTAAAGACCAAACAAACAATGATGCACAAAACAATAACTGAAATTAAAAATTCTCTACAAGGAATCAATAGCAGAATAACTGAAGCAAAAGAACACATAAGTGACCCTGAAAGAGAAAATAGTGGAAATAACTACCACAGAGCAGAATAAAGATAAAAGAATGAAAAGAAAAGCAAAAGAACACATAAGTGACCTGAAAGAGAAAATAGTGGAAATAACTACCACAGAGCAGAATAAAGATAAAAGAATGAAAAGAATTGAGGACAGTCTCAGAGACCTCTGGGACAATATTAAATGCACCAACATTCGAATTATAGGGGTCCCAGAAGAAGAGAAAAAGAAAGGGACTGAGAAAACACTTGAAGAGATGATAGTTGAAAATTTTCCTAATATGCGTAAGGAAATAGTCAATCAACTCCAGGAAGCACAGAGAGTCCCACAGAGGATAAATCCAAGGAGAAACATGCCAAGACACATATTAATCAAACTATCAAAAATTAAATAAAAAGAAAACATATTAAAAGCAGCAAGGGAAAAGCAACAAATAACATACAAGGGAATCCCCGTAAGGTTAACAGCTGATCTTTCAGCAGAAACCCTGCAAGTCAAAAGGGAGTGGCAGGACATATTTAAAGTGATGAAAGGGAAAAACCTACAACCAAGATTATTCTACCCAGCAAGGATCTCATTCAGATTCAATGGGGAAATTAAAACCTTTACAATCAAAAGTTAAGAGAATTCACCACCTCCAAACCAGCTTTACCACAAATGCTAAAGGAATTTCTCTAGGCAGGAAACACAAGACAAGGAAAAGACCTACAAAAACAAACCCAAGACAATTAAGAAAATAGTAATAGGAGCATATCGATAATTACCTTAAATGTAAATGTATTAAATGCTCCCACCAAAAGACAGAGACTGGCTGAATGGATATAAAAACAAAACCTGTATATATGCTGTCTACAAGAGAATTCACCACCTCCAAACCAGCTTTACCACAAATGCTAAAGGAATTTCTCTAGGCAGGAAACACAAGACAAGGAAAAGACCTACAAAAACAAACCCAAGACAATTAAGAAAATAGTAATAGGAGCATATCGATAATTACCTTAAATGTAAATGTATTAAATGCTCCCACCAAAAGACAGAGACTGGCTGAATGGATATAAAAACAA
>NW_020174788.1:2474104-2476245 GCF_003031525.2 Neophocaena asiaeorientalis asiaeorientalis
CCTGAAAGAGAAAATAGTGGAAATAACTACCACAGAGCAGAATAAAGATAAAAGAATGAAAAGAATTGAGGACAGTCTCAGAGACCTCTGGGACAATATTAAATGCACCAACATTCGAATTATAGGGGTCCCAGAAGAAGAGAAAAAGAAAGGGACTGAGAAAACACTTGAAGAGATGATAGTTGAAAATTTTCCTAATATGCGTAAGGAAATAGTCAATCAACTCCAGGAAGCACAGAGAGTCCCACAGAGGATAAATCCAAGGAGAAACATGCCAAGACACATATTAATCAAACTATCAAAAATTAAATAAAAAGAAAACATATTAAAAGCAGCAAGGGAAAAGCAACAAATAACATACAAGGGAATCCCCGTAAGGTTAACAGCTGATCTTTCAGCAGAAACCCTGCAAGTCAAAAGGGAGTGGCAGGACATATTTAAAGTGATGAAAGGGAAAAACCTACAACCAAGATTATTCTACCCAGCAAGGATCTCATTCAGATTCAATGGTGAAATTAAAACCTTTACAATCAAAAGTTAAGAGAATTCACCACCTCCAAACCAGCTTTACCACAAATGCTAAAGGAATTTCTCTAGGCAGGAAACACAAGACAAGGAAAAGACCTACAAAAACAAACCCAAGACAATTAAGAAAATAGTAATAGGAGCATATCGATAATTACCTTAAATGTAAATGTATTAAATGCTCCCACCAAAAGACAGAGACTGGCTGAATGGATATAAAAACAAGACCTGTATATATGCTGTCTACAAGAAACCCACTTCGGACCTAGGGACACATACAGACTGAAAGTGAGGGGAGGGAAAAAGATATTCCATGCAAATGGAAATCAAAAGTTAACTGGAGTAGCAATTCTCATATCAGACAAAATAGACTTTAAAATAAAGACTATGACAAGAGACAAAGAAGGATATGATATAATGATTAAGGAGTCAATCCAAGAAGAAGATAGAACAATGGTAAATATTTATTCACCAACATAATACATAAGGAAAATGCTAACAGCCATAAAAGGGGAAATCGACAGTAACACTATCACAGTAGCGGACTTCAACAACCTACTTTCACCAATGGACAGATCCTCCACAATGAAAATAAATAAGGAAACACAAGCTTCAAATGACACATTAAACAAGATGGACTTAAATGATATTTATAGGACATTCCATCCGAAAAACAACAGAATACACTCTCTTCTCAAGTGCTCATGGAACATTCTCCAGGATAGATCATATCTTGGGTCACAAATCAAGCCTTGGTAAATTAAAAAAAACTGAAATCATATTAAGTATCTCTTCTGACCACAAACCTATGAGACTAGATATCAATTACAGGAAAAAAACTGTAAAAAATACAAACACATGGATGCTAAACAATATGCTACTAAATAACCAAGAGATCACTGAAGAAATCAAAAAGGAAATAAAAAAATACCTAGAAACAAATGACAATGAAAACATGACAATCCAAACCCTATGGGATACAGCAAAAGCAGTTCTAAAAGGGAAGTTTATAGCAATACAATCCTACCTCAAGAAACAAGAAACACCTCAAATAAACAACCTAACCCTACACCTAAAGCAATTAGAGAAAGAAGAACAAAGAAACCCCAAAGTTAACAGCAGGAAAGAAATCATGAAAATCAGATCAGAAATAAATGAAAAAGAAATGAAGGAGACGATAGCAAACATCAATAAAACTAAAAGCTGGTTCTTTGAGAAGATAAACAAAATTGATAACTCATTAGCCAGACTCATCAAGAAAAAAAGGGCGAAGACTCAAAGCAACAGAATTACACATGAAAAAGGAGAAGTAACAAATGACACTGCAGAAATACAAAGGATCATGAGAGATTACTACAAGCAACTCTATGCCAATAAAATGGACAACCTGGAAGAAATGGACAAATTCTTAGAAAAGCACAACCTTCCGAGACTGAACCAGGAAGTAATAGAAAATATGAACAGACCAATCACAAGCACTGAAATTGAAACTGTGATTAAAAATCTTCCAACAAACAAAAGCCCAGGACCAGATGGCTTCACAGGCAAATTCTATCAAACATTTAGAGAGGAACTAACACCTATCCTTCTCAAACTCTTCCAAAATATAGTAGAGG
>NW_020174788.1:2476541-2608758 GCF_003031525.2 Neophocaena asiaeorientalis asiaeorientalis
ACGATAGCAAACATCAATAAAACTAAAAGCTGGTTCTTTGAGAAGATAAACAAAATTGATAACTCATTAGCCAGACTCATCAAGAAAAAAAGGGCGAAGACTCAAAGCAACAGAATTACACATGAAAAAGGAGAAGTAACAAATGACACTGCAGAAATACAAAGGATCATGAGAGATTACTACAAGCAACTCTATGCCAATAAAATGGACAACCTGGAAGAAATGGACAAATTCTTAGAAAAGCACAACCTTCCGAGACTGAACCAGGAAGTAATAGAAAATATGAACAGACCAATCACAAGCACTGAAATTGAAACTGTGATTAAAAATCTTCCAACAAACAAAAGCCCAGGACCAGATGGCTTCACAGGCGAATTCTATCAAACATTTAGAGAAGAGCTAACACCTATCCTTCTCAAACTCTTCCAAAATATAGTAGAGGGAGGAAACACTCCTAAACTTATTCTACGAGGCCACCATCACCCTGATACCAAAACCAGACAAAGATACAACAAAAAAAGAAAACTACAGGCCAATACAACTGATGAATATAGATGCAAAAATCCTCAACAAAATACTAGCAAACAGAATCCAACAACACATTAAAAGGATCATACACCATGATTAAGTGGGCTTAAAGTAATGCACCAACATTCGAATTATAGGGGTCCCAGAAGACCCCTATAATCCCAGGAATGCAAGGATTTTTCAGTAAACACAAATCAATCAATGTGATAAACCATATTAACAAATTGAAGGAGAAAAACCATATGATCATCTCAATAGATTCAGAAAAAGGTTTCGACAAAATTCAACACCACACCATACACAAAAATAAACTCAAAATGGATTAAAGACCTAAATGTAAGGCCAGGCACTATTAAACTCTTAGAGGAAAACATAGGCAGAACACTCCATGACATAAATCACAGCAAGATCTTTTTTGATCCACCTCCTAGAGAAACGGAAATAAAAACAAAAATAAACAAATGGGACCTAATAAAAGCTTTTTCACCGCAAAGGAAACCATAAACAAGATAAAAAGTCAACCCTCAGAATGGGAGAAAATATTTGCAAATGAAGCAACTGACACAGGATCAATCTCCAAAATTTACAAGCAGCTCATGTAGCCCACTATCAAAAAAACAAACAATCTAATCCAAAAATGGGCAGAAGACCTAAATAGAGATTTCTCCAGAGAAGATATACAGATTGTCAACAAACAAATCAAAGAATGCTCAACATCATTAATCATTAGAGAAATGCAAATCAAAACTACAATGAGATATCATCTTACACTGGTCAGAATGGCCATCATCAAAAAAATCTACAAACAATAAATGCTGGAGAGGGTGTGGAGAAAAGGGAACCCTCTTGCACTGTTTTTGTGAATGTAAATTGATGCAGCCACTATGGAGAATAGTATAGAGGTTCCTTAAAAAACTAAAAATAGAACTACCATACCACCCAGCAATCCCACTACTGGGCATACACCCTGAGAAAAGCATAATTCAAAAAGAGTCGTGTACCACAATGTTCTTTGCAGCTCTATTTACAATAGCCAGGACATGGAAGCAACCTAAGTGTCCAACAACATATGAATGGATAAAGAAGATGTGGCACATATATACAATGGAATATTAGTCTGCCATAAAAGGAAACGAAATTGAGTTATTTGTAGTGAGGTGGATGGACCTAGAGTCTGTCATACAGAGTGAAGTAAGTCAGAAAGACAAAAACAAATACCGTATGTTAACACATATATGGATTCTAAAAAAAAAAAAAAAATTCATGAAGAACCTAGGGGCAAGACAGGAATAAAGACGCAGAGCTACTAGAGAATGGACTTGAGGACACAGGAGGGGGAAGGGTAGGATGGGACAAAGCGAGAGAGTGGCATGGACATATATACACTACCAAATGTAAAATGGATAGCTAGTGAGAAGCAGCCGCATAGCACAGGGAGATCAACTCAGTGCTTTGTGACCAGCTAGAAGGGTGGGATAGGGAAGGTGGGAGGGAGACACAAGAGGGAAGAGGTATGGGGATCTATGTATGTGTATAGCTGATTCACTTTGTTATAAAGCAGAAACTAACACACCATTGTAAACCGATTATACTCCAATAAAGATGTTAAAAAAAAAAAGTCAGCTATTATGAAGCTTGAAGCTCTCACCTTCATAGCTCCCACTGTTGTGGTGCATTTTTTTTTTTTTTTTACAACATCTCTACTGGAGTACAGCTGCTGCACAATGCTGTTAGCCTCTGCTGCACAACGAAGTGAGTCAGCTACATGCACACACACACCCCCATACCCACTCCCCACATGCCCCCCACCCTCCCTGTCCCACCGCTCTAGGTGGTCACAAAGCATCGAGCTGATCTCCCCGTGCTATGCGGCTGCTTCCCACTAGCCATCTATTTTACACACTCCTCTTAATTAGTTTTCATTTTAAAAGCAATTGAAATTCTATCTGATACTTAAATTAAGTGATGTGAAAATGAATGCCAGTGCTTTGTGAGCAATGATAGGGATTTCCCCTATCCCCTCAAATAATAATAGAAAACAACTAGAATACTGTTTTTCCTAATCTCTTAATCTGGAACATAAAAATTCTTTCCAAGAGGCTTCACAGTCAATCCAAGCGATCTTTCAGGGAACATCTCAGCTTGCTCTGTATTCTTCCTTGTTATCTGACTTATTTACATTTAAAGGAATGATGCAGAGTGAATTCTGGATGACTTTCTAATACAGCTTTAAGAATTCTCTTTCTGAATCAGATGTCCTGGCGTCAGCAGCTCTATTCTCATCTAATTCTCTAAACTAATTTCCAAGCAATGTGAGATGTTTTAAGATATATTAAGTGTTTCCCCTCCAGTGTGCAAAGCACAGTGCCCAAGAGCCCAGGCAGCGTTCAAATACCTGTCTACATCTCAATGCACTGCACCTGGGTTCCCAATGATGGTGCAGACATGAAAAATGGACTGTTTTGGACAATCAGAGCAGCCAAGCTGCTAGCAAAGGTGGAAAATCCAATCTCCGGGAAAAATGGGCAACCGAATTGCAGCCCACTGAAGCTTTCTGAGAGTAATAAGACAATGATGTTGATATATAGTAGCAACTGTTTACAGGGCTCATTGGACCAGCTGCCAGGGTGTGAAGGCTAGTGAAAAGAGGGCGCTCACAATAAGTTTGCTCCCAGATGCTCCCACCCTCCTTCCCATCTGGAGAACACACACTTTCAGGCTTTCAGAACATAAAAATAAATATAACCGTCCATCTTTACAAATCTAAACAATCCCAGCCTCGGACACACAGAGTTTATAGCAAGCCCAGCTTTGGAGAAATTCTGAAGTTAGTTTCTTTTTTATTCTTTTGGTCTTCCTAATTCCCGCCTCGTGGAGGATTCTCAGGCCACCTCCTTATCCTTATTTGCCTAACCACCTTCACTTCATTCCTTTATTCACTCGTTCATTCATTCAGTTTGCCAACATATATTGAATACGCCTGGTGTTCCTGGAGATTCAGTGGTGAGGAAATTCAGGCTGAGTTCTCCCCTTACAAAGCTTCCAAGCTCATGGTGCAGTGTGAAACAAACATGACCCAAATGACCTGACAAATGAAGATAAATCAAACATTGAGAAGAAGTAACGAAACCCGCTGCATTGTGTGTCATAAACTTATCTGGTCCCAGAACTCTTTTTAGCGTAAAACCTACTCAATCCTATTGAACTGATCTTCTGAAGGACACACCACTAGGCAGTGCAGACTCCATCATAAAAAAGGGACCAAACGTTCTGAGAGCTGTGCTAAAGCCCTTACAGAAAAGCAACGTAAGGGCTAGGCACCTTCTCGCCTACTTTAAGCATTCCTGTGAATGAGGTTATCCCTGCTCAAATATATCACCACGGGCCATTGCCTGTCCACAGAATGGGCAACTGCCAAGACTGTAAGTTTGTGTATCTGCAGAAATGTCCCGAAAAGTAATTTCCAGGCAATGTGAGATGTTTTAAGATATTTTAAGTCTTTCCAGCTCATGCTGCTGTACTCTGTGAAACGACAGGATTGCCAAAGATGCCCCGTGGAGAGCTTGCTGCTGTTCAGTGCCGTACCGTCGACCACACTAATAAAGAAATTAAATAACTGCTTTCCGTCATCATGCTCTGATTAAGAAATCAATATACTCCATCCCCAATAGAGTGTTCTAATTAATGCAATCTCATTTTACTTTGTGAAAACTCAGGCAGGCAGGTGGTCACATTGAAACTGATGTCTTATGCAACAAGTACAGCACAGGGCTCAGTCAGTGCACAGAGCAGGAAAGTGAATGGGACGCATCTGGGGGTGTGACGAATTAGAATACGTGTTTGAACCGTTGAAACCGTTCAATGATATCTGTGCTGCAGGAAGTTCTGGGTTCTAGTCACTGGGGGGCTTCACACAGAGAAAAGGATGACTAACCTTGAGGATGCTGTTGAATGGCATTTTACAAAGGTAAAATAGAGCAGGCATCAAAAGTACAGACTTAGATCCAGACAGACCTGTGTCTGGATTCTATCTTCTGAGTTTGAAAACTGGTTTGACCTTGAGCAAACTTGCTTAATCTCACTGACCCTCATATCCCTCTCCTTTAAACTAGATATTAAAAATAGCGTTAAAGAAAACAACCAACCTGATTAAAAAATGGGCCAAAGACCTTAACAGACACCTCACCAAAGAAGACACACACACACACACACACATTAAAAATAAGCATATGAAAAGATGCTCCACATCATATGTCATCAGGGAAATGCAACTTAAAACACCAATAAGATATCACTACACACGCATTACAATGGTCAAAATCTGGAACACTGACAGGTCCAAATGCTGGTGAGGATGTGAAGCAACATTCATTGCTAGTGGGAATGCAAAACGGTAGAGCCAATTTTTAAGACAGTGCAGTCGTTTCTTGCCAAACTAAACATCCTCTTACCATAGGAAACAGCAATGTTGCTTCCTGGTGTTTACCCAAGGGAGTTGTAAACTTATGTCCACACACACACAAAATACCTGCCCATGGATGTTTTTAGCAGCTTTATTCATAATGGCCAAAACTTGGAAGCAACCAAGATGTTCTTCAGTAGATGAATGGATAAGTAAACTGTGGTACATTTAGACAATTGAATATTATTTAGTGCTAAAAGGAAATGAGCTATCAAACCATGAAAAGACATGGAGGAAGAACATTACATACCAATTACTAAGTGAAAGAAGCTAATCTGAAAAGGCTACATACCATATGATTCCAACTCTATGGCACTTTGGAAAAAGCAAAACTGTGGAGACAGTGAAAAGATCAGTGGTTGCCAGAGTTTGGAGGTGGGAAGAGAGGAGGCATGAATACAAGGAGCACAGGATTTTTAGGGCAGAGAAAATACTTGATAGATACATGTCATTGTGTGTTTGTTCAAACTCACAGACGGTACAACACCCAGAGTGAACTGTAATGTTAACTGTGAACCTTGGGTGATTATGATGTCTCAGTGGAGGTTCATCAGTTGTAACAAATGTATCACTCTGATGGGGGATGTTGACAGTGGGGGACCATATGCATTGAGGGTGGCAGGGAATGTAAGGGGAAATCTCTGTACCTTCCACTCAGTTTCACTGTGAACCTTAAACAGTTTTAAAAAATAAGGTCTTAAAAAACACTGTCTATACCTCATAGGGCAGCAATGCTAATTAAATATGATAATGTAGACAAAACATTTAGCATGGTACCTGACATATGGTAAGTACTCAGTAACAAATAGTGATTATTATTTAACATTCTAGTAATATTATTACTATTTTTTTATAGCACCCAGGTTCCCCATTAATGTATTTATATTTTATGAGGCATGCCAAGATTACCAGAGAAAGATGAGTTTCGATTAACGCAACATGACCATAGCAGGACTAGAAAATTTGGTTAGGGGATTCAGGAAGTATAAATTATTCCTGGTCACACTGCTAGGTTCTTAGACTATCAAATAAGCACTCATTCGTGCGTTATATTGCATTAGAGTGAATATCACAGAAATTTCCATTTCAGTGTGTCCAGAATGGTCAGATCCTGGCGATTTTATATGGTTCTATTTCTATGGGGACAATATGACCCAAATCATACCTCTCCATCTTATACTTTAAGGAAAGACTTGATGGCAGTTAGATGTAGTGTAAATTCATGTCATAAAAATATTTATCTCTGTAATTCTATAGGACTCCCAATAAAATGCTGTTAAATTCTCTGTGGACTTCTTAAAAGTTACTTTGTTCCATCTCTAGAGTTCTGTTTGTATCTGTTCAATACCCTCCTGTGTCCTGAGCACCCTGGGCACAGTACCTATGGTCTCTATCATCTCTTGCAGAGACCAGGGCTCAAGCGCTAGGTCTGCCACTGTTTGAGGCATGACCTTAAGATATCTGCTTAATTTGCCTAGGTCTCTGTTTCCCTATCTATAAAATAAAGGTGTTGGAGTGGAGGGCTTTTAGATCTCTTCCAACCCTAAAATTCCATGATTCTATAGCTGGGCTCTAATGCGAGGGGCCCGGGATTCACATTCTTTCCCACATTATCTCATCCACAGAAAATCATTCCATTCCAAGAATTTTACCAAGGGCTAATTTGCACAATTATTCCTACCCAGCTGGCCTTCTCCGGGACCCAGCTCTTTGGGCCAGTGAAGGGAAACAGAACTCCAGCCATCTGTCCACTTCTCCTACATACTGTATTTCTGAATGGTTGCCTAGAATATGTTTGATTAGGACAGTAAACCTGTTGGCGGAAATCACAAAATACACTGCAAAACCAAGATGAAAGGGACTTTTGAATACGATTTGATTTCTTCTGCAATCCTGAAGCTGGCCAAATGTGGCTTCTCCTTCTTCTTCACCTTATAATAACAGTGCTGCCCCAGTTGTCTTCAGCCATCAAATCCCTCCCCACACCTTCAGGTCCATCAGAATTTTCATTCCTACAGTGAGTTTCTCTTACCCTCTTGGCTCACAGCAACTGCCTTTGGGACTTACTTTGTCTTATGGCAGCTTCCCCCAAACATCCTTACCTTCTCCTGTGTCTGCAGAGGACACTGAGTTTTGAGGCTGAGCATCTATTCTGCCTTCTTTGGACAAAAGGAAGACCATTTTGCTTTGGGGGCAACATTTTCTGTGCCTGTATTTCCTGAGCTTCTGGGGGTGGAGCTCAGGACCTCGGCAGAGCCAATTCATCCACTTACCAAGTATCTCTCTTGGCACCAACCATGTGCCAGGCGCTGAGGATGCTGGTCTAGAATGACAAGGCCCCTGCTTTTTCGGAGCTTATATTTGCTTTAGAACTACTAGAGTTGGAAACTGTGTTTTTACAACTTACTGTCCCTAGCAACTGACATACTACAGGGCACACACTATGTAACCCCCAAAATTTGGTTAAGGAATTAATAAATAAAAGTATCTCAAGAGCATGTGATGGCGAAAACATAATATGTGCGTGCGCACACGTGTGCATGCGTGCGTGCATATGGGAATGTGACATTATGGAGTTTTCACTGTGTTAGGACTGCTCCCACAGTTTTACACGAGTAAGTCCACTTAATCCTTACAGGAATCCTATGTGATTGATACTATGATGACGTCAGTTTGCAGAGAAGGAAAGCAAAGCACAAAGAGATCAAGGGACTTGTCCAAGGTCACCGAGGCAGTAGACAGTAGTGGGAGGACTTAAACCCAGCAGTCTAGCTCCTTAGACCTCACTTCTAATCATGCTACTGTATTGCCTCTTTCCCATCATGGACTCCAGACTGAGGGAAGTGATGGTACAATAAAGGTGGGAAGTTAGAGTTTTACTTCTCCCTTCCCATGTGAAAGGTGATATTTTCTAATTTTTTTTCTCATCCTCAAATCAAATGAATGCACTTCAAGATAAATTCCTATGTTGTAATCATTTTGACTTTACGGTTCTCATTTTACCAGGAAGATGGAAGGCCAAGATGTAGAGATTTTTAGTTGGGGCCAAATATAGTCATTCTGATAAAAATATGAAAAGGAAAAACCAGCACTGGAGACCAAAACACATCAGTGCATTATACAAACACACTTGCACAACACACGACAATGAAAACTGAGATATTTGCCACCTCCGGATGGAGCCCCATAAGATCTTTCTAAAATCCTCTGGATCAGAGAAGTCAAAGTGAAGAACTGGAAAGCAGCAGCGTTTCTAGAGTGACCTTTTAAGCTCGGGCCTATCAGTGGCAAAGGAAATTCATCAGTTAGCATTCCATGCAGCCCTGTTTACAGTCTGCAGCAACGCTCATTGGGCTATTATGGAGAACGCTAATGCTCTCAATTACACCTAAATTGAGATAAAGCAGTAACCTAGTTACTGTAAAAGTGGTTTTATCTACAGACAGCGATTTCATCTTTAATATGCAACCACCATCTGTAAAACTCCTTAGCCCCATCTATCCCATTTACGCCTTTATTATCCTCTTGTAAAAACACACGGAGCATTCTTAGTTATAGATGCAAAATGAGTTCTTTCTGTAACCATTTTTTAAGCTTAAAAATGTTGATGTAATTACAGAGGATAGATACATTTTCGGGCTGAATGTGCTTCATCCATTATATACTATAATGAAATTAACCACAATCTCTATAGAAAGGAAAAGCGATTTAGGATAGTTGAAGAGGAGGACCATTCTCTGATGGGAACACTTGTTTGGGTGGCAGGAATCTCTGGAGGAGGGGGTAGAGGTGGGGGAGGCACAGAAAGATTCCCATGCTCGGGACAGTCAACCTTTTCAACTAAATCATCTCTCAGAAGGAAGCAAGTCTCTGAGCACGAGGCCAGCTGTGCTCTGTCAACTGGCATCGTTGGAGGCTCTGTTTGGAAAAAGTTCAAACTGTCTCTTGTATCACAACACATCTGGTAGCCTAACTACAGTCTAAGCTCAGTATTTCAGCAGAGGCAGCCTGTCTATCCCCAAAGATAGAAATGTTATTTTCTGAGCAGGGTTCTCGGGCTCTTGAGGATATATACAAAGCCTGACAGTCATTCCTTGAATGATGATTAGTTGAGAGCTAGAAGGAAAAGCAAGCAAACACACACACACACACACACACACACACACACACGCTAGAGAGGAAAAAACACACACACACACACACACACACACACACACACGCTAGAGAGGAAAAAACACACACACACACACACACACACACACACACACGCTAGAGAGGAAAAAACACACACACACACACACACACACACACACACACGCACACACCAGCTAGAAGGAAAAGCAAACACACACACACACACAAACACACACATACAGAAAAAGTTTTGAAAACCTGGTAGGACATCCCAAATCAGCAAGAATCAGTTTTTTAAAGGTAACCTTCAGAAGGCAGATAATCTCAACCAGCTGAGATTCTTATTGATCAAGGTAGAAGATTTCTGTAGCTAGATGAGGAACTAGAAAGATTACCTAATTCAGGGTTGGCAGATGCAAGTCAAGGAAGCCACAACTTCCCCTCCGCCTTACCAATGGCAGACATGATCATCTGTGGCATCCTTTCTCACTGGGCCCTCACTCAGTGTTCCATACTACACATGGCACATGGGATGAAATCTACATGCCATGGCATGCCAAGTCACCCCCTCCTTTTTACAGCTTCAGGAACTGAATCCCAGAAAAGTTTTGTGACTCTCTCAATGACACACAGCAAGTTAGTGCCAGAGACTAGAATGGATCCTGTGTTCCCCCTCCCTGGTCCTGGAGTCTTTACAAGAGTGTTATTTACATGCAATCAGCAGTACCTAGTAAAACATGAACCTGAAAACAAAACTGCAAGAGACGGGCAAGAGCTCAGCCTCTAGTCAGCCCAATCCAACCTCTAACACTAACAGTTCCCGACAATGGGGATGGAGATGCAGTCTACTAACTCCTGGGGTGGGACCAATGCAGAACTACACGTTGCTGTGGCTGACTCATGTTGGCAAAACTGTTTCCAACAAGAATGTAGCCATGCATTCTACCAAGGGTCTGTGAAATTATTATTACCCTTTACAGGATTAATCTCAAATTTGAGCATATATTAAAAGCAAATAAGCCACAAAGATGGAAAGAAGGCTACCTGCATGGAAACATAATCCCCCCTAAAGTAGATCCACTTCGTCTTTTGCTTGAACACAAGCTGTCTATGTCCTTAAAAAAAAACAAACATAAAGCAATGCCAACTACATACTGAAATTGTTTTATTTGTTCTTCTGTTTACTACCTGTCACCACCACTAGGAACGTTTTCTGTCTTATTCTCTATCATATCCCCAACACGTGGCATGGTACTTGATACAAGGTAAGGATTTAAACTCCGTTTATTAACTTATAATACAATTCAGAGCATTTATAATAGAAGCCAAAGGACTTTTACCCGGATGAATAACTAGAAAATGAGGGCTTATTAAGCAAGATTATAAATGATAGTCATAAAGGTGCTTGAAAACTTGGGGACTCTCTCGTAACATATCATGGAAAGAGAAAGGAGAAGGCTGCAAAGCTGCAGGTATAACGTAGGCTGAAAAATACTCTTGTATCCGTACTTGTGAATTTTATCCTACGGTGCATATGCATTGCTGTTGAAAAATGAAACAGTTTAACAACTACCTAAAGAATTTTTTCACTCCAATCTTCCCATTGCAGTTACGAAAACAGACTTCCAGAGATGCAGAGATATTTGGAAGCTCCAGAGATGGGGTATGGTAGAGGTTTAAAACAGGGTACTCCAATTCCATTTCAATGCTTTGTATGCTATTAGCCTGACTCCTAGGGTTAAGAGCATCTTTAGAATTCTTACTGTTTAACGCAGTCACACCTGCAGAACACACTCAACTGATCAGCATAAATTTCATTAGCTCAGAGAATAAAGAAACACAATACACCATTTCTGAGAAGAAGTACACTCAATCACCCCCGTCTCTGAAGAAACAATGCTGCTGCCACCGTTTGAGCTAAATCTAGTGTTTTGTCCTACTGAACCCTGTTAAATTGTTCCTGCCACCCCAGAAAGTGCACCATTATTTGGGGCTAAAGCGGACTGCCAGATTTGGAAGCTTCCAACTCTCACACACAACCTGCTAGCTCCCTCCTTGGATAAGGAGTTAATTTCACAGTGAGGAAAGTGCTCTTCTGACAGTGCACGGAGTCACCAGAGTCCTTCCTTCCGTCCAAATCAGCCATTTGCAACTTGGGTGACTGTCAACAATTTACCCATTTGCAGCACTCAGAGAGTGCATGAAATTAACCCCAAGGCCTAATGCCGTCCTAGTAATGAATTGCATGGGATTGAAGTGAGGAAACCGCCTTGGCTGGATTCCACAAACGTTTCTAGGGGAACTGTCCCTGCATTTACACAGGTGACCAATAGGCCTCTCATTATAGAACCCATGGGGAAAGACTGAGCTACATGGCAGTGGTAAATTGTGATTGCAAATGCAGGCTTATCTGTGCAATCATATTTCAATTAGTCACATTAAAAGAAGAACTGTTGCGGAGATGATGCAGAAGCACTGAATGTGGGAATAATCATTCGTTTTGGTTTTGTACCATAACATACCCAACAATTGCATTTATCAAGTATGCACTATGTACCACATGCTGTATTAAGCTATTTACAAACTGTCCTTATGAAGGAGAGTATTACCATCTTTGCTTTACAGACAAGAAAACTAAGAGAGGTTTATTAACTTGCTTAAGGACACACAGCTAGCAAGTAAGTGATGGATTCAAATTCAGGTCTGTTTGCCTCCAAAGCTATACCTATGACCAGCATGCTATACTTGTTAGAGGTTCATTTCCTATATTCTCAGAGTGGCTTTACTATGTTCAGAGTAGGTGGCTGATGATGTGTTGACTTGAAAGATACTCCTGCAGATGTCCTGCAAAAGACATTCCACTCCCAACAAAACTTGTATTGACCCCTCCTACTACAGGGCCCGAAATCCTAGGATTAAAGTTTCAATCCTTTAGGTTAAGAGTTTAATAGCTGCAAAAAGCCCATTAAAATGTTAATGTATCTCGATATGACACCAAAAGCACATGCAAGAAAAGAGTCAGTGATTTGTACTTTACCAGAATTAAAAATTATTGTGCTTCAAAAGACACCATCGGGAAAGTAAAACGATGATTCATAAACTGGGAGGAAATATTTGCAAATCATATATCTGATTAAGGTCTAGTATCCAGAATATATAAAGACTTCTTACAACACTAAAAAGACAACCTGGGGCTTCCCTGGTGGCGCAGTGGTTGGGAGTCTGCCTGCCGATGCAGGGGACACGGGTTCGTGCCCCGGTCCGGGAGGATCCCACATGCCGTGGAGCGAAAAAAAGACAACCTGATTTTTAAAATGGGTGGCTGGCGGAAATGATTGTAAAAGATATTCCTCCAAAGAGGATGTATCAAATGGCCAATAAACACATGAAATGCTGTTCAACATCATTAATCTTAAACATCATCAGTCTTTAGGGAAATGTAAACCAAAACTACAATGAGGTATCACTTCACACACAGTAGGATGGCAATAATAAAAAAGATGAATGATGCGTGTTGGTGAGGATGTGGGAAAACTGGAACCCTTTTACGTTGCTGGTGGGAATGAAACATGGTACAGCCACTATGGAAAAGAGTTTGACAGTTTCTCAAAATGTTAAAATTAGAGTTACCATAGGATCCATCAATTGCATTCAATACCCCAGAAAATTGAAAACACATACCCACACAAAAATTTGCAAACAAATTATTCATAGCAGCATTATTCCTAATAGCCATAAGGTGGAAACAAGCCATGTGTCCATCAACCGATAAATGGATAAACAAAATGTGGCATTAGTCATAAGAAGGAATACAGATATATATATCTGAATATATATCTGAAATATATATATCTGAATACCTTGCCTGGTTGTATCAGCCATAAAAAGGAATGACGTACTGATCTGTGCTATAACATGAATGAAGCGCCATGCTAGGTTTAGAAAACCAGACACGAAAGACTACTTAGTATATGATTCCATTTCTATGAAGTATATGAAAGAGCAAATGAAGAGAAACAGATGCAGGTTGGTGGGTGCTGGGACTGAGGGAACAGAGAGTGACTGCTTACTGGGTACAGGGTTTCCTTTTTGGGATGAGGATAACGTTCTGGGGCAGGGGGATGGCAGTTGCACGACATTTTGAATATACTAGATACCACTGAATTGTTAACTTTAAAATGCTTAATTTTAGTTTATGTGAATTTTACGTCAACAAAAAGGGCAACTCATGTTCTGCAGGATGGGTCTTCTGTGAGTTCTGGGCCTCAAAAGACTGAGTGGAAGGCACGGAAGGCAAATCTTGTTCATTTCTATCTCTTCCCAAGCAATCTGATACAACCAGGCAAGGTATTCAAGAAGGATGCAGACATAAAGGATTCCTGGCTAATTAAGTGTAGCATCCTACACGGTGAGCTCTTAGTTTAATCAACATTTTACTGTTCTTCGCTTTTCAAAAGCTCCTGCCAAACAGCTTAAAATGGGACACCAGAAAGACTCACCCACGGATTATCATTGGGGCTGTAAAGTATATCACCCCCAAATAGGGATGAAAATAAGTTCTTGGTAGCTAAAATTTCTTCTTTTCATGCATAAAGCAAAGATATACATATAACATATAAGCAGATATATAGTATATCTATCGCAGTAACACTTCCTGGTTGGGAGGGCGTGATGATGAATAAACACATAAGCAGGATCCGCAAGGGGACAATAATGAAAAAAGGATTGGGAAACACTACCCTAGATCAAGATAGAAAACCAGGAAGAATCCATTCGTCTTGAGAAAGGGGCGAGCCTCCCCAAGGAGGATTCTCCAAGTAAATAATAGGTGTAAACCGCCCAGGTGAATCTCAAATATGTCTTGAAGACAATGTCTTAACAGTGGTTAAGAGAACAGGCTCCCCGGGTGTTCCACTTACTAGCTGCATGACAGTGAGTCACTAATAACCTCTCTGAACCTAAGTTTCCTCCAGTGGAAAGAAGAACGGGGAAGGGTGCCCATTTCACTGGGTTACTGTATTAAATGGGTTTATACCTTGAAGGTACTTGGGACGGTGCCTGAAGCAGCCTACCTTCTCTAGAAAGCAGAGTCAGCTGCTGTTCCTTAGTTTCCACCACCCGCGGAAAGAGGGCCCAGAGGTTAGGAGCGGGGCCTGTGCAGGCAGATGGTCTGGGCTTGAGTATTCACTCTGACTTTGGGCAACTTACTTAACACTTCTTGTCCTCAATGAAGGAGATAAAAGTAACCCCCTTAGGGTTTTTGAAAGATTAAATCAGGAGTCAATTCCTGGAAAGCTTAAACAGTGTCTGCCACCTAAGACGCATTCAATAAATGTAAGCTGTTATGACCGTTATTATTACTGTGATTTCCAAGGTAGCTATTATTATTATGAGCCTATTCAGCTGTCATAATTAAACGAGGTGCTATAAAGGGTACAAAAGACTTTTTAAAATGTAGAGAATGGGACACCATTTGATGAGGGTTTCCCGTGAGGAATGGAGAAGACAAATGACATGGTAGAAGAGGACTAATTGCTAAGTATCGCACTAGAGATTACAGTACTCCAGAATTATATAAAGAGGGGAGCAACAGCGCGAGCTGGAGGAGTGAAAGAAAGCTTCCTGGGAGGGGTAGGAGTTGAGGGGAACTTTCCTTTCTGTCATTCAGAAGTATCAACGCCTCTCCAGCTATGGTCGCCTTGCTGTTACCCATGAAAACTATCTTTTGAACAAGATTTTTGCAACCTTTACTTCCTTCCCCACAGGCTTCCCTCCCTCGCTGCAAATTGCCCACCTGAAAGCACATAGAAAACGGAGCCAAAGTCCACCTCACAGAATAATAGGTCCTGAAGCTACAGTGACTGCCAGAGAACGCCAGCTCTCGGAGCAGAAGCATATGGTGAAAACTGCTGGAAAGGCAGTGGTAATTTTTATAGCAGGTTATTACTACAAACCTCCTGTGAGAGGCCAATTCACAGCTTGTCCTCAACACTACATTAACTCATTTATGGTTTTCCAAAAATGCTCGATTTCCTACTGTCCCTAAATCTGACAAATATGCTCTCCTAATTCAAAACCCTCACAGAGATCCTTAAGCTCCCACTCGAGTGTGCTACCATTTGCAGGTTGCAAAGCCAGCCTTCCTGATGCGATGCGTCCTCTAGGTAGCACGCTTAGGCATCAGGTGCCGGTCCCTCTAAAGGTAATTTTCTTTAGGCTGCCAGGTTTCTCAGAGCTTCTCTGCTTCAAACCTAGAAAATGTGCAGCTAGAAACAATCTGGAGTGCTTATTCAAACACCCCCTTGTAACGAGTCCAAAGAGATGATTCCAAAACTTTAACTAGGTTATCATTTCCAGAAGTTAAAAAAATACATTGTGTGTTTATACACACACACCTATTTTTACTCATATATCTCTAGCTATATCTATCTATACATCTCTATATGTCTATATATATCTATATATACCTATCTCTCTATGTATACGTGTGTGTGTGTGTGTGTGTGTGTGTGTGTGTGTGTGTGTGTGTGTGTGTGTGTATGGAGAGATGATAGCTAATGTCACTCTTGGAAGTGGAATATACTTACCTCCTGCATTTCCCTGAATTGCCCCTCCATCTCTGGTCTAGATTTAAACATCTACTGGTAAAATTGGGATTTCCCTTTGTTTCTAGATAAATATCAATTATTTCCATCTGTTACCAGGACTTTGTTTTCTTAAGAATGATGTAAAATTTAGACGCTAATGCAACAGTTTGCATGGTTCAATCACAGCAATGAAACAGCCTTTATATGCTATTAAATTTGCCAGACATACAAAGAAACTTTAATTTCTACCTTAGCAACCTTTGTGTCATCTGTCATTTCTTAAAAATAACCAAATAGCTCTGGGCATGATATTCACATAGAAGACTGTCAAATGTGCCTTGCCAGACACAATACTGCAAAGGACTTAAGATGACTCTTTCATTTAACTTCACTTAAATTTGACTATAAAAATTTCTTCCCGAAGTTCGGGAATAGTCCTCTTTGGCGTGTAATGGGAGATCAGAGAACCCAACTAAAATAATGAGGTTGCTGTATCCCAAAGTGTGGAGCCTGGATGACTGATTATATGTAAGATGACATGAAAGGATGGCATTTAAAATAATACTTTAAAATAGATATGAGAAAAAACGAGTACATCAAACTTGAGATGCCATAAATACTACCATTCAGGGTGAATCCAACTTATAAAAGTTCATTCAAAGGAAAATGTTTGGTATTTGACTATAGCAAAAATCGTGATGCCTGAACGGGAGTGAATAAAATACGGAACACAGTGGAATAAGTGGCAGTTCAAACCACGATGTGCTCCCATTCCATGAAACTCGACTTCCCAATTGTTTGTTACAGCTCGAAAGCAACAGCACCCTGACATTTTGATAAGAACCTCTCCATAAACCATGGCTGCGTTGCTTAGCTATAAAGGAGGAATCTCTAGGAGGGATGGATGTTAGTTATCTGGGAACTATCACAACTTTCGTAAGTTTCTAATTCTTTATAAAATGGCAGAGCGTTTACATCTCTCCTTGAGAGGTACAGCAACAAGAACAGTTTGCTCCTTCACCGGTTAAACCACAGCAGTGGGAGCACAGTGTAAAGGGAAAGGTGATGAACTTCAGTGAAAGCATGGGCTCTGATGCAGCCTCTGCCATCAATGTGCTCTGTGATCTTAGGCAAGTCTCTTTCAATCTGCTATCTCAGCCACAGTGGTGGATTGGAGGATCTTCAAAGAACCTTTTAACTTTCAGAATTTTATTACTTCTAAATAAGCTTCTGCGGCATCAGAGATAAGAAATGGGATCATACGCTAGCAAAGCTAGAAGTGGAAGTCTTTAGGAATGTTCTTGCTACATGACCTCACTACTTACTTCTTAGGATCAGGAATCACTTATTTATTAATTCATTCATTCCATAAATGCCTAGTGAGTACTTCACGTGCATGTCCATTCTTAGAGGAGCTGTGAGAGGATAAGACCATGCTTTCAGACCTTATCACGTATAGGAATCATCTAAGAAACTTGCTAAAATGCACTTTAAACCTCTTCCCCTCTAACTAACTCTGGGGAACAACCAACAAATTTGAATTTTTAACAAACAGTCCAGGTGATTTGGATATGAGTGGTGTCGGGATCACATTTTGAGACACTGTATTCTAGCGAGAGAGGCAGGAAATCAGGCAGATTAAATCTGAGTGACAGCTGCCATGATACATATAGGCTTATGGTGCTGGGGTGGGCACACGGGAGGGGTTCTTACCTGGTGTGGGAGCCTGGGATGGCTACTTATTATTTCTTCTAAGTATTCATCTTCCAGTGCTTATCTTCAAATAAGCACTGGAAGATGAACAGAATTGCACCTCAGGAGGAAAACTGAAGGCTTTTGGACAGAAAATACCTTAGGCAAATAATGGGAGCCAAGGGTCTCCCTCTCAAACCACAGAGAATTCCCCAAAGACTTAAATTGAACAATGTTTCCCACCTCAAGCATCTTCAGGAATATCTGTAGGATTAATAAATGGACGGAGGAATGGATAAATTAATTCATAAAGCAGTTCATAACCCATGGATGTTAGCATAATTGGACTCTGCTGACACATGCTGGTAACAGGACATAGAACTTGGAAAGGAATGCCTATATCAGCATATCCCCTGCCAAAGACATATTCAAGATCATACATAGAAAATCATTTTAGTACTTGATGTAGCAAGAGCTGATATCTAAACAGCACTCATTAATTCTAGCCCTTTCACATGTATCGTCCTATGCCAAGAAGTAAAGTCAAATTATATCCGTCCATCATATAGATTTTTCGTTTTCCTCACCATTACAGGTACAGCTAGATCATAATCTTTCGAGATAAACGTCTCTCTGTAAAAATGTCTGTGGATGTCCTTAGCCTAGTGACAAAGAGGGGAAATACCTCTTGCAATACTTAATTCACATGTTACACTCCATCGACTACACAGGGAGTGTGGTGTCCAAGGCACAAATTAGAAGGTGCTAAGCTGTGTGGCTTTGAGCAAGTGATAGAGCCTCTCTGTGTGTCATTTTTCTTCTTGAAAAGAGAATGGCCTGAATCAGATAATCCCCAAGAACTGTTTCGATTCTGACAGTCCATGAATCAAAGTAAAAGAACATTTCTAGAGGAATTAATTTATCCTCTGGGGATAAAATGAGATAAGCATTTCCTTTTATTATACATTGCTCTGCGGATGATCTCTCCTTTACAAGAATCAGATCTGAAGAAAAAAGACCACGTGACACCCTTTAAGTGTAACCCGACTGTTTTCTAAAGAGATACAGTAAATTGAGGAATGATTTTTTAAAGCTGAGATGACTTCCTTGGCAGCTATAATTTTACCTCCTCAATGACTGAGCCAATTTTCTCCTCCAGCTCTTACACACCTTTAATGAATACATGTTTCTTTGATTAAATTAACATTTTTGTCTAGCTAATTAGCCTGAAAAACCTATGCTGAACTGATCCGGTAGCAACTTCATTACCGCTCATTGGTGCATGTTTGCGACCCATCACTGTCAGCTCAATCGCCTAATGATTAGGGGGACATTAAATTTGGCTAATTTGGCTTTCTGTGGCCATCATCACGTTCCCGGTGATGAGCCAATTCCCACCCTGAATCGACCCTGCTTGACAGTGACAGATGTTTTAATCTCAGGCTCATTCATTACTGTCCATCAGCGTGGCTGGCCAGGTTTGCAGCAAATACCTTGATTCGAAACCAAAACGAATTAAATAGTATCTTTGTAATTTACCTTATATAGTTACCTTTTCCTAAGTGGGCCAATATGACAAGAGCTGAAAAATAAAGACTTAAATGAGATTGGAGAAAGAGGGAGTTCCTGCACTGCTGAAATGCATTTCCGTCAGCATGTTTAATCAATGGTGTGAGTCTGTGGGGAGCCGTCCCTCTGCCCTAAATGCAATGTTCAGAAACGAGCATCTCAGTTTTGCCTGTTACATACCAGCCAGGTTGTGGGATTCACTGCTTTCTTAGATCTATGATGTTTTAAGATTATGTACATATAGCATTGCTAGGATGCCACTGGATTTCATTATCAGTGTAATCACCACTTGGAGACCAACCCTTTTACACTGCCTTTCCAAGTGGTTCTGATGGTGTTGGTTCCACCCTCAGCTACAAGGGTGGGATCGTGGCCTGGGCATAGTCAATGAGCATTAAGCATCTCCTGGTACCAGTGAATGGTTTAAAACCCAGCGTGTTACCCAACTGAGGCCAATCACAGGCAATAAGACTTAAATCTGGGCATCTCATTTTGAGCTCTATCAGAAACTGTCCCTGTCTTTCCTGAGATATTTGGCACGCAGAAACAGCAAGGTCAGTGACTGCTATGTCCACCTTGTAACCAAAAGGGGAGATGCTTTTGAGAAAGGGGCTTCCATGAAGGAAAAAGGAGCCTGAAAGCTGGCCAGGGAGAAAGGAACTTGTGTTAGCATTGTTTCAGCGCTTTTATGCAGCTTCCCACGTTGACAGACTTCCTCCCAGAGTTTTCAGTTTTATGCCGATAAAAGACCTTTGTGCCCAAAGACACATGCAACTAAAGGAGCCATATCTGATATCAGCCCTTCTAAAATGTTCAAATCACTTCTACACCTGTTGTCCTATTTGATCTCCACAATAATACTGTACAGTTGGTAGCGCAGGGAAGGTTAGCCTCGTTTCAGAAACAACAGCACCAAGGCATAAACGCTCACTTGCCAAGCCAGTGCTGAGCTGGGGATTAAGGTGGCTCAGTTGCCAACTTGGTCCTTCGTTCTCCTCCTTAGTTCATGGTGATTTGTTTCTCCATCCTGGTTTGCCCGGGATCACCGCGAGAATAGTGTTTGGGGGAGGGTAGTAAAGCACATGGTAGGAAGACATGGCTTTGGCATCTGCTCGGATTAAATCCCTGTCCCACCATTTACTAATTAGGTAGCATCTGGCAAGTTTAACATCTGCACGCATTGGTGTCCGCATCCATGATGAGGATAGTGGATGCTGAGTGCTTAGCATGTGGCCAGTAGTTCTTCTTTCTCAACCAGAAAAGAGACACCATTTATTTTCTAAATTGACTGCAACTTAGAAATTAAACCAACTTTTTTTTTTTGCGGTACGCGGGCTTCTCACTGTTGTGGCCTCTCCCGTTGCGGAGCACAGGCTCCGGACGTGCAGGCCCAGAGGCCATGGCTCACGGGCCCAGCCGCTCCACGGCATGTGGGATCTTCCCGGACCGGGGCACGAACCCGTGTCCCCTGCATCGGCAGGCGGACTCAACCACTGCGCCACCAGGGAAGCCCTAAACCAACTTTTTATGTGTTGTTTTAGAAATATTTTAGCTTTTGCTCTCTGTGGTTCAAGATACACATCATCTAAGTAGACTAAGAAAAGTGGTCCTTACTCAGGATTGTAGCAACGGCTATGCCCTGTACTTATGTCAATTTTACTTAAGGTTATTCCCAGAAACTGCTTCCAAAATAAGAAATAACAGGTCAAGCTATTTTCAGCAAAGCAACAGACTGTCAAATCTGGTGTGTCTAATTACTAGGGACAAGCCTAAATTAATGGCAGAGATACCTGTCAATTTTTGAAAGCAGCTGAAAAACGAGATGGCTTTCGAGGAAGACTGGGGTACGTCTTGGCTCTTTTTCTCTTTAGCTCAGTGACCTGGAGCAAGTTACTTAACTCCTCTAAGCCTCAGCGTCCTCATTTTAAAAAGGGAATGTTCTCATCTGCTTTCCTGCCATTGTGTGCACTGGCAAGTAATGAAAATAAGTGTGCAGAAAAGAGTTAACACGGCTGGGCCTGACTGCTATCCTTTAACAGGCCCGCTTGTAAGGATGGCCCTTGGCTGGCATCTGCGAACTTCAATCTGAGGGGCTTCCCACCATTCCCAGAACTGATAAGAATGGCTCGCTGTTTCCAAACTGTATAAACAGCACGGTTTATGCTGTACAGCTGCTTTCCTTCTGGAATTCTGGTGCCTCCCAGGCACAGGCTGCCTACGTGACCAGCCCCAGTAAAAGCCCTGCACGCGGTCTCTAATGAGCTTCCCTGTTTGGCAACATTTCACAAGGGTTGTCACAGCTCGTTGCTGGGAGAATGAAGTGCGTCTGGTGCGACTCCACTGCGACAGGACTCTGGACGTATGCACTGGTTTCCTCTGGACTTCCCCTTGCGCACATTTTCGCTTTGTGGATTGCGCTCGGTATCATTTTCTGAATTAACTTCCAGCCGTGAGTGTGACTATACGCGGAGTCCTTCCTGGGAGTTCTCTTAGAGCCTTACCGAACCTGAGGGCGGTTTGGGGGACCCCCAACGTATAAAACATCCAGCATATGAAAAACACGTAATAGACAGATGTAGTTATCACTGTCATCCTCTTCATATACTGATGTGATTGCTCTGAACGAAACCGCAGGCAACAGTGATATCCGTGTGGTAAGACTGAGAATTTGGAATGCTTTCGTATTTCGGTTTCTGTTTGACAGGAATGGGTGAACAGTGTATACTCCAAGTAAATCCTCTCATGTTACCTTAAGGGTTTATGTGTGACGGCAGTCACCGTTGTGTTACTTGTGGAGAGCTGGAGGCCATTTGGGTTCTTATCAATGGGAGAATACAGAAGTAAAATGCTTGGTGCACGTCACCGGCCATCGTGTTAACTGCGAAGGATTGTAGGAACGAGCGGCAACAGCTGAGTGAAAGGACTATGAAAAATCAGACACAGCATAATACTGCTCGTGTAAATTAAAGAGACGTGCATATAAAACAATATGTGTTTTGTAAGAACACGTGCAGAAAAAGATACTCAATAAATGCATTAGAAAGATTTTCTATGGTGGGGGGAAGGGTGGTGGACGTAGGATACGAGAATGAAAGGAAGTAAATACAAACTGAAGAGGAGAACCTTGTACAGATCCATAATAAAAACGGGTCACGACCTGAACAGTGTGATTAACTCAACATTCTCCACCTGCGATCCAAAAGAAATCTATTTCGCACTCTAATTAGAATGACAGTGATGATGATGACGACGATAATAATCCTATTAGCTAAGGTTAATTGAGTGACATGGAGCAGGTACACACTTTTCATATATTACTCTACGTAATCCTCACTATAATTCTATGAGAAATGTACTGTGAATATCCCCACTTTACGGATGAGGAATATCCCCACTTTACGGATGAGTAAAGCAACCTGCCAAGTTTCCACAGTTAGGTGGCTCTTAGAGTCAAGATGCAAACCCAGCTTGGAGTAGAACCAGGGAGTTAATATAAGGATGCTGAGATTCAGCCTGTGCCTAGGTGACCCCTATGTCTTGGGGCTCTCCCCTTGAGAGGCTGTCCTCCCTCTCTCTTCCCCAACTCTTAAACATTATTTTTTAGCACATGTATACTAAGGGCCAGGTGCTATTCCAGAAAGAGAGAGAGAAAATCCTCACAATCTAAACTGTGACATTCAAAAAGGAAATGATGTAAGATGCTAGGCACGCCTGCACATCCAAAGTACCTGAGACACTAGGAGACCCGTACTCTTTGCCTGTGTGATAGCTCCTGGTTCAACTGCTTTTAAGGACCTTTGTGAAATGGACTTAACGTACTCTTGCTAAGACTAATCCTGCGTTATGAGTTTGGTGTTTGAGTCAGGTCAATCCGTTTGTGGGTGAATGCTGCCGGCCTCCCAGTTTTCATGACTTGCAGATTTCTTAGTCTCGACTAGCACACAATTCCCTTTAATCCTCCTAGCACCCTACAGAAGGACACGTTAGCCTCACTTTACATCAGTGGTTCTCAACCGGAGCAAGGGGGTCATTGACTCCACAGGGGACAGGTGGCAATGTCTGAAGATATCTTTGCTTATCACAACTGGGCAGGGGGCTGTGCTACTGAAATCTAGTGGGGTAGAGGCTAGGGATGCTGCCTAACATCCTACACACACAGGATAACCCTTACAATAAAGAATTACCTGGCCCAAAATATCAATAATGCTGTTGTTGAGATCCTCTGCTTTATACATAAGGAAATCAAAGAAATCATATACTATGGTATTCATGAATTTGGAGATATGAGAACATACTGTGTTATCTTGCTTACGAAGATGAAGGATCTAGGTGCACGTTCGCTTTCAGTGACTCTATTTCACGTGTGGATTCCTTTACACAGCTGCTGTGAAGCTGCTGCCATCATTCTATTTGAAGGGAAGGTGGGAAAGCAAAAGTGGATCCCTTCGACAGGTGCCTGTTTGAAAACAGGCTAGACTCTGATGTCTGAGAAAGAGGAACCAAAGACAGAAAAATAAAAAATAACGACTTTGCTATTGGGTCACATCATTCTGACAGAAATGGACGGGTTAGATTCCATATTTGGGGAGCGAACTGCAAAATTGTGTTTCAGATGCTGTGTTTCTGCCTTACACAGCTTGATTTTTATTTTTACTTAGGTTCCTACTCACTGCAAACAGGTCCCCCATGTGAGCAGTTCTAAGTCCTCAAAAAGCAACTGGAATGGGAAAAAGAGGTCCGGTGATAAGATCAAGACATGAACTATCAACCCTGGCCGCTGGGCAATACGTTTAACTTTCTGACCTTCGTTGGGAACCACATCAGTGAAGTGTTGATAAAACACTCTCAGCTGGTGGGTGGAAGGTGTAAGTCCAAGCACTTCATGGACTCCCTGGCCCAGCATAATATGAGGCTGTATTTATCTCTGTAATTTCTGAAGGGCACTCACTGTGATTTCACATTTATCTCAGGTGCTGGGCCAGGTAAAGGCTTGCTCATTGGGTGTTAGGATTTATCCTCGAACCAGAGCCTAATCAGAAAACTCTCCAAAGGCAAGAAAGAGCAAGTGACGGAACTCCCCGGGTTCTGTAAGGAGCATCTGTGATTTCATAACGAGCCTTTTCTAGCCACAACTGAGAACCTCAAGTGCATACTGCTGAAGACTCTCGTTTACTTAAGGGCCACCTAAGTAATTCAAATTCTATGGCTATTGAGAAGTGACCTGTCTGCTCACGTGGTCTCTCACTCTCTCCTTCAGACTACGTCTCCACTTGGGAGGCTCTTGCACAGGTATGAAGATGACGCCAGGGGACTATAAGATCACATGTGTGGCTGCGTTTCTTTTGTCCCAGGGATAGTCCTGCTGACCTGTGTTTGTAAAGTCCATTGACTGTGGTGAAGAAAGCTGTCAGCAGTTGTGAAATAAAAAAAAAAGGTAATCGCTTGGGGTACCAAACACCAAGGGCAATATAATGAGGATGGGAAAAATGTAACTTTAACGAGTACCAGAATCCCTCCAAACAAGATGGGTACGTGTATGTGAGTGGATGCTCAGAAGACTGCTGTGCGTGGCCAGGTAGGCTTCAGGCGATTGGACTAATGGAGAGAAGGGCTTAGCAATACGGGGACAGAAGACTGTGCAGAGATATGGAACCAGTTAGAAGTTTCAGGGGAGGATGGGGCACAGCCAAAGGCCTTCTAACAAGACAATATATTTAAATTTTAAGGAATTTGTGATGCAAGCTACTTCCGTCATCCCAAATCACATATAATAGTTTGCTGGACCCATAGCCTTGTGTCGGTGGAATTCTGGGGATGGATGGTTTGGAAAGTGACCAGTTTACAGACCGGGTTGGTTTATCAGTGAGAACACCCATAAACTGCACTAATATAGCAAAGGCAAGAATTTGGAACGAGAAATGGAAAGAATAAAGGTAAATCTCTTTCCTCCATGAATTCATGAAGATCCCAACAGGGCTGCTGAATTACTCCAGGCGTGCCTAATAGGAGGTTTATGTCTCTTTTTTTTTGCAGTACACGGGCCTCTCACTGTTGTGGCCTCTCCCGTTGCGGAGCACAGGCTCCGGACGTGCAGGCTCAGCGGCCATGGCTCACAGGCCTAGCCGCTCCGCGGCATGTGGGATCCTCCCGGACTGGGGCACGAACCCGTGTCCCCTGCATCGGCAGGCAGACTCCCAACCACTGCGCCACCAGGGAAGCCCTTATGTCTCATTTTAATAGCAAATGGTAGTTTGCCTCAGCAGACGCCTGGGATACAATAAAAGTACTAATTGCAGTTAAGCCTTATTAGAGGATAAGCTTCATAAGGGAAAGGATATGGCCTGAGTTTTAAAAAATCTGCAGTCCCAACCATTTGTGCAGTACCAGGCACATAGCAGAGGCTCACTAAATATTTGTGTATGGATAAAACAATTTCTCAATTGATGGATGAAGAAACCAGTGCTAATCTGAGATCGGCAGCTCTTCCAAAGTTAGAGAGTTTGTAGATTCAGCATCAGGATGCAAATCCACGCTGTCAAAGTGTTACTCTTCCTGCAGTGCCACCCAAAGTTCTGCAACGTGGTTATTACGATGGTTCAACTGAGCTGATGTAGGAGAGAACCCATGAATATACTATGTAATCTAAGCTGGGTCATTACCCTCTTTATGAATAACAGCTTAGAGGGCTTGAGAGAAATTAGGCCATTTCGATTCCAAATCCCCCTGTGCACTTTCTTTGTGCCTCTTTGTAACAGTTTTCTGTAAAATGTCCCATTGGGACCATGTTGTTATTATTATTTTTTTAACAATTTTCAGGCTCTACTGAACTGAGCATTTGATTTAGGGGAAATAACAGGTTTGAAAGAAAGACATCGGGAAACAAACATAACAGATGCTTATTTGAGGACCCCTGATTGAGCTGAATTGAAAGCCCCTGTCTAGATCCTAAAAGCCATAAATGTCCATTGACTAGAACTGAATCATAACCACTTGGAAGCATGGATCACCAACAGACAGCCATTTCAGACTCATAATATCCCAAACGGCTCTCCATCTTGTCAACACTACTGAAGAGGAACACAATTCTTACAGCGGGAAGGAGCTTTCATTTTTAAGAGATACTACCCGGAGCTTGTAACTAACTGTCTTGGCAATTACACAGCAAAGAATCTCTCTAAAAAGCCACCATGGAAATACCACACTGATCTCTTATCTGGGCAGAAACCTGACCACCCGTTGCCCGGCCATGCTGGGAAGAGGCAGAATAAGTTTCTTTGTAAGAGAGAAATTGAAATTAGAAATTGGCTTCAGCTGAAATCTTTTTTTTTTTTTTTACGTAACTTGTATAGAAATATCAGGCAAAGAAACAGCCCTGTGAAATTCACACAAAATTAGTAACTTGCGTTCGTTGGAACATTATGGAGCATTCTTCCAATATTCTCTAACCTCCTAATGGGCTGGGCTTACTAAAAATGCCATAAGAACAAATTTCAATTGTTACTTCCCTCATGGTTCACATATATATTATCCACTTCACATTCAAAATAGCTTCCCTTCCATTTATGACATACTCAACATTTTTATATGTAAAATCACGTGGTAGGAACTAACTGGACATTTTTAATCTGAATCCATTCAAACCATAGAGATCGGTCCATCAGTGCTCTGAACTCAAACTGAAGTAGGATGTAAGTAATACCTAGAGAAGGAAGACTTGGGTTTCGGAAGAAAAAAAAGATGGTCAAGCTGAGGGCAAAATCGAAGAAAATGTTTTTGCAATGTTACCATGGGAAGAGGTTGAGGAAGCTAAAGCCGGATACACCAGGGCCAAGGGACTGTCTTCAAGTGTTTGGGAGGGAAGAGACTGAGGTGGAGGATGGGGGTAGAGCACGTCACACGAGTTCTACAATCTTAACAGAACTAAGAGTTCTGTTGTCTCATGGTGTGGAGATACCCCGGGCAAGGATGAAAAAAACAGTCCATTGCATTAGCCTACAAATTCATTCTCAGTGCTTAGCCTGCATTCACATAAACACACACTCACCTTGGCAACTATCACTTGTGGAAATAGAAAAAAAACATTCTGCTCTGTAACTATGGAAAGGAGCTAGGTCTTAGCCATAGAAATATGTTTAAACGATGTTTCAGTAAAAGACCAAGATCATGGCTCAAGACAGTGCTCTGTGTTCTCTTGTCCCCTTGGGAAACCAATACATGTGGCAAGTGATAGCCACCAATCCCCATCTGCCCTTGCATCTCAAGGACCAGCCAGTTGCTTACCCACCACCGTCTCACCCTTATGGCTTGCCAGCAACTAGAAGGACAATTTTATCACATACTTAGAATCGATACATGAATAGCATCCAGATGCCATTCTGAGAGGCAGTGTTCCTGTTTCACAAAAACTATATATCTGATTCTTAAAAAGAAAGTGATGGAGGTGCTGGTGTCAGGGACTAAATAAAGATCCATAAGTTTTCTCACCAACAGAATCTCAGTTCCTAAACTTCCTTTTGTGGCTATGCTCCGGAGAACAGAAGGTAGGATATTGAAAACTCTCTGTAGACATGTAATCTGGGGCCATAATATTGCCGGTAACAAATTCTCATTCTTTTAGTTAAGACACATACATCTCTTGCTGTTTAAGGGGAAAGTAATTGAGATTGTTACTTCTATTTTAGTTGAATCCACAAACGAAAAAGGGTACCTACGTGGTCAAATACTCAAATGTGCATATAATTTCTTGGTAGCCAGATCGTGAATGATAAATATGCCTGAATTCTGTAGGGGGTTGTAAAACACCCCCAAGAGTACATTGAGATATGCCTCTTAATTGTAGTAAGCTAACAAAGTAGGTTAATAAACTTCACTTCCATTCTGAAGCACCCACGTGACAGTGCATCTCTAGAAACACAATGGGAACAGGATGCTGAAATCAATATGTATCAGAGAAGACAGGTCAATACTAGATTTCATTCTGAATGGGAAAATAAATGATAATACCAAATGTACACTAGTCTAACAGTAGACCAGAGGGCTCAAGGGAAAGCTGAAATGTGAAACTTTCACTGGCAATGAGCTTACCATGGCACTAATCATTTTTAGCGGTTGAAGCTCTTAGGTTGGAGGTGGTAGCAGATTTTAGTTTTTGCCTTTATTTTTTGAATATCCTGTGCTTAACTACTTTCTGTTTTGGAGTATACCCCATTTATATGTTAAGACAGGGCTTATGGAAGGCTTTATGGAAGATGAAGGGGTCAAGTCCTCCCTTATCAGTTCCAGGCAGTAAAGGCGTAAGTGCAGGAACTAGAATCGGATGACTAGTAATCTTCTTCCTGGCACTGTGACATCCTATGAGGTCCCTCAAAGATATAGAACTGTTCGAATTCACTCCAGGTGATGGTGGTAGAGGCATGCCTCCAGCAGCAGGGACGGTATCCTGCAAATGAGACTCGGGGTACTTCCTACTCTGTGGCAGTTAGAATGGCCAACAGGACCCTGTCCGGTCAACCAAGTGCCCCCCACACTCTTCACTGATTCTGTGAGCCCCTAATAGCCTTTTGATTAGGATCGGCATCGATTTATGTTGTTTGCAGCCACAAATATCTTAACTGATGCTGACTTATCCCATGAAGTTGGAACTCATTTACATACGACCTTTCATTTGAAAGCACAATCACATCCATTACTACACTGAGCACTGTGATGGGTGTCAGAAGACCTCCAGGATGTCAGTAATTGATTATCAGAAGGTCAAACAAAGCTTTTCATCTTTCTGAACCTTAGTTTTTCCACCTGAAAACCTGGATATAAGATTTAGCATGCGTGATTTCTGAGATCTCTGAGTCTACAATCTTGTTTGATCCTCATAACTGTCTTTCATGTTGACAAGTCAATGGGCAGAAGTCACCCAATCCCTGTCTTGCATTTTTCCATCCATTCCATGCTTCTCAGTGGGGAGAGGATTAGAAATACTTCTGATGCTCCTGGAACAACTAAGACAAAGGGTGAGGGCAAGAAATCATAAGGTGAAATTGACACTTAAGCTCTAGACCAGCAATAGTTCAATTTCTTAATATTTACTGCTGGGAACTGAATTGTGTTCCTCCCAAATTCATATGCTGAAGCCCTAACACCTGCCCCATCCCTCCTGCACTGGAGATAGGGCATTTAAGGAGGTGACTAAGGTTAAATGAAGTCAAGAATAGAGCCCTGACCATATAGAACCTGTGCCCTTATTAAAAAAAAAAAAAAAGAAAAAGAAGAGGAAATACCAGAAACTCTTTGTTCCTCCCCCATCATGTAGGGACACAGCAAGAAGGCTGCCATTTGCATCCAGGAAGAGAGTCTTCACAAGAAAGTGAACCCTGCTGGACCTTAATCTTGGACTTCCAGCCTCCAAAACTGTGAGCAGGTAAATTTCTGTTAAGTCACCCAGACAGTGGTATTTTGTTATGGCAGCCTGAACAGACTACGACAATGCCCAAGACACTCTCTGAAAATTGCTTGAAAATATTAAGCAAACTTCAAATAATTCATTTGCTTTCCCCATTTCCCTGTGAGGTATTCTTGTCAGCATTATCCCAAAGTATTTATATAGTGTCCTGCATTTTGAAGCACCCACGATCATTTATTAATGACTAGACAGGTATGCTCCTGCCTTGCTGCTTGGGATATTACCTTCAAAAGTGAAATAAGGATGGAAATAAACTTGTGGCATTTGGAACAAGGATAAAAACAGAGAAACTGAGGATTTTCCTTGGGGAATGAGATGAAGGAATTCAACTGAAACGTTTGCAGCATCACTGCGTTATAAACATGCAATGTGTTGTGGAAACAGTTTTTCTCAAATAGTTTTGTTCCCTAAAATGAGTTTTTAAAAAAGGATTGTTTTCTCCTGCCCTTTCTTTTACTTCATGCCACTACAGAATAATTTCCTTAGCAAAGAAAATCTCAGAACATGATATGGAAATGAAACTGCATTTGACCTAGAGCCAAAAGTGTGCATTCTTCAAACTCACTAATAGTATAAGAAGAAAAAGAATAAAACAATCGGGTGCTATTCTTCACTCTTTTTTTTTTTTTATATATATTTTTTTGCGGTACGCGGGCCTCCCACTGCCGCGGCCCCTCCCCTTGCGGAGCACAGGCTCCGGACACGCAGGCCCAGCGGCCACGGCGCACGGGCCCAGCCGCTCCGCACCATGCGGGATCCTCCCGGACCGGGGCACGAACCCGCGTCCCCTGCATCGGCAGGCGGACTCCCAACCACTGCGCCACCAGGGAAGCCCTATTCTTCACTCTTTTAAATGACTAAATTTTTAAAGGAACACGTAGTCCTTGCTGGTAAAGTTTTGGTGTCATTAGTGTGCTCTAAGATTGCAGATAGCGCTGCAAATTTGCCTGAAGTTTTGGATCTGCCTGAGGCTGAGAACTTAACTGTAAGTGACTTTCTCACAAGATCAACAGGATAAAGGAGAGCAGAAACATGAAGAAAGTTTTCCCAAGATCACACGGCAAGTTAAGTGACTCCTATATTCCTAGCACATAGCACAGGACCTGTCATATTGTGGGGCCCTTATCAGATATTTGTGAGTGAGCAAACAAAGAAAATTTAGATGTTAAAGCATTTTATCCCCCCTAGACATTTCTCCAGGGTAGTTAAAAGGAGGAGAAGCTTATATGCCCAGTGAAATTCATTGGGGAGTTCACTATGACTATGGAGAGACAATGGAATAATCATAGTTTCTCTAAAATAGAAAAATGGTTTAACTAATTTTTTTCTAGCAATTTGATGAACCATCAGGCACATATTCCCTAAATATGTATTTGTCAGTCCATGATTCTATATTTGAAAATCCAAACCCTATTTTAGTTGAAAGTTTTCAGGAGGCTTTTCTCTAATTAAGAGTAAATTAAAAACCATAGATTGGCTTCCTTTAACTGCTTTCTGAAATCCAGGGACTACAGACTTCACTGATACAGGAATGTTACAAGGTGGGGGAAATGTCTGACCTGGTATTCTGGAGTCGAGCAGACGGCAGGCCATTCAGTACTTAACAGTTGAGTTTCTGCTTCCATGTTTGTTAAAGTAAGATCTAACCTGGGCTACATATTATTTTTCTCGTTCCGTCAACTGGACCTGGATGATGAATCTCAAATGCAAATCATGTGCATTTATTTCATCTCAAGTCCAGACAAGGATCTGAACCTTAGAAAATACTCAGGCTGATTAACAGTTGAATCATGAAATTAGAGAACCTCAGGATCACGTGAGACCTACAGAGTCAGTCATTCCCAACCACTGATCCAGCGCTCACATCCCATCATCACCACCGTCATTAGGCAAAAGAGATAACCATGCAGACAGACTTTGGGACAATCTACTTTCTCCTTTCAGTTGTGTTTATTAATACCATACGATAGAAAAAAAGTCAGGGCACATTCTAATCTAGCACAATATCATGCAGAAGAAGTCCAATGCTCTGATAATGCAAAATTCAGGTGGCACAGAAATACCAGACCAGTTAGAGCCCTGAGGTTTTCTTATATTGGAAAATCTGCACTCCCTAAGGATTTGCATGAAGGTTCATCTTCTTCTAGAATATGACATCAGAGTATAACTCAAGCTGGACCTTCACTTTAGATACGCTTCCAGACTAAAAACTTGCTCATGATTGAGGGTAATTACACACTGTTCTTGCATACATTTAATTAGTTTAATTCTATACTTCTTGGTGCTGCCTCCAAAGAATACAAGGCCAGCAACTGCTCTAAAGGCACAGTAAAAATATAAACATCACTTGTTTGGAACGAGCCACCCAGAATTAGTGCAAAGTCTGATTTTTTCCTTTAAATAGGGAAGTATCTTCACTGTGTTTCTGGTTATAAAGGCTACTGTTGCTCATTATAACAAGTGCTGGTAAAATCACTCCATTATTCCATTCCTAAAATATCATCAACATTAAACAATCTGGTATACATCCTTCCAAATATTTAATTGTTACTTAATAACACATTATTTCACACTCTCCATAGTTTATAACACAAAAAAGCCTGCAAACTACAGCCTGTGGGTCCACTGACTGTTTCTGGAAGTAAGAGTCATATCGGAATACCGCAACACTCATTTGTTTATGTACTGCCTACGGCTGCTTTCATACTAACACAGCAGAGACCTGGAGTTATGACAGAAATCATATGGCTTCAAAGCCGAAAATATTCACTGCCTTTTTTTTTTTTTTTTTTTTACAGGAGAAGTATGCCAACCCCTCCTGTATACCCTTTCCTTCCTGTCAATGTTATATCAAGAATATTCTTTTATGATAATTTTGTCTTATCTACCTCATTCTTTTGAAAAGATACACATTACTGAATTGTATAGAATTTTCATAAATGAACGGATACCCTATTGATAGGCATTTAAATTATTTTTATGGGTTGGGTTTGTAAGTTTCAAGAAACAGGGATTCAATGAAACATCTGAAAGTGGTGCTTGGTAGAAATGTACAAGAAACTTGCCTTAGAAAACTATACTAAAATGTTTGTGGAACAATTTGCTAATGAGTTTTCCCTTGAGTGCTTGGAGATAGTTTAATACTGAATATCACTAAGTATCTTACGTATTCTCCCAGCAATCCTGGCAGTAGGGAAAGGGCTGTCAGGACACCGCATTACCACGTTATACTCTTACCAAGGAAATGGGCTGCGATGCAAAGTTTGAAATTCAGCCTTTTGAAAGACCAGAAATTTTGCATTACCTAAATTCAAATGAATGGTTTTCTCTCTTATGCAGCACCATTGTAAGGAAAGCAGCCCATGTGACTCTCATCTTCGAAGCCTAAGTACTGTGTCCTCCATTTCAAAGTCCCAAGCTTTTTGCTGAGGTATTTGCTTCGATTAAAAAGGCTTCCTTTCCCCACTTTTCTAGCCTCAGTCCTAGGAGGCTAACCTGTAAGAAATCCATTTTGAATGTCCTGCCAGCAAAGGCAATGTCCGTTTTACATGAGGAGAAGGCTCAAGACCCAGGTAAATGCTAGTGATGTAACTCAGCAGTTGCTCTAAGAAATTCAAAGTTTCAACTGTGAAAAAACATCCTTCAACTTCTGGGAGATGCTCTGTCCGACTCTCTGAGTTTAAAAGGCGAAGTGCCTTCTTAGTCTAAAATAAGGTGTTATGTTTGGTCTTCTTTGTGCTCTGCGTGTCTATTCAATGGCTAAGTTGAGGTGTCCCAGATGTATAAGGCTATTTCCTTCTCATCTCTTGGGTTTTAGCTTAAATGTCACCCCTTTCCAAGAAGCCTTCCTCGATTGTCCAATTCAAACAGAGGCCTCCCCTGAACCTTTATTCTCCATCTCAGCACCTGTTGGTTTTAGTTACCTCATTTATCACAACGTGCAATTATTTATTTCCTCATTCACATGTTTTTCTACCTATCGCATGAACTTCATGAGAGCAAGAATCAGGCCTGTCTGGTCTATTCTAGCTTCCCCTATGATTTGCATCACCTGACATATAATAGGTGATTACTAAATATGCTACAGTAAAAAATACTAGGATGTGGAATTTCTCTGTATGGCCATTAAGTTCATCAGCTCTGGAAACAGACTGCCCACATTTGAACACTGACACCTCTGTTTATAACATGAGGCTTCAGTCAAAAGTAACTTCCCATCCCTGTGCCTCCTCATTAGCAAAAGGAAAACTAATAACAGAACTTAATCCATAGGATTCTTTGGAGTTTGAATTAGTTAAGTAGGCACAAAGAATGTCCTCAAAAAATATCTATCCTTTGTTGCTATTTCTATAATTGTGTTATTTTCCAATTTATAAACATGAGTAGAAAAAAAACCTATTACATTCTTTGTATGCACATAGAACTACAGTGTTTGGAAGCTCTTTAATACATGAAGGCTAATTGTATGCTTAAGAAATTCTTGTGTGGTCAACTGAGTGTCTCGCTAATCATTTCGAGCGGAAATGATGAGGAAGCTAAAGACCATCACACTGTCACACCCAGGTGGGATGTGGCCAAGTTGGGTGCTACCCTGACCTCTATCCAGACCACCATTTCAACATTCTGTTTCCCTAAGTCACTTTAAAAGAGCGAACATAAAACACAAAGGTGAAGGAAACATTCTACCAAGGTCCACCTGCGCATGCATGACTAAAAAGTATTAGCCAAACTCCAAACTGCCGTATTGAATTCTCCCCTCCAGGGAACTTAGAAATTGATCGGTTCGTGAAAATTCAGAGTAAAGGGAAAAGGGTAATATTCACACGTTTTTTGCTGGCTGTCAGGTCAGAAATAACAAAAACAGCCCTAACTCACAATTTTATCAAGTTTTCCTTCTGTGAAGCGAGAATAGCAAAATAATCAACTTCAAAACAACTTTACAACCAGCCCGAGCGGGGATGAGAAGATTTTTGCAAAGTCTGTGGCACATGCATCAATAATTTTGGCAGTGTTCTCTTTGGGAGGCATCCAAACACCTTTGAAACTGAAGAATAGTAGTATTAAATGTCTACTCTGTCCCAGGAGCTGTGCTAGGCCTCTTCATACAATCTCTCTCATCTCGCAATAGTCCTGGTAGGCACATACTGTCACCCCTGCTTTATGGACTGAGAAACAAAGACTCAGAGAGGTTAACTGACTCTCCACAGGTCTCAACGAACGCACACAACAGGATGAGCCGGGATCTGAGCCCAGTCCTGCCTGGCTCCAAAGCACCTTGTTCCTTCCACCGAACAGAACTGTCCCTGCTTCATTTCTCAACACACAATGTCAGAACTTGACAAACTTGAGCCTACTTTCAACTGCGGTGCTTCATCTGATCCCTACTTCCACTTACCCCAGAAGGGCTGCCTGCCTGTTTTTGCAGTTTACAAAGAGAGTGGGGAAGGAAATGACTCATGAGCTCATTTCTGCAAAGCAGATGGAACCTCTTGGAGAAAAAGGTTCTGTGTGGGAGCCAAGAAATAAATGGGGCAACCTAAGAATCAGATGGTGCATAAGACGCAAATTCCATGAAAATCAATCTAGAAAATCATCAGTAAGAGTTTATTAAGCTTTCAGTGTGTAGCTGCTCAACATCCATCTAAGCATTACAGAAGAAACATAGGCAACAAAGAAAAAGTCATCAAGAAAATAAGTAAATAAATAAACACGCACACGCACGCACACGCACAACGAATACCATTTTAAAACAACACAAGGACTGTAAAATCATTTGCTAATATGATGTGTTTATACACTAAATGTGTCAGAGTTCCAATTACAGACGGGCACAGTAAGGTGTAGATTAGTAGCAATCTTAAAATCCCTCTTATGTTTTCATCTCATGAAGTCAGACTGGATCTGGTCCTGGGAGAACAAGAGGGTTTGGTCAAGAAGGAGGAAGAGGGTATTGGGATTCCAGAAAGGAGGAGTTGGAAAAAACTGCAGGACAGAGGCTGGGAAAAAATGAGGTCCCTTCCATGGGTCAAGCAGTTTACGTAAGGAGATAACCAGAAAGTAAGACAGCGATGGCAGCTGGAAGGGCAGGCTGAGGCTGACCTGTGGATGAGCTTGACTGTCCGTCAAGACTTTCAGAATTTCATTCCCTGGGTTAAAGACAGCGGGGGTCGGGGGATGATATAATATCAACTATTATCATTTACTGAGCGTGAACTCTGCACTAGGTACTAAGCTATGGGCTGGATAGTTTTCATTCCTTCAACAGCCCTGCACGGTATCTATGACTACTGTGATCTTTAAGTTGAGGCAATTGAACCTCAGAAAGGTTCGGAAGCCAGACCAAAGTCACCTAGCTAATTAGTATCAGAATAAGGATTCAAGCTAAGGGCTGACAATTCCAAAGCCTATACTCTTCCAAAACCTTCACAACTGCACAGTATTCAGACTGATCTAGTATTTGTGCCTGGAGTCTATAGAGTACCACATGGGGGGGAAGCTGGAGGAAGGCATACTAACAGAATTGAAAATGGGATGACTGGGCTTCCCTGGTGGCGCAGTGGTTGAGAGCCCGCCTGCCGATGCAGGGGACACGGGTTTGTGCCCTGGTCCTGGAAGATCCCACATGCCGTGGAGCGGCTGGGCCCGTGAGCCATGGCCGCTAAGCCTGCGCGTCCGGAGCCTGTGCTCCGCAACGGGAGAGGCCACAACAGTGAGAGGCCCGCGTATCGCAAAAATAATAAAGAAAAAAAGGGATGACTGCCTCTTATTCCAGTGAACAAACAAACAAACAAAAAAACGAGACAAAAAACACAACCTATCTGGGGTCTGGAGTGGTATGGAGCAGTTAATAGCCAACATGTATGGGCTACTTAGTACATGAATAGATAGGACTATTATTTCATTTAATCTTCACAATAACCCTTGGAAGTAAAACATTATTATTATTATTAATTATTCCTATTACAGATGAGGGAACCAAAGCTTAGACAAATTAAGTAGTTTGTCAAAGGCCACAAAACTATTAAGAGGCTGGGCATAAAGTCAACACAACGAAACTGTTTTCAGAATGGGAGGCGTGGGGAAGGGGGAGGCAAGGAAAACTCAGCAAATGAGGACTCAGCAGGGCCTGGTGGCTGGCTGGGCGTAAGTAAATAAAAGCTATGCTAACTCAAAGTTTATGCTATGCTCTGAAGCTTGGAAGACCAAAAGAAGTGTGTTATCTTTAATAAAAACAGGAAGGACACACCCAATTGGACAAGACAGAACAACACTGAGTAGTTTCAAAACAAGAATTTGCCCACTGCAGGGTAAAATATTACAGTGACATCAAAGGCAAAGAAAAATGAACAACAGCTATTGGATTTAGGTATGAGGTCATGGGTCATCCAATGACAGAGGAAGGAAGAATGGCATCTGTAATAGGTTAAGGGGTGGATGAATAGGTGATGAGGCAGTGGAGACAGAGAAAAAGGGTTTTCTCTTGCAATGTAGTCAAAGTGAGAAAGTAATCACGGCTTTAGGACTCAGAGAGTCAAGGAAAGTTCATTTCTTTCTAAAGGATAAAGGAATATTAAGTATGTTTTTAGGTATTTTTTTATTTTGGCACTGTGTAATGATGTTTGTCTTCCTACTGCCAAGAGAATACAAAGTCCATTCATTGGGGAGAAACTCTGCGATGGCAGAGGCCAGAGATGTAAGCAACAGAGAGGTCCCGTTATCTACGGGTGTGGACATGGAGGCTTGGAGAACACAGCAGCTCACCTAAAATCACCTTCTGCAAGCAGCAAACCTGACCCTGGGGCTCTCAATGTTCACTGTACTTCTTCCCTAGACAGAGTGGTCTTACCCTTGGAAAAGAGGGACACAGCTTCCTTTGCTATGGAAAGGAAGAGAATGACTAAAGACAGAAAGATGCTTTGTGGACACAAAGAAGCGGTGATGACAGGAAGAAGGGGAACAAAGAGGAAGCTGGTACAGGACCAGGGGTGCCGAGCAAACGAAAACCAACATGATTCCTGCTCAGGAAACTGATGAGGTAAAACGAAGCTTCCAGGGTTGCTTTGGTTGTAAGTCTTGTAGTACAAGTCTGGAGCATGCAGGGGTGGCTGCATTATTTGTTTTTACTGGCTGCCTCCTACCTCTTGGGAAATGCTTAAATCATCGAGAAACCTTCATACTTAAAGATGAAAGGATAAGAAGGTTAAGGGGCCAGTGATGAACTTTTGTTAGGCCGTGGTATGATTTTATAATCGCAAATTACATATTCAGTGCTGATATAAAGTAAATATTACCTTGTACAGCTTCTCTTTCCCCACATCACCATCCCTGAGGTGGACATTTATACTCCCCAAATCATGTATTAAATGTCACCACTCTCTGCTTCAAGGGAAAGATCTTTCTTTTCCACATGTGTTCTATATGATGCCATAAGGTGGTAAGTTTGTGAAAATGAGATTTGGTAGTGGAATATCTTAAAACCATTCCTCTAAATGCTCCACAATGGCATAGAGCAGACTTCATCCAATATTTATAAAATAAGTGCAATTAAACATCAATGATACAATAAAACCCCTGTGTGACCGAGAAAGAAACAGACTTATTCTCCTCCCTCCTTTATTTCCCCCACTCTGTGGAACTCTGTTAGATTTTTTTTCCTTGCAATTCTCCTTTCCCCTTCAATGAAACAAAAGCTGAATTCAAGGCCCTCCTAATGAGGTCATTACTGGCTTTACCATAGAAAAGTTAATTCAGAGTAGATTAGAATTTCTCTTAGATGTTTCTTTCCTTCCATCCCCATTTCCTTTTGCTATTATTTTAATTGCTCATTTATTAAGCTCAGGTGTGTCTAACAGGCACTGAGGCACTGAGAATATACATTAAGATAAAGAGAACACGATCCCGGCCTCACTGAGGTTCACAGACCAACGACAGAGACAGATTTAAACAAATAGTGTCAGGAAGACGTGAGAACTTTCCCAGAGTTAACGCAGAAGGAGCTGTGGGGTGCCAGGTAGCAACACAGCATGGAGGTCAAGAGAAGGACCTTGACATTATGGGCACAGGCTTTGGATGAAAACAGCCCCAGGCTTAATTAAGCCCTGGCTTAGGAGCTATAAAAACTTGGGCAGGTAATGTAACCTCCTTAGGTTGTGGTTTCATCTTTTGTAAAAATAGGGATAACGTCCGCCTCATCGGGCTGCCGAGAGCATTATGGGAGATAACTCGTTTAAAGTGCTCAGTACAGGGAAAACCCTCAGTAAACGTCTGTGAAAAAGTCCACGGCTCAGGGGAGTCTGCGTGGAAGTGATACTGGACTGGAGGCTTGAAGGATAAACGGAGAAATCATTGGATGAATAGGATTGGGGAAGAGGCAGTGGGAAAGTTCACTCCGGAAGAGGCCACCACGGGGCACAGGACAGCTGCCAGCAGGTGAGTAAAAGTGAATCAGAAGCTGCACAGGGACAGCAGTGGGGATGAGGCTGGAAGGGACCGAGAGCCTCACGTGCCCTGAGATGCTGGATGTTTCCCTGAGGTGGAGAAGCCACTGAATGGTTCCCGTGCTACCGGCCCAGGAATTATAACAGGACGCCTCCAGAAAGGACACCACCACTGACAACCCTCTTCCCTGCTGTCTCCAAGGTCTCTGGCTCTTGGGTTATTTCTTGCCTTACAAAGAATTCCTAACAAGCTGACCATGGGCTGGACACATTACGGTCATTCAATCTTTAACGCCACGGACCAGCTACTGCTCAAATTATTTCTCTCTCTGAAAGAGGGATGTATGCCCAGGGGTCCTTTTTGTTTTCTTTAGCAAAAATGGGGCCAAATATAGCAGGTGATGTCTAAACACAGGAATGGATAAAGAATCAAAAGGTGAGTTGATTGGCTTTACTTACTAGTACATTTTGGTCCCCGACTTGTAAAAGCAATCAATCCAAACTTATATGGGAGCATCCCCTGTGTAACAGGCACAAGGGGAGTCTCAGTGGGGGACACAGGAGGCAGACATCACATCATGGTCCTGTCTGCAGGCCTCTAGCTGAGGAGGCAAGACAAAAAGTGGGGAACTTTACACAGGATTCAAAACTACCAGGACAAGAAAATAAAAGTTACTACTCAGGCACAGATGTTAAGAACTCACTGTTGAAAGGAAGGAGATTTCTCAGGGGGAGGAAGGAGATCTCTCAGGGAAAGGAAATACCTAGAAACCCTTGGGAAGAAGTTGATTTGAAGTAAGTTTTAGAGAAGGGAAACATTTAATGACAAGGGGAGAAAGGACATTTTCAATCTGTGATTTCTAGACTTGGTGATTTCACTGTTGACTAAAATTGCCAAACAAACCGTATAAGGCAGGTGAGAGTTGCAAGGATTTGTAAACTTTGTATTTCTCCAAAGTAAAACCATTTCATTAAACATAGAAAAACCTCCTCTCTACTAGCACCACTGTTTCAAAAAAAGCAAGAATATTCTAATATACACAACGAAAGGAAAGCAAGCCCAGAATAAAAGTCAAATAGTCATTTTCTATTGCTGTGTAATGGATTACTACCATGAGTTTGGGGCTTAAATTAACACCTATTTATTATCTCATGTTTTCTGGAGGTCAGAAGTCCAGGCACAGAGTTGGATTCGCTTTCCAGGATCGCAGAGGCTTACATCAAAGTTTCAACTGGGCTGCGTCCTTTTCTGGACCTCAGATCATTTTCAAGTTCAGGTGACTGGGGGGAGAATTCAGCATTTTGCAGCTGTAGAACTGAGGCTTCCGTTCTCTTTCTGGCTGACTGCCAGGGCGCTGCTCATAGGTCCTACAAGCTACTCAGTTCTTTGCTATGTGGTCCCCTCCATCTCCTCTTATGCACTTTCAATTTCTGACTTCCTCAGTCTTCGATCGCTGTACTTGAATGTAAAGGTCTCATGTGATCCAGATAATCTCCCTTTTGATTTACTCAGAGCCAACTGGTTAGTAACTTGGATTACATCTGCAAAATCCCTTAGGTCATGTAACGTAACGTAACATAACACAATCACGGGGGTAATACCTCATCATATTTACAAGTTCCTCTCTCACTGAAATGGAGGAAATTATATAAGGTGTGAATATCAGAGGGTGAGGATCTTGGGGGGAAACGGGTTTCTACTTCTAAGAAAGGAAGCAATGATTTTATATCAAGATATTACAAAAGTTAGCTTTAAAAAGTCTTAGAGAAAGGTTTTATATTGTTGTATAAAACCTATTTTTACATAAGTAAAAGAAAAAATGTACAAATCTAAAAAAAGAGGAGATATATGTATAGCTTTGCTCTACAGTAGAAACAAACACAACATTGTAAAGCAACTATACTCTAATAAAAATTAATGAAAAAATAAACAGCTCATAGAACTCAACATCATAAAAACAAACAACCTGGTTAAAAAATGGGCAGAAGAACTGAATAGACATTTTTCCAAAGAGGAAATGCAGATGGCCAACGGGCACATGAAAAGATGCTCAATATCGCTAGTCAGCAGGGAAATGCAAATCAAAACCACAGTGAGATACCACCTCACACCTCTCAGAAAGGCTATCTTCAGAAAGAACACAAACAACAAATGTTGGTGAGGATGTGGAGAAAAGGCAGCCCTCCCTCCTACACTGTTGGTGGGAATGTACCTTGGTGCAGCCACTGTGGAAAAGAGGACGGAGGGCTCTCAAAAACTAAAACTAGAATTACCATATGACCTAGCAATTCCCCTTCTGGGTATATGTCTGAGAAAACCAAAAGCACTAATTTGAAAAGATACATGCACCCCAGAGTTCATAGCAGCATTATTTACAACTGCCAAGATATGGAAGCAACCTAAGTGTTCATCAACAGATGAATGGACAAAGATGTGAGATAGATATATATACACACACATAATGGAACACTGCACCTGCCATCTGCAATGCCATCTGCAACAACATGGATGGACTTGGAGGGCATTACGCTGAGTGAAATAAAGACAAATAAAAGACAGAAATAAAGACAGAAAAAGACAAATACTATTTGATATCACTTATATGTGAAATCTAAAAAATACAACAAACTACTGAAGAGAAAAGAAACTGACTCACAGATACAGAGAACAAACTACTGGTTACCAGTGATGGTGGGGAGGGGCAGTATAGGGGTGGGGGCGTGGGGAGCAGAAACTATTGGGCATACAAGATAGGCTCAGGGATGCATTGCACAACATGGGGAATACAGCCAATATTTTGTGATAACTGTAAATGGAAAGTGACCTTTGAAAAATAAATAAATAAATAAATTCTGCCAACAACAATGTGGAAAAAAGCCTGGAGTGGATATTTCCCCAGTTGATCCTTCAGATGAGACCCCAGCCCTGGCAGATACACAGTTGCAGTTTTGTGAGACACCATGAAGCAGAGGACCCATGTAAGCCACAACAACTGTTAAATAATAAATGCGTGTTTTAAGTCAAAAAAATATAATTTATTTCAAATTAAAAAAAAAAAATATATATATACAATCTACCACTGCCTTCTGAGGGAGGGTGCAGATGGAAGAGCCCTTTGTGGGGCAAGCTGGGGTGATCATGCTGTTCTGTATGATTTGGGGAGTGGGAGGAGGGGAAATTTAAGATGAAAGAGGGGAAATGCAGGAGGGAAAAACATAGAAAAAAGATCCTGGATGTACTAGGGGAGAAAGGCAGAGGAGTGGGGACAGTCCCCAATGTGATTTGACTTAGGAGGGAAGACATAGCTGATGAAAATGTCAAGGTCTTTGCTGCAGGAGATGCTCTTGCTCTGGCTCCCCCTATGAAATCTTCAGTAGAATCTACAATCCTCTCTAAGACTCTCCGTGTGTCTGCAATTTCCTTGACAAATGCAAAGAAGTGCTAAGTTCTGCATCAAAGATGGTGTGGGTCAAACACACAGAAGTGCAGATGAAGACAAAAACACTTCACACACTTACACACAGGTAAGTTGAAGGCAGTGGAAGCAACATTCTTAATACAATTTGAGCTCAATTTTGAATATTCGGAGAAAATGAGAGATGGTAGGAAATCTTAAGCCCTTCCCCTCTAAGTACTTTTCCATCTTCGCCCCAAGGATCTGTAAGAACAAACCCTTCAAAGAACAGAAGTTTAAGTGCAAAGACTATAGATGAACATGGAGAACTGGATCAGTCTCTATGAAGCAGCAAGGGATTCATCTGAGAGCGCTGACCGTGGGGATCGCAGTTCTAGATATGGACACAAAGACAGGGGAGCAAGAGAGCCAAGGTCTCTTGCAGCCAAGTGAACATCCGACAGAGGGCTTTGCAAACATTCCTTAGTCTATCGTTATGTATTCCTTATCACTAGCTCTGAAGGGAGGTCATTACAACCACCTCAGTGAGTCGGAAAATACAGGGAATTGTGGAGGTTAAATGACCTGCCTGGGGCTGCCGTGCAATAGGGAGCAAAGTTGAGATTAGAACTTGCCAGTGCCTATGCCCCGGGCCTTTGAAAAACCTTAACAGAGATCAAGTTCTCAAAAACCAGCAGCTTTCTCTCTGGGGTAGGGCAATAGGACTATGGAAAACTGTACCAGGGCTGGAGGAACTGTGATTCGGTGGGATGCATTAGAGGCCGCCTGATCCCGCGCTCGAAACCTCTTGTCTCAGTTTCTTATTCTGAGAGCTGAAATGCAGTGCCCTGGCTTTTCTTTACCAGACACAATGGATGGAAGAATGAACAGGGGCAAGTGTGGGGTGGGAGCATATTTCTTCAAAGAATTAAATACAGAATTACCATGTGATCCAGCAGTTCCACAACCAGGGATATACCCAAAAGAATGGAAAGCAGGAACTCAGACATCTGTACACAAATACTCATAGCAAATTATGGCCAATAGCCAAAAGGTGGAGATGACTCGAGTGTCCATTGATGGATGAATGGATAAATGAACACAGTCTATGCACACAATGGAATACTACTCAGCCTTAAAAAGGAATGGAAGGCCAACACATGCTATCACGTGGATGAACCTTGAAGACATTATGCTAAGTCACAAAAGGGGAAATACTGTATTATTTCACTTACATGAGGTTCCTAGAGTAGTCAAATTTATAGGGATAGAAAGCAGCATGGTGGTTGCTGTGCACTGGGAAATGGTTAAGATGGTAAATTCTGTGTTGTGTATTTTTTTTTTTTTTTGCGGTACGTAGGCCTCTCACTGTTGTGGCCTCTCCCGCTGCGGAGCACAGGCTCCGGACGCGCAGGCTCAGCGGCCATGGCTCACGGGCCTAGCCGCTCCGCGGCATGTGGGATCTTCCCGGACCGGGGCACGAACCCGTGTCCCCTGCATCGGCAGGCGGACTCTCAACCACTGCGCCACCAGGGAAGCCTGTGTTGTGTATTTTATCACAATTTTTTAAAAGGGGGAAGAGAAGACCGTGACTGCTGATTTCCTATGTATAATATAATCTCCAGTAGACTGTAGGGCCTAAGAAGGCAGAGATCACGTTTTGCTTATTATCATGTCACCAGTGCACAGCGAACAGCGTCACACAGAGTAGGTTCTAGATAAATATTTAAGTAAGTAAACCAACACTGGCGCACTACTGTGGAGTGATACCACCCGTGGTTCCTTCTGTCACAGTGCTGTGCTTTCAGACAGTTGAGTCACCGTCTCTTAGCCTGATTCAGAGATGCCCTCTCTAGACTAGGCAGCTCTCTGCAGCTGCGCTAACAAGGGCCCAGCCCAGCTTCCCCACCTTTCAGTCCTATCAACCCATAAAAGAACGCGTTTGGATAGGACAGACTCTAAATTATTGAATGAATACAGAATAGGTCATCGATACCAAGAGCTACGTATCGCAACAGTATACAATAGAGCACTTTTAATTATTCAAAAAATTTAAAGATATCCAACGGATTCCAGTCCTGCCTGGTCATTAGCATCAAGTAGGGAGTTTGGTAAAAATATATATTCTCTGGTATCACCCTCCTGACACATGATTTAGTTAGTCTAGGATGGGCCCTGGGAATCTGGATATTTTAAAAATTTATTTTATTGAAGTATAGTTAATTTACAATGTTGTGTTAATTTCTGGTGTCCACCAAAGTGATTCAGTTACATATATATATATACATATCTCCTTTTTCATATTCTTTTCCATTATAGTTTATCACAGGATATGGAATACAGTTCCCTGTGCTAAACAGTGGGACTTTTTTTTATCCATTCTATATATAATACTTTGCATCTGCTAATCCCAAACTCCCAATCCATCCCTCCCCCACCAGGAATCTGGCTTTTTGTCTGCCCGTTTGCTTAAGCGGCTGTACAAATAAGTTGAAAAACCTCTGCCCTAATGACCCGATGAGTATGTCTCGCTTCCCAAATGATAAACTCCACGAGGGCAAGACATATGCCTTCTATCTTTTGTATACCACCTAGAGCATCTAGGAGATTAGTAAGTGCTGAGGTGACTGATCCATCTCCCGGTAAACATAAAAACAGCACGTAGTGTTGCCCTCCTCTACAGCCACCTCTGCCCTTCCACCATCTCAAAACCCACAGACCCAAATGCAGCTCTTCATTCTAATGCAGCAAAATATATGAATATAAATATTTATAAACATGTTGCCTTTTAGAGCAATATTAGCAAGGGCTGATTATCCCTTTACGTCCCCATCTGTTCTTTCAGATACTTGGAATTCAGCAGACTTATGAATAAGACATTTCAAATCACAGGAGAGTCCAAGAGGCAAAAAGCTGTAAGTTGCCAGGGCCAAGCAGTGTGTGTTTAAACTAGAACAGCCACAGAGAAGAAGCATCAGAGTTGCTTTAAACAATAATAATGCCAGTGATTTGAGTTATAAAACAGTACTTTTCCAGGCAATATAGGTTGTGCTCAAGCCCATTTTTAAAAAATACATTTATTTTATGTATTTATTTATTTTTGGCTGTGTTGGGTCTTTGTTGCTGCGTGCGGGCTTTCTCTAGTTGAAGTGAGCAGGGGCTACTCTTTGTTGTGGTGCGTCGGCTTCTCATTGCGGTGGTTTCTCTTGTTGCGCAGCACGGGCTCTAGGGCACGCGGGCTTCAGTAGTCGTGGCTCGTGGGCTTTAGAGCGCAGGCTCAGTAGTTGTGGCGCACGGGCTTTGTTGCTCCATGGCATGTGGGATCTTCCAGGACCAGAGCTTGAACCTGTGTCTCCTTCATTAGCAGGCAGATTCTTAACCACTGTGCCACCAGAAAGTCCCTCAAGCCCATTTTATAACTAAAAGGAATAGGTACTATTTTTTGATATTTCCTCCCGCAAATTTTGATATCCCGCCCTTATTATTTTGGAATGATGTCTAAATTTTACCAGCAGCGACACATCATTTGTGCTCAAAATAGGTCTCTGCCCAGATGTCCCTTTTACAATGTGAGTACGTTAATTTATAATTCATTGACTCTTGAGTGTGAACTAGGTCAGCATAACTTAAAGTCAGACAAAACTCTAGGTTTAAGATGACCTTTAGTTAAACACTTTTGGGAAATGGTGAAAACAGTATCTTTTCTCCGAGAGTCAAAAACACATCTCTACAGTGGTTCTCAGAGTGTAGTCACTGGACCAGTCACATTGGCATCACTTGGGAACTTGTTAAAAATGCAAATTCTCAGGCCTACTAAGCAGAAACTCTGGGCGTGGAGTCCAGTTAAGATCTGTGTCGTAACAGTCCTCCAGCTGAGGCTGATGCTCATGAGAGTTTGAGATCCACTGTATTAGAAGGCCTGCCATAATGAAACATGCTTATTTAAAGCCGTATTAGCCAAACACAACTGCCCCCAGACCCCTTTTCCATGTAACACCTATCAAGTCCCATGAAATCTATAGTTGATGAGATACACATCAGAGCTAACCTAAATGGGAAAAGAATCTGAAAAAGAATAGATATATGTATATGTATAACTGAATCACTTTGCTGTACACCCGAAACTAACACAACATTGTAAATCAACTATACTCCAATACAAAAAAAAATTGTCACACCAGATTCTGAAAAATCAAAATATATTAATTGCACAATTGGCAACATACAATGACAAGAACAACTATTTATTGCATGATACTATGTGCTAGACCCCAAGAATACCATGGCAGATCTGACAGACATAATCCCTTCCTCCTCAAGATGTACTGTCTAGTACGGAAGACAGATCAACAATGAACATGTGGGGAAAGTTATATATGAAGTCTGCACACTGTGTAAGAACATGTGAGGGCAAATGAACAGGGACAACGGACAACTCAACATGACTTGGGTCATTAATTTACTTTGCAAGCTATTCTCATCCTCCTCTTGTCTTCACTGCCTTGGCCAAGGGGACTAAAGCAGCTGCCCCAAGCAGATATAATCTGACTACTTCACTCAGACACACTTTCAGGAAGTCCCAAGATAACAAGGGCTTTAGAAAGGTCATGGTCATCAATGAAGCCGGTGCTACAGTCTGAATGTTTGGGTCTTCAAAATCCATATGTTGAAGTCCTAACCTCCTAAACCATATGGTATTCATAGGTGGGGCCTTGGAGAAGCGCTGGTCATGAGGTGCTTAAGTCTTTTATGAAGGAGACTACGGTCTTATAAAAGAGACTCTGCAGATATCCCTTGCCCCTTCCACCACGGAAGGACACAGTGAGAGAAGATGGCTGTCTGCATTCTGGGAACAGTGCTTTCACCAGATACTAAATCTGCTGGTGCCATGATCCTGGACTTCCCAGCCTCCAAAACTGTGAGAGATAAATTTCTGCCATTTATAAGTTACCCATGCTGTGGTATTTTGTTATAGCAGCCCAAACAGACTAAGACAGCTGGCCAGTGGAGCTGCCATACACGTGCTCACAAAAGGCTTGTTTCCTCTTAGGTTGCTGTTACCCACTGGATCTTCTGAACTTCCAAAGTCAGGCCTCTGGCACCATGGGCCTGCTGCTTGGAATGTAGCTAAGGTTTGGGGAACTGGTGAAAGAGAATGATATTGCTGCTGCAAAGACAACAATAGCCTGGATTTGCACCTTGAGAAATCTATAGCCAAGTAACATTGCCAAGTACAGTGAGCTCCTTTAAAACAGGGGATTTTGTCAGTTGTGTTCACTGATATATTCCCAGGCTCTAGAACAGTGCCTGCCTGACACACAGTAGGTGTCAACGAAATATTTGTCTTTTGTGGTTCAGCAAGTCCTCTGTGTCAATCTTGTGCTGACCCATGTATTAGTAAGAGGAGGCTAATTGTTAAAACAGTGTCAAAATATATAAAAGCTCAAAGACAACAGAGGAGAGCTATCCAATAGACCTTTCCACAATAACGGAAATGTTTTTTACCTGTGTTGTCCGACATGACAGCCACTAGTCACATGCAGATACTGAGGACTTGAAATGTGGCTAGCGTGACTGTTGATCAGATGTTCAGGCTGTTGGCGCTGAAACATTCCCTGAGACAGGACTTCTTGTGCTAAACAGGTTCCCAAACTGACCTGGAGGGAGGCCTGCTCTGTCTCACCACATCCTTCACTCCAGTTTTTCAATTTCTCTGTTCCTTGAAATCAAACTTAACTGCATTTTCTCTTACAGCCTGGCTGGATGATGATATTAATCCAATTAACACGTCCATGTGAACAAGAATACCCACAGTCCTACCACTTGATACTGTCAAGTCTCTTAGATGTCACAGCTGCATGTTAAACTCAGAACTTTAATGACTGAGCAGAAGGAATGACTGATAAGGGAACTTCAGGCAGGGCCTTTGGGGAGATATTAACCTATCTCGTAGTGCCAGCTCTCAATAGTCCTGGAACACTTGTAAAAAGGGGTTAAAAAGATTTGGATGTTGGTTGAAAAGAGTAAGGGCACCGTGTTAATGAATCCTTCCTCTGCCAGCGACAGGATAGTTTCCAAGCTAGGCCTCCACAGGCAGGAGAGTAGGAGAATAAAAGATCCCTTTGCCCAGAAATTCATCAAAGGAACTCCTGCCCTTGGTTAGGAGCTGTCAGAGATCACTTCACCCTGCCTCACTGGAACTCAGCATTTGAAATGTCAGGCACTTTCCTAGCAATGACTGATGCACTCTTTTGGGGGAGGCTTCCATATTGCTGGCTAACTTATCTCGTGTTTGAGTCTTGTCTCTCCGTAGACTCTCAGCTGCTAGCGGAAACCTACCTCATTCAAGCATGTGAATCCCTGAAGCCCTGAGTACCATGTCTGGGGAGCCATGACTCACAGTGAAGATACACCTGTTCAGTCTGGCCAGCGGGGCCCACACAGATATTCTGGACAATCTGAGTTCTGGTCTAGCTGTGTAGCCTTAAGCAAATCACTTTCCCTCTCTGAACTTTGGATTTATCTTCTAAAAAGAGAGCTTGGCAAACTACAGTCTGTGGGCCAGTTCAAAGTTGTGGTCTATTTTTGCACAACTTGTGAGCGAAGGATTTTTTTTTTTTTTTTTACATTTTTAAGGGTCTGTAAAAAACAAAACAAAGAAAAATATGCAACTGAAACCATGTAGGGGCCTCATAAGCCTACATTTTTTTACTATCTGGCCCTTTAGAGAAAAAGTTAGCCAACCCCTACTCTAAAATGAAGACAATAGACTAGAACAAATACTTTGGTTCTTTTAAATTTTGTTTGCCCCCCACCCTCCAAAGGAACCATCTCTCTAAAGAATTTACAAGTCCAGATAGCAAATAGATAACACAAGTGCCAAGCCACCTACGGTGACGGTGACGGTGATGCAAGGGTGGGAGCTTGGCCAATATCCTTTCCTCCAGACTCCTTAGCAAACCCGTCAGGCTCCTACAGTACAGTTTGAAAGCCTCAGACAAAAATGATACGTAAATCCTCTTTTTCTTTTTGGCCCAGGCATTCTTTGTTTTGGGGAGGCAATAGAGCTTAGTGGTTAGTGCTTAGGAGTGGGAGTCAGAGTATTTGGGCTGAGTCCTAGCTTTATCTCTTATTATCTATAGGTATTGGTCAATTACTTAACCTCTCTAAACGTCAATTACCTCAAAATAGGAACCACAAGAGTAACCTACCTCTAGGGCTGCAGTAAAGGTTAAATCGAATAATGCGTGGACAGCATTTAGCAGGTCTGGCAACCTACAAAGATATCAATCAGTAGAAGCTCTCATGACTACTGTGAGAATGTTCTCTTCCTTTCTTTGTCTCTCACACACGCCTGCCTCTTGCAACAGCTTTAACAATGCGGTTCAGAGGTCAACAAGTCCCATATCATAAAGTACCTACCATGCTCCACATGGAGGGACACTCAATATATATTAACCAATCAATACCGTTGGCAAAGGGCTGAGCATCCCACAGTTGAGAAGCTCAACAAGGGGGTGAAATATTTTCCCTGAATTTCACTCCATCACCCTGCTTCCCTAAGCCCAAAGCCCTCCAGATACCCTCCTTGCTGCCATAATAAAAACACACACAAAACCACACATATAAATAAAATGTTGTGCTGCTCACGAGAGGCAAGCCAGCAGTTTTCTCATCCTGCCAGTGACAAGTTTATGAGCTCTACAACTGCAGTCGAAATATTTTTTGCTATTTTCATGATTTTCTTGGCTTCCGTCCCAAGGAATTAATCATTTTTCCAGCACTGGGGAGAAGCTGAGAAATCGCAGGCATGACTGAATGACATGATAGTGTATTCTCTTCACCCGCGCCGAACCTCTCTCTGTGCATGAAACTAAATCGTTCCAGGGGAAAATGTCTTGCTGCGGTTGGGGAAGTATGGAAGCATAATTCCTCCACAGCTCTTGCTTCCTGGGAAGTGGCCAGGTAGTTGGACTTCAGTTCTTTTGAGTTTCACAAATTCCAGGTGAAGAAAGATGAACATACTCAAGGTCTTGCGGATATGCCTAAATTAAAGTCATGATGTCATTGGGTTGGCAGGAAATAGTTGCTCTGGAGGACCCACAAAGGTTATGTATGACTGAGAAGAGATACTCCTGTGACCCAGTCTGGAATCAGCAAATTTGACCTAGAAGAGACTCATCATCTAGTCAGTCTCCTCCTCACTTTGCAAGTGAGGAAGCTGTAAACCCACGGGCTTTGGAGACAGACACACGTGGATGTGAGACTCTGCCTCTCCTTACCAAATCACCTAACCTCTCTACCATCCAGTTCCTCTCTGCAAATGCTACCTTCTTCACAGAAGTATTAAGAGGATGAGAGACACAGTTTAGCCCAAGGCTCAATACATGATGAAAGACTGAATATACAAATAGACAGTGGCCAGACCATATACACAAAGACAGCTGTGACCCACAATCAAGACAAGCTGCCCAGGAAACCAACACCCTATTTACAATAACCCACTCTGGAAGCCAGCCCCGCTGTAAATCAGATTTGTAAGAAGTCAGATTGTTATCTCTAGTGACAATGAAGGAGGCTAAACAATTACTTCTTTAACAATCAGCCCTACATGGCCAGGACTTGATCAAGGACAGCTTCCCTAACTGTGTTCCCACTTCCAACTTAGAACAAACCAAAGAAAGCCAAATAAGCTCCCCTAACCAATCACACACATGCCCAGCTTTCAGCTAGTCTGCCTACAACTTCCTCATGCCAACAGTCTCCAAAGCAGGGATATCAGAAGCTTTCCTACTTCTCTGCCTGCCTTTGAGTCTCTGCCAAAACACAAGTGATGGTGGCCAACTCCCTTGCTGTCGCAAGCTTTGAATTAACAGCCTTTGCTTGTTTCCATTTGGTCTTCCTTTACTTCCACAATGTACACACACCTACCCTGCACATCGCCTGCACAATCACACACATGTCTTCATACAGTAAATAAAGAAAAGATAAACATCTTGAAAGACAGTGTTGCGATTTTCAATCCATTGATAAAGCCAATGAACAAAGAGGTCATCCCCACAGTGTGAATACTCGAGCTTGTTCTATCCAAAGAGAATTCTAAAAAGACTAAGTTTGCATTGTGTTGATCTTCCAAGAGCTTACCCAACCGTTCCCTGATTTGCTCACTAACTTTATGAATGGAGCAGAGGTAGAGCTCACTGCTACACTGAGCACAGAAGGCACAAAGCCAGGGCCCATAAAAATGGTTTCTTTTTTTTTTAATCATAAGGAAAAAGATGAGCTTTTAGGTGAAAGAAAATAATTTATACATATTATTTGCATACTGGTTTTTATACCACACTGTTGCAGAATATAATTTTAATACATTTTGTGGACGAAGGAGCCCACAAAGGCAAAAGTTCCTGGAGTCTGCAAAAGTCATAGTACGGGGCTTCCCTGGTGGCACAGTGGTTGAGAGTTCGCCTGCCGATACAGGGGACACGGGTTCGTGCCCCGGTCCGGGAAGATCCCACATGCCGCGGAGCGGCTGGGCCCGTGAGCCATGGCCGCTGAGCCTGCGTGTCCGGAGCCTGTGCTCCGCAACGGGAGAGGCCACAACAGTGAGAGGCCCGCGTACCACCAAAAACAACAACAAAAAGTCATAGTATGGCCCGGATCAGAGGAAATATTTGTCCTTTGTGGATAAGTAAAGCAACGGTCACTATCACTTATCTATTTCAGGCTCACCGCCCACCCATAATCTCTCTTCCACATCCTGGTAATTCTCAAATTGGTCTTCCAGCTATCTTCTGGTATGCCGACACTTTCCATTCATTCCTTCTGCAGGCATGAAAGCTAATATGTTCAATAAAGAAGAGCTCATTACCCAACTTGGGGAAAAAATCATTTATAAACTTTATTGGCCTCCCACACTATTAGGATCACAATCTGGTCTTAATTTATAATTCTGTTTCACCCACTACTGCCTCGTCCAGAAGTTCCTCACGCTTGGTCCAGGCAGGACCACATCATACCTGCCAAGATGCTCCTCTGCCTAGGGAAAGCCAGTATATTCTGCTAAGATCCTGCTTCACAAATCGTATTCTCAGTGAAATCCTCTCAAGTGTCCAATATGAGACGTTCCCTCATCTTACTCCCAAAGCACCACTAGATCAGAAATGACTGTAATTAGATATATGTTCTTAGAATATGGCCTCTTTGAGGGCAGGAATCAGATCTTATCTGTTTAGTTTCTGAGTGCCAAGAACTGACACTTATTAAGTGACATGCCCAGAATGCAAAACTCACCAGCAGCAAAGTTGCTATTAGAAGGTAAGTCAACAGTTTCCTGGTTTTGCCTTCTTTTAGTTCATCCCACATCTTAATAATATCCAGCTACACCAGGGAGGCAGATGAATGCTCTGGATGTCAGGAATTGAAGTAAAACAGCGCAGTGCTAATGAATATTTAAGAACAGTCTCTCCAGGGAAAAAACAAAACAAAAACAAAAACAATCCTCTTGATTCATAGCATTTGCCAATTGCTGTGGTGTAAATATCCCCACCATGGCCAATTTCAAGTTATTACCTATCATGCTGACTTCACTGAACAAAGAGTTGAGAAGAGAGGCCTGGGGTACACCATTATGTAGTATTTCCACCACACAGCTGCCATAGTCTAAACAACCTCCAGAACATAAATAACCACATAATGCAATAAAAATAATTAAGAAGTGATGATTGTTTGAGTACTTATTATTACCTTTAATTAATTAATTTAACTGTAAATTTATAAATAAATTTAATTTTAATAATGGGTGTGACTCAATTGGCAAAATTCCTGAAAATTTAACAATTGGCTCTTGTGGACCAGTACAAGCTGTCTCCAGTGCTCCACAGAGAGCAAGAAGCAGGGTTGGATGTAGCCTAGAGGGATGCTGTGAAAATAAATACCCAGAACACTTGAGAGTTTACATCAACAACAGAGTAAAGGTACTGCTTAGATTATATTTCATTACTTAGACAGGTCTTCCCTGTCCCTGCCCTGTGCTTGGCTGTAACATGTCCCCTTTATCCTATGTGTGCAGTGCCTCCCTCTCCCACCAGACCGTAGGCTCTAAGAGGTGGAAGACCTTATCTATTCCTCACTGCTATACTTCTGCTGTCAGGTTCTCAATAAGCGTCCGTTGAATGTGTGGATGGAGATATGTGAGCATCTTGTTGCCACTCTGTCACTTTTACATGGAAATGATGGGGGCAATGCTGCAAGACAGATGTCAAGGGACACAGGGTTTGAAACAGGAACCATAAAAGGGTAGGGAGATCAGCTGGATGCTTTGTGTCCACCTAGAGAGGTGGGATAGGGAAGGTGGGAGGGAGGGAGACACAAGAGGGAAGAGATATGGGAACATATGTGTATGTATAACTGATTCACTTTGTTATAAAGCAGAAACTAACACACCATTGTAAAGCAATTATACACCAATAAAGATGTTAAAAAAAAAAAAGGGTTAAGTCTTCACTCAGTGTGACCTAATGTTGCTTGCATTTGAGAAATCCCTGAGAATACACTCAGTGTTAGTGTGCTAAAAGGACCAAGGTTGCAAATAGGGGTCAATTGCTTTTTCGAATAGTTTATACAATGTACTAAATGTTAACTATGAACTACAAAGAAGCACAGCGAATAACAACTTAATAAGCAAACTAAAGCAATATTGCACAGAAGAGTATCTTATTCTTGTCCACAGTTTAAGAAAAAAGTGTCACTAAAGAACATATGAAACTTGAATTCTTTTTTTGCCCTGTGTAATTTCAAAAAAAATAATAGTCACAAGCAGAGATACAGCACTACTATGTGCCACGCACTGTTAATGCATTTAGTCATATAACAACCCTCCAACGTATGGATTGCTATTATCATAAGGAAACTTGAGATACAAGGAATTTATTTTCTTTTTAATTTTTTTTACATCTTTATTGGAGTATAACTGCTTTACAATGGTGTGCTAAAGAGATACAAGGAATTTAAATAACTTGCCCAAGGTCACATAGTTAGAAAGTAATGGCAGTCTGGCTCCAGAGTATCTGCTCTTAATCATTGGGCTATAGTACAGCTGACAAACAATGTCCAGAATGTCTTGAATGTCTTGAATGTCTTTGGAGCTTTATCCTTCTGGAGTCAGTCCCACTTGTCATAAGCAAGAGTTTTAATCTTCTTAGAAGATCTCTGGGGGTAGACATCCAGTCTCTGGATGAGATGAGGAATAACCCAAGTTTAGGGACATATGAATGTCTTTCTTAACCAGTGGAACAAGGATCAGGAATTCCTGCCATCTGCCTGCCTTTGGGTAAACGTTTTAGGACATCATTTCAAATGGAGATATGTCTTGTAGGAGGAAGAGTTTGCTAAGCCTCTCAGGTTAGGTAGCCAACAGATGGACCATGAGAATAAGACACAAGGGAAGCTTATCTTTGAAGAGGTTTGGGGAGAAAAAGCTTCAGAAATTTGTGCCTCTTCAAACATTTGAATGTCTGTGTACGCGTATTTGTGAGAGGGTGGTGGGAGGGAATCTACAAGGAGGGAAATGTGACAGGCTCACTCTAGAGAAGGATCTTACCTTCCTTCCTCTCCCATGCCCATCACAAAGTCAAACCAACATTTCAGGTATGCACATGTGATGCCATTTTAGTAGATGCACAAGTAACTGATTTTTTTTAAAGGCATGTGTTTTTTTAAATTTCTTTAAATTTTTAAAAATTTATTTATTTTATTTTATTTATTTTTGGTTGTGTTGGGTCTTCACTGCTGTGCAGGCTTTCTCTAGTTGCGGCAATCGGGGGCTACTCTGCGTTGTGGTGCACAGGCTTCTAATTGCGGGGGCTTCTCTTGTTGTGGAGCACGGGCTCTAGGTGCACAGGCTTCAGTAGTTGTGGCTCATGGGCTCAGTAGTTGTGGCACACAGGCTTAGTTGCTCTGCGGCACGTGGGATCTTCCCGGACCAAGGCTCGAATGCGTGTCTCCTGCACTGGCAGGAGGATTCTTAACCACTGTGGCACCAGGGAAGCCCCAAATAACTGATTTTTATGAGGCTAGTGTTGGGACCTTCTGGTTTCAATATTGTGTATTTCAAAATAATATCTATATTAGGTTTTCACTTTCAGAAATATTTAGGGAGATATTTAAAATACAAATGGATCTCCATCATTCCTTTGCAGTTGCTAAAAGTTATAGATTAATAAAATCATGGAAGGTCACCAAGAATGGGAATGAGGAAAATTTAGAAGTTAAACTTATTTGGTTCAGAAAAAGCAGGGCTTTTTTGAAGAAGTTGGAGGAACTGGTCTAATTAACTGATCTAAACTCTTAGCTGTATTTTAATGTAGCCCATGGATGGATTCTGGCACAATGAGGAGTTCAGACTGCCAAATCCAAGATCAATTTGTAGGAGAAACAGCAATCAGTCATTAATTGATTTCTGATTCTATTCAGCTTTAAATTAAAGGACACCTCCAGGCCCTTGCAAATAAAATAATGATCAGTGATTGGGCACATCTGATAGCAATTTGATTGCTGTCCGTATCACACTACTGGATTTGCCAAAGGCCTGCCACCTGGTCCTTGAATGAATCTGCCCACTGTATTTAATCCTTCGATTGCCTCTCTGTTAATGAACCAGGGTCCATGCATGGCACAGGCAGAAGTGTTCAAGGAAACTATCATCAGAAGGCTTTTTAAAAGAGCAAATGGTTCCTGTACTCACATCTTGAATATCTCACTAGTCACCTCACCTCTCTATCACACAGTTGCTTCTGATAGTAATTCAGAATCACAGGTTGGTGGTGCTGTCAACAAAAAGTAGCTTCACACCAAAATTTAAATATGACTTCTTTGCAGACTCAGAACGTGAAATCCAACTTATATAGCTCTTACATAGCTAGATAAACCACCAATATCCACTGATCCTGCAAAGATGACTTCGCACAGCTTCATACCTTTGAGTCTTACTTAGAATCTCCCTTCTTTCTCTCCTTTTCTAAGAAGAGTGAGTCAGAATGGAAAGGGCAGAGCTGTAGTTAAAGGAATCTTTGCTCTGAGATATCGAAACGGACTAGGTCAGTTTTAGATTGTAATATGAATGGGCGCAGTGGGAAATTAATGTGCTCCACCATTTTGTATATTTGCTTCATGCCAAACTCAATGCTCATTTCTCCTTCACCATGTGCATTTTCCCAAATAAGGACAGTTTTCTTGGGATTGTTTTGGGGCACTATTTTTGGTTACAGAACATGTATTTTCTTTCTAACATCTCAGAAAATTATTTAGCGACCATACTGTATGCCAAACAAGAATTCTGCTCTTATAAAGCAATGTCAGGCTTCAACATCTTCATCTGCTAAGGCAGAGTTAGCAAAGAATATTTCGTCTTCAGCTGGGCCCTGTTAATCCTTCAACTCAGCTCACAGGTGCAATACATCATGTCTGGAGGCCCTCTGGTATTATATAACCTCCCATGCATAACTTGAATTAGCAAGGAACTGACATATTTATACAGCAATTAAAAATATGTTTAGCATTCCCGGAGGTGCCACCCCTCCCCATTATTTAAGCTAAAGCACGTTAATCATCTGGCAGGGTGTAGAACAATAGAGACAGCAGATGTTTCTGTACCCAACGCTTAACACAACACATGGAAACAGAATCTGAATTTCCACAACCTTGACCTATCACCACACATTGATTATACTTACACTTAAAAAAAGCATGCTCTTTTTTTTTTTTTTTGCGGTTTGTGGGCATCTCACTGTTGTGGCCTCTCCCGTTGCGGAGCACAGGCTCCGGACGCGCAGGCTCAGTGGCCATGGGTCACGGGCCTAGCTGCTCCGTGGCACGTGGGATCCTCCCGGACTGGGGCACGAACCTGTGTCCCCTGCATCGGCAGGCGGACTCTCAACCATTGCGCCACCAGGGAAGCCCAGCATGCTCTGTTTTCTAAACAACACCATTTGGAGTCTTCCCCTACCCAAATGCATGAAGCTCGTGTGCTTTCATGTTACCCACTTCACAGTAAGATCATTTGTTACTGAGCATGAACAAGAGGAAAGAGGAAGATGAGCTCATTCCCAGAGGTGTTCTTGATTTGAAAGAGTCTATGCCTGATGGGTCTTCAATGCTGTGAGATCCCAGAATCTGTTAGACAGTTCGGAATGTTCATTCCTGACTGCTCATAGATGGCATTATTTTCAAAGCACACTTTTAACTGCTGTGTACTTCTCCAAACATAACAAAAACAAGAAACAATGGATAAACATACCTCAACTTGGTTGACCATTCTGAAATACTTTTTTGGGTGTGCTAAAAATACTAAGATGAGCCGAAGAGTGTCTCGGCTGATCCCAAGGTAATGCCAATCAAGTACCGGGCAAGCAACACTGCATTATGGGAGCACCGCATCCCTCTGGTATCTAGAGCATTCTCAAGTCAGAGATAGGGAAGGAGCCCTGGACAGCTCAGCAGCAGCAAAATACCACCCACATTTGTATGGGGCTTTGTGTTTCAGAAAACATTTCCACATACTTCATTTCACATAGGCACATAACAACATGTATCAGGGGTGATTATGACACCTTCATTTACAGTTGAAGATACTTAATTTCCTGAATTTTATGTGACTTTTTAAACAAGGCACATTTAATAAGTTGCAGTCAAACTCAGATATCTATACTTAAGTCTATCAAAGGTGATAATGTGGATGATGATGGTAACAACTGTTTGTATGGATTGTATTTTCACTATGTGCTATGTAACATCTGTATTAAACTTTTAAATATGTTCACTCGTTTAATCCTCACCACTCTGTTTTATGGATGGAAAAATTTAGACTCAACAGGTCGCGGAATTTTCCCTGAGTCACACAGTCAGAAGCGAGAAGGTAATCCCCACCAGTACAGCTGCAGAGCCCACTCTCTTTACCGTGGCCACCACATGGTCCCCCAGGTCACACTGCTGTCCTGACAATCAGATTTAACAGGGGGCCTTCAGTGCTTCAAGAATAATCATGAATGTATAAACTAAGGAGAGACAAATAACTGTTTATTACTAACACAGGTTGGAAGACTTTGTGACCAATTTTTTACCTAATAGGATAAGAAAAATTTCAGTCGTCATTACCTGCTAGAAGGTTTTCTGGCTTTAAGGATTTGGAGTTCACACAGACTCTAACGGGTTGTATACTTGTGGTGGGCATATCACTTACTCTCCCTAAATTTCCGCTTTTCCTCCATCATACAATGGAGGTACTAATGCAAAAGACCTGTAGGTAGTTTGGGCAACAGTAGGAGATCATCCGTGTAAACTTAGCACAGCGCCTGGTAATTGTCAAGTGCTCAGTGAATGGGAATTTCGATAATTTTAAAAAGTTTAACAATGCATCTAAATCCATTGGTCTGAGTATGTAAAGCTCTGGTTCTTTGCTCAAGGTATTTTCTCCCTCAGCCTGGAAGACCCAGTCCACCTCTGTTCCCACCTTATAAGCATCGGTCAAAGTCCTTTCCTTTTTGCAGACCCAGATACGATCTCACCTCCTCCAAGGACAGTTTTCCGACAGCCCAAGTTGAACCCCTTTGCTCACTCTGATATTTCCAAACACTTTTATGAACTTCTTCCAGACCCTGGCCCAAGTATGTTGTGAAAATGAAACACCAATAATAATTATTCAATTTAAAGTAACTTTCCCCCCAGTGGTTTTAATTTTGACTTCAAATGTAGCATCCTTTGAGGAACTATTACTTTATAGTCACTGCTTCCCCTACCCCTCTTCTCTGTTTTCTTTATTCTTCCCTGTTCTAGGCTCCAGACCACCCACACTTGAGACTGACTTGGGTCATAAACAGAAAATGGATGTGCAGGGACCCCTGCTTCAAAGCCTTGACCAACAAGCTACCATGGAATCCTGCTGCCTGTTGTCTAGAGAGGTATCAAGACTTTAAATTTAGGGGGTGACCCAATCCCCCCATTTTACAGGTAGAGGGAGTGAAGGTAGAAAGGAGAGGAGACTTGCCAAGGGCTGGCAACTAGCCAAGTTGGAAGCAGAGCTCAGGTCTTCAAATTCCTGGGTTTCTTGTTCTTTCCACTGCAGGTCACTATCTGAGTGCAGATCCTTGACTACCCAGACTTTTGCAGGGGCTTCTGGTATTTTTAATAGCCTACCTTTCTGGCTGGATTCCTGAACCCTCTCACCAGGAACCGAAAGGCATTCTGTCGGCCCAGAGTTACAATGTGTTTTCTCTCCCTGCCTTCCGACCTTGCCCTACCTGCCAGCTACCCTGCCTGGATCCCCACCCTGACTTCTCTTCCTACCTCACCTTACAATTCCAGCCCCACCTCTGGGTCACTGGTTTTTCAATGCTTACAAGCCTGTCTACTCCTGCCTGACATTGTCCAGGCCAGATACCTTCTCTAATCACCCAAAGCCTAGAGTGACAAAGTTTGCACAGAACATGGCACAGTTTGTCTTTATAGTCTTATATTAGACAACATTAGCCTAGAATCCAGAATTCTTGGACTCCCTGAGAATCTATTACCTTAAAGCACATCTGATGCCACTGACTATAATAGTTGAGGAAAAAAAGCCAAACCTGGGCATTTTGTTAAGATATGACCTTTTAAATTCTGTATTTATTAAGGGATCCTTTTTAGTGTTTTTCTCCATAGATTAAGACCCCGAAGATGTTACTGTCTCTTAGAATTTAACACTTTTTTTAACCTATTTGTGCATTTATTCAATTATTAAACACATGTTAACTGTTCTATCTCTGCCGTCCCAAATAGTGTCTGGCATCCAAGAGAAGCTCAGTAAACAAGATAAGATCCTGATTCTCATGGAATTCCTATCCTAGTGGCAAAGGGCCAAGTCACCAAGCAGTTACACTACAGTGTGATAAAGGCTTTGATAGGAAACATCTATGATGATATAAAAGCATTCAGGAGGGGAATCTAACTTAGATATAAGGGGTCAAGGAAGGCTTCCTCGGAGAAAGGACATCTATGCTAAAAGATAGGGGAAAGATAAGAGCTAAGGAAGTAAAGAAAGAGTCAAGCAGAGCAGTGTTCCCAGAAGAGAGATCGTATACTCAAAGGCTTGGAGGTAAGGAAGAACATGGTCCATTTGGGTACTGGAAGCATCCACTCCCCTTGGTCCCTCTTCTTTGCCTCTTTCTGTGTTCTATTGCAGGTACATATATTTAACTTATATAGATTCAACAGCATTTACTTGACCCAACAACTCAACTTCAGCCACTAAATATGTACACAGAGACAGGCATATGAATGCACGCACACACATACACGCACACGCATGCACGCACACACACGTGCACACACACACACACATAAAACAGCATGGATTCTACAGCAAACACAAGAGAGAGGAGATGTGACACTCACATAATCTCAGTCCCCACATCTTTCTCACACACTGAATGTCTGCCAGATTCGTACTACTCTCTGGCATTTAATGATAGATGTATTTTTTCATATGACTACCCCCAAACATAAGCTCATTACTACACCCAGCATCTGGTGCTTAATCCAGAAAACCATGATCTGCTTTAATACTGGAGGAATAAACTAGCCGTTTCAGATTCCTGGAGAGGTGACATATAAGTTTCTAATGCGAAGGGAGTTCCAAGGGGTCATTTTGAGCACATCTGTGTTTTGCATTACGGACCCTGGATCAATTTCACTTTCGACTCCAATGAAAGATTCCCTTTTAAAGACAAGAGAATCAAGGTTGCTAAGAGGAACAGTGACTCGTCAAAGCCCCGCATAAGACCAAGGCGGAACAGCCCCAGGAATCCTGTTTTTCCAAAACACCCCAAGAGTCATATCTCTCATCTTGATGAATTCCAGGGCCAACACAGTTTCTTGGCTCCAAGTGCCATGACCGTATCACAGTTAACCTTTCAGATTCCACGTGTTTTTTTTCTTTTACTACAATACCAGTCTTTTGAAGTAGGTGACACTCATGAATGTTTATCAACTCTACAAAACATCCTGACAAAAATGCCTGGTGGACTTGTTACCTACAGGGAGGTAGGTAACTTGTTACCTACAGCAACTTGCTGGTTGCTCAGAATGCAATCAATTATACTAAATGCAGCTATGTGCCATGAACAGAGTACCTTAGTCTTAGTTACTAGAATGCCTTCATCAACGAGAGATTAAAATCTAAGAGGAGTTTTTCCTCTTAAAATGATACTATAATCTTTGAAAGTCCATAAAACTTCTTAGGTAAATCACCAGTTCTAGCAACCTCAAGTTAGATCAGAGAAATTTGCTTTTGTTTACAGGCTTTAGTGAACAGAATTCGGAAAGTTGACTAACTAAACACAAGTGTTAATATATTCCCAACTGGATTTAGAAAATGTTATACTCCAATTATTACAAGTCACATTGAGTGTTCCTAATTTTTTTTTTTTTTTAATGCGGTACGCGGGCCTCTCACCGCTGTGGCCTCTCCCGCTGCGGAGCACAGGCTCCGGACGCGCAGGCAAAGCGGCCATGGCCCACGGGCCCAGCTGCTCCGCGGCACGTGGGATCTTCCCGGACCGAGGCACGGACCCGTGTCCCCTGCAACGGCAGGCGGACTCCCAACCACTGCGCCACCAGGGAAGCCCCGAGTGTTCCTAATTTTTATTACTCTTTGTTGTTAACTCCCCATCACAGCTCTTGAAAACCACAATTTTTAGGTTTTACTGTTGAGTAACAACCTACTGGTATGTGAGTGAAAATGAGAAACATTTAGTAAAATTTAGCCTTGATGTGCAAGAGAATCTCAAGACACAAAAGTGACCTTCCTATTACTCCATTAAACCTGGCCCTCAGCTTTGTCCTGCTTCTTACGTTTGTATATATCTTGATAGGCTTTTTACTTTTGTTTCTGACAAAAAAGCAACACGAGAGAGCTCATGCAAGTCTTTGAAGCCTGCAAATCAATTCTGTCATCTTTTTGTTGGCTCCTTTCTGCAGAGGAAAGTTGAGGACTGAGAAGGGCATGAAAACGTGTGAGATGAGCATCTAAAAAGTATTGAGTAAATACCTAAAGAATGACCAACAAGCACCATGTTGCCTAAGAGCATAGGTTTTAGAATGACACACCCCTGGGTTTGATTCCTGCTTCACTATTATTACTTATGTAACATGACATTCCATTTTTTGGCTGTGCCACGTGGCATGTAGAATAGTAGTTCCCCGACCAGGGGTTGAACCTGTACCCCCTGCAGTGGAAGCGTGGAGTCTTAACCACTGGATTGCCAGGGAAGTCCCTAACATGACATTCCTGACCCTTTGGCTTAACAGCTGCAAAGTAAGCATAAAAACCATGCATACTTTATCAAGTTGTGAGAGTTGAAAGAGAGAATATAAAAATAATGCTTATGATAATAAAACACATACACTGAACGCTTACTGTGTGCTGTTTTACATAGATTATCTCATTCCGTCTGTAACAGCGAAGAACAAACCTGACTCCATATTGGATCTATTTCTTTAGCTCTAAACTTTGTGCTCTGTTGTCTGTGCTTAGTCATGCTGGCTCTGCCCCTTTGTAAAAGAATGTTGCCTATAGCCTGAAATATACATGATAACCCATTCTCTAAGGCTCTACCTCCCAGGCTTGACCTTTAAAGGTATAATACTTTTTCATTGGTGTAGAGATAAAAAGTTGCAGAAGAGAAAATAACACTTGTCTTGTTGGAGGTTTACAGGAACGCTGTGATCAGACCTACATGTACAGCTGCAAGTACAAAGAATTCCAGCACCAAGAAGTTTGCAACAACCAACCACACAATCCTCCCCTCTTAGTGTAAAAGAAGTCTGAATTCTAACTCAGGTAAGGTGGTTCTTTGGGACGCTGGCCCACCATCTTCTCCATCTGCTGGCTCTCTGAATAAAGTCGTTATTCCTTGCCCCAACACTTCGTCTCTCTAGTCTTTCTATTTATTGGCTGGTCATGTGGTAAGCAGTATGAGCCTGGACTAGGTAACAAGTCCTTCTAACAACTATAGGAGGAATACACTATTATTCCACTTTATGGATGAGAAAACTGAGGCAGAGAGGGTTTAAGTAACTTAGCCAAAGTCCAAGAGGCTTAAATGGCAGAGCTGGGATCTACTCCCAAGCAGACTGCCTCTAGAACCACAATCCTAACTAGGAACTGAACTTCCTTAACTGTAAGTACCAAACTCTTCACAGATCCCTTTCAGCTCTAAGATGCTGATTCTATGACTTCTATAACAAAGCAGGCCTTTTAATACAGACACTGACAGCTTAACTAGTTGTGGCATATAGCAGCAAAAAATGTTAAAAAATACTTCTTGATGATAAATACATAGACGTATCCTTCCTTACATGAAGGCATTTATCTGTCTGAACAAAGCACTACACTCACATTGGGACCTAATGCTTACGGGTGAATTGTAATTAAATTTTTCTGCCATGCCCTGTGCCCAGCCCCCCAAACACCAATTCCAAGGTAGAGATGGATATTCGCATTCTGTGTGAAAGCTGAAGACTGATTTGATCTTCCTTGCCCAAAGAGTGAAAAATGATACTCCAACTTGATTACGACTCTCAGAGGACACCTATTCTCTGCACCAGGAACCTTCAGTTTCCATTTATCCGTGAGGTTTCTATCCATGTGGTGTGTGTGTGTGTGTGTGTGTGTGTCTGTGTGTGTGTGTGTGTGTGTGTGTGTGTGTTTTAACCCAGATGAGAGGAGTGTTCAAGCTAGCTTTGCTTTGCAGCCCGCTGTTTTCTCACTTCATAGCGTCATGACTTTTATTCAGAGACCCTCAGAACTGCTACAAAGTTGTAGGCAATTCACCATCCTGATTACCTTGGCTTCCACCCTGGCTTCTTTTGATACCTCCAGCTCAATTCTTCCTGAGATTTTTGTGTCTGTGGTTTCTCAGCTGCCTTTATTTTTAGCTGATATCATGGGAGAGAAAGACAAGAGACTATTTGGAGAATTTTATTATTTACTCTCAGTTTATTCTGTAACCTGTATCACTGAAACTGCACCTCAAATCCCAGTGACGCAGCTCATGCAAGGCTGGAAAACTGCACTGCTTCTTCTTGTGGGAGGCAAAGGCCACTCCACCACAGCCCTTTGCTTTGCCCTCACATGCTTTCTCAAACTTTAAGATTGGAACAACAACCTCAACCTGTCTATATACAATTCCAGGCTCTGTACTATATACTTTCTTTATAGTAATTTCTTTGCTTCACACAAAACTCTTGTGAGATTACTACTATTGCCATTTTACAGATGAGAAACTGAGGTTCAGAGACGTTTAGAGATATATTTAATACCACATGGCTAGAAAGTGGTCAAAATGGTATTAAACCCACATCAATCTTAACTTCTACACCATATATTCTACTACTTGCTTCTCAGGTGTCAGCACTACAAAACACAAATAAAAAAATAAACCTTATCATCTTAGAAATCACAAAGCTCCATAAAAGTTACTTCCTAAGATTTTCTTTAAATGAATGAATGAGTGTCTGAAGAGCACACGTCTCTAGCTTTTATAAACTTAGCCTGAGCAACTGTAAGCTAGACAAAGAAGGTTGTGTTTATATTTTTTTAAATAAGAAAAGTAAATATAAAATATAAATCATGTGCTGATCAAGTTAGGGCTCTCTAAGATTTGGTTAAGTAGGATAGCATTTTTTAATATGTAGATGTGACTTGGGTAAAGTCAATGTATCAATAGAATACTAACTTCTTTACTATTGCAGCAATTCCTCTGATACCCAGAGGGAACACAGATGAGTCCATAGGATCCTGGAAAGATGGTCTAAAGCAGATATTTGCCGTTGTGATATCCTCTGAGAATAAAATTAAACGGCTGGGTTCAAGCTCCAACCACCAACAGCTGTAGGGAATACGCAAGCCCACAGATGTGGCACCTGGAATGGGCTCTAGACCTGGGTTAGACGAAACTTTGTAACTCTTTGCTTTTGTTCAAACACAGGAAAATGATGTAAAACAATACTAGATACGTTAAGCCTAAAATAAGCTCTTCCAATGGACCATTTATCATTTGCACCCAGGATTTGCTTTTTTCTTTGTATCTAAGATAATGGCCTCAATTCTGAAGGAATCTGCTAAATAAGAGACCAATGTCATCCTGGATTGCTCTTTTCCTTCCCCCCCTTCAAAACCAGCACCCTATTCAGCATCACATCCTGCCAACTCTAAAAATAATTCCTCCCTACTTTGTTATCAGCCTGGTCCACATCATTATCGTCTCACACCTGGATTATTGTAATAGCCTCCTAGCTCATCCCTATTTCTCCCCTGCCATTCTGCACTGCATTCTCATCACAGCAGCCATAGCCATGCTGATAAATAAGAAATCTGGCCATGCCTCTTTTGCTGAAGAAGTGGCTTCCTTTGTCGCTCAGAATAAAAGCTCAGACCTTGCTCTGCTTTACAGACACTCCATGATTTGGCTCCTGCTAACTCTCTGATCTTGTCCCTAATATTCTATCACCACACTGCCTGAGCCACACAGGACACTCCTTTCTGTTTCTTGAACATGCTATTCACATACCACCTCAGGGCCTTTGCACATGTTGGTCCCTCTGATGCAATGCTCTTTGCCCAGACATCAGCATACCTAACTTCCCCTCTTCTTGGAGGTCTTTACTCGAAGTCACCTAAATGAGGCTTTTCCTGTACTATGTAAATTTCAACTCCATTCCACCACTGACCTTTTCTAACCCATATCTGGTTTTCCTCCTTAGCAATTATCCATATCTAAAATACCACGTGTGGGCTTCCCTGGTGGCGCAATGCATAAGAGTCCGCCTGCCAATGCAGGGGACATGGGTTCGAGCCCTGGTCTGGGAAGATCCCACGTGCGGCGGAGCAACTAAGCCCATGCGCTACAACTACTGAGCCTGTGCTCTAGAGTCCACGTGCCACAACTACTGAAGCACCCGTGCCTAGAGCCCGTGCTCCGCAACAAGAGAAGCCACCGCAATGAGAAGCCCTTCTCACCGCAATGAGAAGCCCTTGTACCGCAACGAAGAGTAGCCCCCACTCGCCACGACTAGAGAAAGCCCGTGTGCAGCAACGAAGACCCAACACAGCCAAAAATAAATAAAAATAAATTAATTAAAAAAATAAATACAATGTGTTTCTTTTTATCTTTCTTAATGTCAGATATCACATCAGAATGCAAGCTTTATTTAGGGCACATTTTTTTTGTCTTTTGTTTTGCATCTTCAGAACCTAGAATAGTGCCTGGCACATGATAGGTACTCTTAATAACTGAATGTTAAAAGAATAACTGAATAAAATAATTAACGTACAGGCTTGTGGGCGAATAAGTAAGTATATGGAATGGAAGTAGATGAAAACACTTGGCACAAAGTACGCACTTGAGGACTTAATGGATTAAAAAACCAATGAATTATAAATCGGTAGTATCTGGGATAGTGGTATTACAGGTGATTTTTATTTTATTCTTTAGGGTTATCTATATTTTATCATATTTATATATGATAAAGTATAAATTATTTTTCACTTGTATAGAACTTTAATTTATAAGATTTTCCCACATACCACATCTTGTTTTACCCTCAGGGTGGTACACCAAATAGATTAAATTCCCTTTTTACATGGGAAGAACTGATGCCAAGAGAAAATAAACTGATTATCACAGAGCTCACAGCTAGCAAGTGACAAAGACTGAAAAGTAGGGAGGGATTGATTCTTTTGTTTATGTGAAGTGATGGGAAAATAATAGGCAAAGTCTTTTTTGAAAACAAGTAGCCTTACGTGGAGCAACTAAGCCTGTGTGCCACAAATACTGAGGCTACATGCCACAACTACTGAAGCCCGCATGCCTACAAGAGAGGCCAGCGCAATAAGAAGCCCACACAGGGCAATGAAGAGTAGCCCCTGCTCGCCACAACTAGAGAGTGCCCACACGCAGCAACAAAGAGCCAACGCAGACAAAAAAAAAAAAAAAATTAAATTAAATTAAATCTTAAAAAAAAAGAAAAAAAGGAAAACAAGTAGGCTTATATCAATTTCTACACACTAGGAGCTCATTGATGTCCTAGTAAAAATGTTAGCGAGGTCTAGACTTGAAGCTGGATTTATATAATGCTGGACACAAAACTGAAAGAACATTCATTAATTTAAATTGTGGTAAAATACACTTAACATAAAATTTAATCTTTTTAAGTAATATATGTTCAGTAGTATTAAGTACATTCACACTGTTGTACAGCCATCACCACTATCTGCTTCCAGAGATCTTTTCACCTTGTAAAACTGAAACTCTGTACCCAATAAACGATAACTATATTTCCACCCCCTTCCTAACTGCTGGTAACCACCATTCTACCTTCCTTCAGTTATGAATTTGACCATGCTAGGTACCCCATGTAAGCAGAACCAGATAGATCTGTCCTTGTGTGACAGGCTTATTTCACTTGGCATAATATTATCAAGGTTCATCCATGTTGCAGTATGTCAGAATCTCTTTCCTTCTTAAGGCTCAATAATATACTACCGTACGTATATAGAACTTTTTTTTTTTTTTTTTGCGGTACGTGGGCCTCTCACTCTTGTGGCCTCTCCCGTTGCGGAGCACAGGCTCCGGATGCGCAGGCCCAGCGGCCATGGCTCACGGGCCCAGCCGCTCCGTGGCATGTGGGATCTTCCCGGACCGGGTCACGAACCCATGTCCCCTGCATCGGCAGGCGGACTCTCAACCACTGCGCCACCAGGGAAGCCCATATATAGAACACTTTTTTATCCATTGATCTGTCAGTGGGCATTTGACTTGCTTCCACCTTTTGGCTATTGTAAATAGTGCTACTATGAACACTGGTGTACAAATATCTGTTTGAGTCCCTGCTTTCACTCCTTTGGGGTAATATGCCTAGAAGTGAAATTGTAGGATCGTATAGTAATTAAAAATTAATTTTTATAACAGAGAATGAGGGTACCTAATAGACATTATTGCCAAAGAGGTGCTTAAACCTACACTTCACTGGGCTTGAACACAGGAACACATCGATACACACTATTTCCATCCCAAAGTGCATTCAGGCCTTATTTTCAGTGAGAACACACATTCGTGTATCCCACCATTCCTGAATGTCTGCCATGCACTCGGCTCTGGGAATTCAATACTGATCAAGACAGAAAGAGTCCTTGCCTTCATGGAGCTTACCACCATTTAGAGAAGGGAGGCAGATATTATTAAATAAATCATAGCAAATCATTACTTTATGACTGTGTTATGTGCTGTAATGAGATGTGTTGTAAAAGGCTGGTCTTTGGTTTGTGGTGGTGGGTGCACAGAGGAGCCATCTCCAAGAATCAGGGTAAGTTTTACAATGTAAATGGGATTTCAGCACCCATTAAATATCAAGTTTATTTTGCAGTGTAAACAACCAATGTTGAGCATCACTAGATTACTCCCTCCAAATTTTAAAACCATACTCCAAAGATTCAGAATAACATTGGCAATATTCAGATGCTCATCAGAAGAATTAATTAAACTAATTAACTTAAAGTTTAATTAAATAGTAGCTATTAACTTCATTATCCCCATAACACTCATTTATTTTTTAAAGTAGTGGTTTGGGGCTTTCCTGGTGGTGCAGTGGTTGAGAGTCCGCCTGCCAATGCAGGGGACGCGGGTTTGTGCCCCGGTCTGGGAAGATTCCACATGCCGCGGAGCGGCTGGGCCCGTGAGCCATGGCAGCTGAGCCTGCGCGTCCGGAGCCTGTGCTCCGCAACGGGAGAGGCCACAACAGTGAGAGGCCCGCGTACCACAAAAAAAAAAAAAAAAAAAAAAAAAAAAAAAAGTAGCGGTTTGGGATTTTACATATAATTATTTTCTTCTGTAATGTTTTATCTTCTATTGCAGTAGTTTAAAGATGTGTATACCTTACCTTATGAGAAACAGTTGGGAAAGTGAGCTTTATCTTTTTTTCTTTTTGTCATTATTTTTCAATGATTTTCAGATTCGGTTCTCATCTCATACCTGGCCAATATGTGACCAAAGTAAAACCTGGAGATTCAAAGGCCACACAGTTCCTGTAACAAAGAACAAACCTGACTCCATATTGAATCTATTCCTTTACCAGTAAGCTTTGTGCTCTGTTGCCTGTGCCTCGTCCTGCTGGCTCTCCACCTCTGTAAAAGAATGTTGCCTATAGCCTGAAATATACAGGATAGCCCATTCTCAAGGCTCTGACCTTTCAAGATATAACACTTTTCCGTTCATATAGAGATAAAAAACTGCATAATAGAGAGTAACATTTGTCTTGTTGTAGGTTTATAGGAACACTGAGACCAGACCTAGGTGGACAGCTATAAGAACAAAGGATCAAGGGTTCCAGCACCAAGAGATATGCAACAATCACAAATTATATAAGCATAAATGCAGGTCTGTAGAGACAGCTAGTTTTTCCACCAAAAACGTGGGTTCACCTTTCCTATTTTGGAGCTGCTATTTGGAAGCAGCTACCCAGCCAGGAATAGCACAGCCAGCTTTCTTCCACAGTCACGGTCCGGTGGCTGGATTCTCATCAGTGGAACACATGTGTAAATAATATAAGCCAGTCTCAGGCAAATTTCCCTCACAATTCTTTGTGCTCACTCGCTCCCCTTTTGCTGGGTGGAGGCAACACCCAAGGTGATTTGGGAAGCCGTTGCAATAAAAATGGCGACATTTCCTTCAGCCTGGGTCCTTAAGTAACTGTAAGGACCAGAGCACTCACCCCACTCTGCACTGTATTCCAGGTGAGTGAGAAAGAAACAATTTTGTTATTCACTAACATGGGGTTTATCTGTTTAATGTTCTAGATTTTGTCTCTCACAGCAAGGCACTGCTGTGAAGTCATGGATCTTATATCTACGATTGTATATACAGGCTAAATCAGGAATATTTTAAATCTAGATCTTACACTTTTGGTTATAAAATATTACAGTCATTTTCAGTGTTCCAAGAGAAAGTTGAGTAGCCCACAATTAAACAATAAAAGAGGAATAAATTTTTAAAGTAAAATAAATATTGTGAAAATGTAGAACAGGATTTCCCATATTAAATGATGTAGGTAGTTGAGGACACTGGTCAGATGATTGCTAAATTAGACAAATTCTGGGTTAAACAAATAATGAGGTTTCCTTACGGTATAAGTATGTAAGCGCTCAGAGCCTTTTATAAGACAAAGCACTGCGTAAATCTCCAAGGAGCAAACGGAATGAGCGGGGGGTGAGTACTAGCTTTTCCCCAACTTTGAACTCAAAATCTTTATTTCCTATAGTATTTCCTGGAGCACGCCTTTTATGAAGCACACTTGGGAGAATGCGAACACAGCATGCCTTTAGTCTCAAGAGGGATATTACAGAAGAGTGACCATCCTGTGTTCTCTCAAAGTTTCTGAGTGACTATAATGGGGACTAGGGGACCACAGATAACATTCCTAATACCTTAGAAACTGCTTAAACATGGAAAGGATATTACTGGGACAGTGGATAAAGTCTGAATATGGACTGTGGGTTAGACAATAGAATGGGAGCAATTTTAATAGAATTGGAGCAGGTTGATTATTTTACTCTGCTTATGTAAGAAAATATCTTTTTTCTTAATAAATAGACACAGAAATATTTAAAAGGAGAGGGACATGAGTATCTTCACTTCACTCTCAAACTGTTTTTTTCTGAAAAGCACATAGGGGGTCGAGAGAAGCAAAGGGGGAGGGAAAGGAAGAAAGAGAGAGGAAAAGAATGGGAGGGAAGAGGGGGGGAAGTGATAAGAAACTTTGCCTGCCACTGTGCTATAAATTTGGTATTTTACGCATACATGAACACGTACACATAAAGGTTTCCAGAAAAGAGTGTGAAGAGTGATGTCCTATAGTATGTGGGTTCAGTATTCATTTTGGCTGTGCTTCATTTCAAACACGCCATGCATGGTTATTTAAAATTGGCCTTCTCAGACATGAATGCCACCAGCAGGAAAATCTGTGAGTTTTGACTTAAAATGGCTCTTATACCGGATGTAGTCACTGTTTGGTGGGCAAAAAGAGTGTTGCTTGCTTCGTGTTATTTATTCATACAGGAGGCTTCTACTTTAAGAAACAACCCAGACTTTAAAAAATATATAATTTTGTTTGTTTTTAGCAAAAATCAGAAAGAGTCTCTCTTTCTTTTTCTATCCGTGAATAGGCCAACCACTGAAAAACAAAGGTCACAAACAATTTGCTAGGTTTCTGTTGCTTTAGGAGGAGAATGAAACCTCAATAGCTGCTGATCAAGAAAAGCACTCATTGGAGAGGGTGTGGAGAAAACGGAACCCTCTTGCACTGTTGGTGGGAATGTAAATTGATACAGCCACTATGGAGAACAGTATGGAGGTTCCCTAAAAAACTAGAAATAGAGTTACCATATGATCCTGCAATGCCACTACTGGGCATATACCCGGAGAAAACCATAATTCAAAAAGACACCCCAATGCACCCCAATGTTGCAGCACTATTTACAATAGCCAGGACATGGAAGCAACCTAAGTGTCCATCAACAGATGAATGGATAAAGAAGATGTGGCACATATATACAATGGAATATTACTCAGCCATAGAAAGGAACGAAATTGAGTTATTTGTAGTGAGGTGGATGGATCTAGAGTGTGTCATACAGAGTGAAGTAAGTCAGAAAGAGAAAAACAAATACCATATGCTAACACATATATATGGAATCTAAAAAAGAAAAAGGTTCTGATGAACCTAGGGACAGGACAGGCATAAAGACGCAGACGTAGAGAATGGACTTGAGGACACGGGGAGGGGGAAGGGTAAACTGGGATGAAGTGAGAGAGTGGCATGGACTTATATATACACTACCTAATGTAAAATAGATAGCTAGTGGGAAGCAGCCGCAGAGCACAGGGAGATAGCTCGGTGCTTTGTGTCCACCTAGAGGTGTGGGATAGGGAGGGTGGGAGGGAGACACCAGAGGGAGGGGATATGGGGATATATGTATACGTATAGCTGATTCACTTTGTTATAAAGCAGAAACTAACACAACATTGTAAAGCAATTACACTCCAATAAAGATGTTTTAAAAAAGAAAAGCATTCATATTTTGCCACCCAGTCAAGGTGACTGGCAGTAATTACCCCACAGATTACTTTTGCTTTGGTCATTTATCACTTTTTCCACAGATTTGAAGATCTCCAAGTGCCAATTATTGTTACCAAGCCAGGCATGGGTGGGCTTTTTCCAAAGACATCTTCTGTGATACTGTTTCTGGGCAAGGAAGCCACTGAGAGTCAAAAAGAGAGTTCAGGCTAGGCAGTGAAATGAACAACCTGAACCCTGAGGTCGCTGATGGGCCCTTTTGCATTATGAACAGTTCCTTGCCTCCTGAGGTCTTTGTCCACTCTTCCTCTCACATCATTATTCTCCACATGGTACCATTTGCATCATAGTTTCTGCCTGTCACAAACAAAAATAAAAGGTCGGGTGGCACCACATCTCCTCCAGCTTCTATTCAGTTTCTCTAGTCTCCTTCTCAGCAAAGCATCCTGAAAGAGGTTATCTAAGCTCTTGGTTTCTACTTTCTCACCAATACAACACAGTCTGAGTGGTCTTTTCCATGCCTACCTCTCCACATTGACCACTGGGAGATGCGTTCTTCTTGACAGCCACAGACATAACACAAACCCAAACAAAAACATCCACAAAAGGATGACACCTCTTGGCCTCAGTTAACAACAGCCCACCCCCACTTTCTGTGCTTCATTTTACTGTTTAAATGGCTTTAAGATATCTGAAGTGGGGCTTCCCTGGTGGCGCAGTGGTTAAGAGTCCGCCTGCCGATGCAGGGGACACGGGTTTGTGCCCCGGTCCGGGAAGATCCCACATGCCGTGGGGCGGCTAGGCCCGTGAGCCATGGCCGCTGAGCCTGCGCATCCGGAGCCTGTGCTCCGCAATGGGAGAGGCCACATCACGAGAGGCCTGCGTACCGCAAAACAAACAAACAAACAAAAAGATATCTGAAGTGAAGAGGGAGTCTTCTGATTACAACTGCTGTCCACTCATTTTCTTTGAGTACTGAAATTCTGTGAATCTTAAACATTATAGTCAGAGTCATGGCGATTTCTGGAAATTTAAATGACTTTTGCTCACTGTGGCAGTCTCTAAAATTAGGCCTAATTTCTTCTGGACAGTAAATGCTTTCACAGAGATGGAAAAAAATTCCTGGTGAATTTCCAAAGTGAAAAGTGTAATAGGCTCTTGTTAAATTAATTCTTAAATGGAGTGATTTTTCCAAATACAGACTAGCCTTGGGCGGTCTTAATGCATTACTTACTTTTAAGTGATTAAAGGTAACTCCTACCAGATCAATAGAAGAAGAGATGCTAAAGAGCAAACATTAAAACTAAAATTAGCACTGACTAAGGATAGATATAAAAATAATATGAGATCATGTTTTTCTTTAAAACTCCCTCAGAATTATTGGAGGTTAAAGAAAAAGAAATGGGAAATTGGAAATATAATTGAATTGGCAAGTGTCCTCCCTTACAGGTATCTGTGAGAGGAAATTATCTTCTGTAAATCATCTGAAAGACATGAACACTAACACCAACATAAATGAATTCTACTTTAATGTCTGGACAACTAAATTACGATTGACTGCTAACTGTGCATTTAAACACCAAATAACTCTAATGATTAAGAATCGCTATTCCATCCCTCTGGGCTGGTACAAGAAGATGCAAATCACTGCATTTCTCTACATTTTATGAAGTGCCATCTTCATTAGGGTATCTCAGGCTGAAAACACGAGGGTAAAGAATGATACATGACTGAAATCTTTCTAGACTTCCCTAAAGGGAACAGAATGAGGACACACAAAAGCCCCATTCAAAGATCTTGAAGCTTGAAAGAGATGCACCAAAACTTAACAAAATAAACTTCAATACCCAATGAGTAGTAAACTGCAGGTATTCAGTACCCTGACAAAATGCTGAATGCTGTTTTAAAGTTTCAAAATATTTAGTTCATAGGAGACAAAGTTAAGACCCACAGTTCTGAGGTAACAAGCTAAAGTAGCCCTGTGTTTCCCCAAAGCAGGCATTTTTCGGGTCAATTGTTATCCCCATGTCCAAGGAATAAAATTATTGGTTGATGTGTATACATCACTGACAAGAAATATATACAAAATAGTCCATAAGAAAATATTAACTGTGATGATCTATACTACTATCAGTCCCGAGGAGCCAAAATTGAGGAGGTGGCAAAATCTAAAAGCAACTGAAGACAGCTTCTTGGAGAAGGTAAATCACATGAGCCCTGACTAATAGCTTCTTAATGAACTGAAGGGAGTGGTGAGATGACAGGTGAGAGCAATATGAAAAATCACCCATTTTTGATGATTATAGACCTTCTTTCCTCATTACATCACATATCTGTTAAAAGTAAATATGTCAAAGTAAATCAAGCAACTCAAATAATGGATAAACACACCATAAAGATACTACAATCGTGAACATAAATCCCACTATGCCATATCTTTTGAACATTCTTCAATGATACATTTCCTACATTTCACCATGTTCTTTAATTTTTCTCTTTTCCATTATAACTTCACACAATCAGCTAACTAAGTTCAAAAACGGCCCAGTAGGGACTTCCCTGGTGGCACAGTGGTTAAGAATCCACCTGCCAATGCAGTGGATGGGTTTGAGCCCTGGTCCAGGAAGATCCCACATGCCGCAGAGCAGCTACGCCTGTACGCCACATCTACTGAGCCTGCACTCTAGAGCCCACAAGCCACAGCTACTGAAGCCAGCTCTCCACAACTACTGAAGCCTGCGTGCCTAGAGCCCATGCACCACAACGAAGAGTAGCCCCCACTCGCCACAACTAGAGAAAGCCCATGTGCAGCAATGAAGACCCAATGCAGGCAATAAAGAAATTAATTAATTGTCTTTGAAAAAAGGCCCCGGTAAAGAATACAAGTTCACCACTGTCAACACACCTACAGTGCCCAACTGTGCCTCAAAGGTCTTGAGACCTTGGCTGCCCGTCATTCATACTAGCTGTTTTATTTTCTAAGTATTGAGAGAATTAAAGACAGCGTATTTTTACAATGATGGTGCAAAACTGATGGGGACATGAAATTGGCAGTCACCATAAAATAACTTGAAATCTTAGTCGGTGGTTATACGGAAGTCAAAATTCAACATATGACAGATATGTTAGTATAATCAACATGTCTTTTATCTTTTTTTCTATAAAAGTCAATGATATGGTTTCCTTTGCTGTGTAAAGCTTTTAAATGTAACTAAGTCCCCTTTGTTTATTTTTGCTTCTATATTCATTACTCTAGAAGGTGGATCAAAAAGATCTTGCTGCAATTTATGTCAGAGAGTGTTCTGCCTATGTTGTCCTCTTAGAGTTTTATAGTATCCAGCCTTACATTTAGGTCTTTAAAACATTCTGAGTTTATTCTTGTGTATGGTGTTAGGGAGTGTTCTAATTTCATTCTTTTGCATGTAGCTGTCCAGTTTTCCTAGCACCACTTATTGAAGAGGCTGTCTTTTCTCCATTGTATATTCTTGCCTCCTTTATTAAAGATAAGGTGACCATATGTGTGTGGGTTTATCTCTGGACTTTCTGTCCTGTACCATCGATCTATATTTCTGTTTTTGTGCCAGAACCATACTGTTTTGATGACTGTAGCTTTGTAGTACAGTCTGAAGTCAGGGAGCCTGACTCCTCCAGTTCCGTGTTTCTTTCTCAAGATTGCTTTGCCTATTTGGGGTCTTTTGTGTTTCCATAAAAATAGTAAACTTTTTTGTTCTAATTCTGTGAAAAATGATGTTGGTAATTTAATAGGAATTGCAGTGAATCTGTAGATTGTCTTGAGTAGTATAGTCATTTTGACAATATGGATTCTTCCATTCCAAGAACATGGTGTATCTCTCCATCTGTGTCATCTTTGATTTCTTTCATCAGTATCTTATAGTTTTCTGAGTACAAGTCTTTTGCCTCCTTAGGTAGGTTTATTCCTAGGTATTTTTTCTTTTTTTGATGCGATGGTAAATGGGATTGTTTCCTAAATTTCTCTTTCTGATCTTTCATTGTTAGTGTATAGGAATGCAAGAGATTTCTGTATATTAATTTTGTATCCTGCAACTTTCCCAAATTCATTGATGAGCTCTAGTAATTTTCTGGTAGCATCTTTAGGATTTTCTATGTATAGTATCATGTCATCTGCAAACAGTGACAGCTTTACTTCTTCTTTTCTGATTTGGACTCCTTTTCTTTCTTTTTCTTCTCTGACTTCCATGGCTAGGACTGCCAAAACTATGTTGAATGAAAGTGGTGAGAGTAGACATCCTTGTCTTGTTCCTGATCTTAGAGGAAATGCTTTCAGTTTTTCACCATTGAGAATGATGTTTGCTGTGGGTTTGTCATATATGGCCTTTATTATGTTGGAACCTCAGTAAGTTCCCTCTGTGCCTACTTTCTGGAGAGTTTTTATCGTAAATGGGTGTTGAATTCTGTCAAAAGCTTTTTCTGCATCTATGCAGAAAAGAGATGATCATATGGCTTTTTTCTTCAGTTTGTTAATATGGTGTATCACATTGATTGGTTTGTGTATATTGAAGAATCCTTGCATCCCTGGGATAAATCCCACTTGATCATGGTGTATGATGATTTTAATGTTTGGAAACCATACACAATGTGAAAAGACAACCCACAGAATGGGAGAAAATATTTGCAAACAAAGCAACTGACATGGGATTAATCTCCAAAATACACAAACAGCTCACACAGCTCAATATCCCACCACCCCCCCAAAAAATGAAAAAATGGGTGGAAGATCTAGATAGACATTTCTCCAAAGAAGACATACAGATGGCCAAAAAGCACATGAAAATATGGTCAATATCACTAATTATTAGAGAAATGCAAATCAAAACTACAATGAGGTATCACCTTACACTGGTCAGAATGGCCATCATCAAAAAATCTGCAAACAGTAAGTACTGGAGAGGGTGTGGAGAAAAGGGAACCCTCCTACACTGTTGGTGAGAATGTAAACTGGTATAACTGCTATCGAGAACAGTATGGAGGTTCCTTAAAAAACTAAAAATAGAGCTACTATATGATCCTGTAATCCCACTCCTGGGCATATATGCAGAGAAAACCATGATTCCAAAGATACATACACCCCAATGTTCATAGCAGCACTATCTACAATAGCCAGGACAGGGAAGCAACCTAAATGTCCATCAACAGAGGAATGGACAAAGAAGACGTGGTACATATATACAATGGAATATTACTCAGCCATAATAAAGAACAAGATAATGCCATTTAGAGCAACATGGATGGACCTAGATATTGTCATACTGAGGGAAGTAAGTCAGACAGAAGAACACATATCATATGATATTGCTTATATGTGGAATCTAAAAAAATGGTACAAATGAGCTTATTTACAAAAGAGATATAGAGTCACAAATGTAGAGAACAAATTTATGGTTACCAGGGGGAAAAGTGGGGAGAGGGATAAATTGGGAGATTGGGATTGACATATACACACTACTATATATAAAATAGATAACTAATAAGGTCCTACTGTATAGCACAGGTAACTCTTCTCAACACTCTGTAATGACCTATATGGGAAAAGAATCTAAAAAAGAGTGGATATATGTATATGTATAACTGATTCACTTTGCTGTACAGCAGAAACTAACAGCATTTTAAATCAACTACACTCCAATAAAATATTTTTTAAAAGAATACATAGAAGTATAAGTAAGCATGATTCTAGGTATTCTTTAAAAGAAATATTAATTCTTAAATTTCTAGCAAATATTTTAAACATTACAAAGTAAATAACTATTTAAATAATGCTACTGTAAAATGCTTGTCTAGGATTCCAATACACATCAATCAATAAAATGTTCCCACATTAAAAAAAAAAAAAAAGTTCAATGATAGACTAAGCATAGGGCCCAAAGGCATGGAGATCACAGGGGCACAATACATCATCCGAAGGGGATGGAGGAACATTCCTTGGAGAATGTGAAAAGCTGGACAAGAGGGGCAGGTTGATTAGGGAGCCTTCCAAGTTAGGCAGAGGAATTTTGTGTTCATACAGTTGGCGATCAGGAACTGATGACCATTTGAGGAGAGGAGTAACACAGTAAAGCAGCACTTAAAAAGGATTAGTTGGGCAAGGCCAAGCCTGCAGAGGCCAATAGGAATTAGATGAGATTAAAGAGGGCCTGAATGACAGTGGTTGAAGTCAAAATGCAGGAGGAAGGCAAGAAAGACAGGGGAAACATTTAAAAGGAGATAAATTTTCTAGTGCTAGGAGAGACAAAATGCTGACTCAGAGTCAGCGCTACAAACCTTGGGTTCTGGAGGCACTTCGTTAGAGACCAAAAAAGGAGACTGGAGTCCTGATTCCAGGCTCACCTCCCCGCTTCCCCTACAGGAACAATTTCAACAGCAGGGATGTGATACACCTGACGATTCCGTCTCTCTCTTCTCTCCTGCCTGTAGCTCTCATCCTGGATAAAAATGGGCTCCAAGGGGAAACCTTAACTCAAGCCAAACATGTCCTAGATTCACAGCCCTTCTCCTTTTCCACCCCTTACAAGCAACATGAAAGGAATTAACAGTGTTTCCCTATATCAACTCTAAAAATATTTGTCTTAGTATATAATAATCAATTTACATTGTAAAAATATTCCCCAAAACAAACATGTTCCAGTATAAGTAAAAAAAAAAAAAAAAAAAAAAAAATGTGTTTTTGTGTGATGCAAACAGCAGAGGACCATCTGTTTGAATTGATCTCAGTCCTGCTTGAAATAATCTCCAGGCATGGCAATATAGGCATTGTTCTCTATATTCAGCAGAAAGGCAAGAAAATGAATTGAACGTATTTGTAGTTGTAGGTTTCCTAAATAAGGGAAAAACATGTTCAGGGACTAGGGTAGGGTAAAAATAGAAATCTAAACTGGTAACTTTATGTCATTAAAAAAAAATCATTGTTTTTTTCTTCCTCCAGTACATGAATCATCCACTTGAGGTTTGCAAGTAGGGGAAAAAATACAATAAATCCTCTATTGGCCTTCCACTGAATATTAGGAAGTAGAATCCAATTATTTTTAAATACATACCAGTTTGCTGACTACATTAATATTCCACTTTCTCATCACTCTTGTTCAGTTGGTTCACAAAATCTACCCACTCCTTTTTTTGTTTTTGTTTTTGTTTCTATTAATGTCATAAAATGATCTCTTTAAGAAGTCCAAAAATAAAAAGGCATCATGCATCTACCTGCACTCCCTCTTGGAATGTGTATGTTTCAGCCTTGTGGATTTCATACCGACAACCCCATGCAGGTGACAAAAGGGTTCACATGTCAACATCTACTGGAAACTTATTTTCAGTTTTATAACATACTAATAAATGAATAAAATGCACAAATCATTCATCAGGCACTGGTGTGCAGCGAATAGTTGTATGTTCTTCATGAAATATTATGCAAACTCTGAAAGCACTCTTACACAGGCAGGTTACTTCACCTCTCCAAGCCTCAGTTTCCTTATCCTTTATCTTGTGATAACAGCGTTTACTTCCTAGGCTTCTTTCAAGGTAGCTCTTAACTGTGTTTGGCACACAAGGAATGCTCCACGTTCTTCATTAGCAACCCTCTGTTAGAGAGTTATCCTCAATCCCATAGTGCCCACCCCTCCCAGCAATCCTGTTTCTCACCAGCCTCTTTGCTTTTCCTGGCATTGCCAACCAGGGGTCTCCTGCCATAAAGCAGTGCTTCCTGAGTCCTGTTTCTAATAAATCATTATTCTCCCAAGGTCACTGAGCAGAATCTACAATCTTAATCTTGGAGGCAGGTTTCTGGAGAATGACTCACCTTTAAGGAAGGCACCCTCTGAGAGCACCTGACTCAAACTGTGAAATGCTGAATCATTAACAATTTAAATCAGAAAAGAATTTAACCAAGTTACACAAACCTGTAATATAGCTCCTGTGACTGGGGTCATTAGGACCATTTTGGTGTCATTCGGGCCAAACTAATGACTATGAAGAGAAGGCACCTGAAAACAAGTAGACGGATTTGGCTTTTCTATTTCCATTTTAAAACCTATTTGGAATTTCTCTGCTATGTCATCCTAGGTTGACATTTTTTTCCATATCAATCCATTCTAATTAGTCAAATAGTTTTTAACCTCCAAAGTCTATTAAAAATACCTTTGCACACTGACCAGAGTTTGCAGAGCAGAAAAGCTAATGTTAGAAACACAGAACCTGTTTTTTTAGATGACTGTCAGATGTCTATAAGGGCTAACAGTGCAAACAGAGATGAGTGGAGTGGATGGGGGTGGAAAGGACTGTGGGGAAACACAAGGCACATGCACCTCCTCTAAAGGCTTCCCGTATTAACAACAAGCAACAAAAACAACAACAAATTACAACACCCTGAAGGCCCAATAACACACTTGGCTAGCCAGTTTGGTCAACTACCAGCACATAATTCCTGATCTAACCCAAACTTTTCATTTCACAAACAGAAAATTTAACCCAGAGGAATCTAAGTGGACTGTCTTAGGCCACATTAGATACAGATCTGCCAATGGGATCTCTTGACTCCTAATCCAAAGCCCCCAATTTCCTCTTCGATTTACTCCTGTGTCCTTAGGTGGCATAAGGAAACAAAATATCACAAACCCAAGTCTCTATGGAGCATCAACTATGCTCACAACTCAGTTCTAAGGCCTTGGGGCAGGGTGGCCGGGTAAAGAAATCATCAATTTATAGCCTTTGTCATGAAGCAGGTAATATTCTGTTACCTCTTTTGTTAAACCTAACCCCTCTCTCCTACCCACAGCCACCCACAAACACTTAAGACCTGGGAGCTAGAAGGAGTCCCAGGGGATAAGCTGGTCTACCCCGCTGCCTTAGGCAGATGAAGTGTTTCTGCCATTTCAGAAATGATGCTCCAGAGGCCCCGAAAGAATGAGAATATTTCTGTGGGCAAAAGAGAAGCCTGTCCTCTTGCTTTTTAGGAGAGAGGTTTTCCCTGGAAGAGACAATTCATATGGGAAAACAAAAAATAATAAATATAATTATGTACTAAAGCATATAGTACAGATTATTCATGTGGAAGCCACTGAAGAGAAATCCCAGTTTTGGGTCAGTAAAAGCTGGAATGAGTCTTAGTGCTTCCTGAGAAGCTCCTTATTAAAAAAAAAAAAAAAAAAAAAAAGAGTATTTAAAGTGCCAAAGAACTAAGAACAATTGTTTCCACATAAGGGTACACATTCCACAGCATTTCTGAAGGTCAAACTTCGCTCAGATAAGCCATGCTATTTATCCCTGGCACAACGCTCACACTGCGTCACCCAGCCCAAGTGGCACCACCAGAAACTATTTAGTTTATAACAGCAACCACAGTAGAGTGGAACACAGCAGACACTATTGCCGCGGTGGCTCCACCACGGCCGAGCCTGCCTCTAACTATCCTACCCGGTTATGGTTACGACCAGTCACCAGGGCTGCTGCACAGCAAATCCGGGGTGGGGGGGGCATCCATACTGTATGAGGAAGCCATGCAGAATGTCTAAATGACCCTCCCTCATCAAAGATCTATGACTAAATGGTGTTCTGCGTATTCAGATATGCCATGAAGCTACATGATTGTTTCCATGTTACAGTTAGCAATTTAATTAGACTGAGGAGTCTTTTAAATTAATCTGAATAACCTTCATGCTTGTTTGTCAGTTTAGTGCTTTCTGTGGCTTTTGAATTACAATTTCTTCCCCGCTTGCCCCAGGTTTAGAAGAAATACACACTGAAGATGTTTTTTTTTAACATTCTTAAGTTCACGTTTTGCTTACTGTCAAAGTGAAGACAGAAATGGTAGTTTTTAAAATTGTGCCTATGTAATACACAGAATTTTGCCCAAATTTACATCTTCCTGTCCCCTCCCTACATCCCCTATCTACTGCTTTTGGGCCTTTGTAGATGTACTCTGACATCTTGGATACAAGTTTTTAGATTATTTAAATATTACATCTTTTTATACCTGCTTATACCTTATACCTTATACCTGCTTATAATTGTATCTTATAATTTTCAGAAAACATTTAGAAATATTTCACCTGTAAATGGTTTTAACGCTTACCCATCAGTTATTTTATATCACAACTCTCTCATTTAGGGGTTCTTCATTTGTATTTAGTTTTAAGTTGGCTGGATCAAACACAGAAGTTACGAAGTACGTTTCGTGAAGTCTGAACTTCAGAAAGAACTAGTCAGAAAGCATCTCAGTTTTCTTCTTATAAGGTAAACAACTCATCTGACTATACATTCTTGGGATTCATGTTTACCTTCCGAAATGTCTAGATATTCCATTGTTTTCTGCTTTACTCTAAAAGAGAAGCCTTTGATCAGCACGATTTTTGTTCTTCTGTTAAGATTTTTCTGTTTTTACACTGGAAATATCTATTTTGCCTGGATGTATTTGGGTGGGGCTGTCTTTTATTTTATCTGGCTCTCAGTGAAACCTTTAAATATGTCCAGCTAAGAAAAACATTCCTCAGTTATGTCTTCGATATGTTAGTCTCAGTTCTCGTCTGCTCCTCGGGAATTTCTCCGGTTCTTGGAATAAACTTCTGTAACCTATTCTCTATCCACTACGTAATAATCTTTATTTTATTTGACTTTGTCACTTTTCTTCCTTGTTCATTCTGGGAAAACACTTCATTTTTATTCTTCACTTAGCTGGTTTACTTTTTCTCAGTTTGAATTCTTTGCTGACTCTGCAGTGGGTTTTAATTTCACTATCGCCCTTTTACTGCCCTTACAGTGTTTTCTATGTCATTTTCCCTGATTCTACGACCTTTTTGTCTCTGCCTGACCTGTCCTTACACATTTCCGTTCTTCTGCCACAGAGAAATCACAATGACCTTTCCCCCTTTTACCACCTGCCCCTCAGTTTTCTAAATCCCTCTGATTTGTAAAGTACATCATTTGCAGCAGGGTGCTTTTTCTCACATCATCACGGTGATGTTCCTATTCTTTATCATGTAGTTTCTTCCAGAGGCTCCATATTGCCTGATTTCACACTAAGGGGAAAGACCTAACTGGGTGCGATGCTGCTCCCGGGTATACACTCTGTCCCCATGGACACTGACTGAACGCCCTTCTCACATCCGCTTCAACTTTCCTTCAGGTGACGGGAAGGTTCTCATCTCTCACGCTCTGCAGAAGAAATTCATAAAGGGCAAATTTTTCCAGTTTGCCTGGTTACTCACGAATCCTTGGGCCTTCTCTTGCTTAAAGAGCTTTCTACATGGGAACTGCATCTCCCACAGGATGCCTTGGCTCTTTCCTATTTCTGGAGGTTGTTTTTGGGGACTGTAGCCTCTTACTAGTTTGTGTGTAGGTCTATGTATATACGTCTGTGTGTATATACATAGCTGCATGCATACATATATATGTATGTATGTGTGTGTACACATGTATGTGTATGGGTATGTATAAACATGTATATATGTCTATATACATGTGTGTATTTGTGCACATATGTATGCATTTGTGTCTTATGTACATATGCATGTGTAATTGTGTGTGTGTGTATTCCCTGTGGGGTTAGAGAACTGAGAGCAGACTGACTCAAAAACAGCATCCACAAAGAAAAGAACAGGAAATGTTCATCTTTCCAGTTGCTGCTGATACTGGATTTTGCATCCAGGGCACAAATACAGGTCCAAAATTAAAGCATCTCCCAAGAAACTCCTAATAAGGGGAGGAATTCTCTATTTCTGATGACTTAACATACAGTATCTTTAATTGTGTCCTTTAATGCAGTTCCATAAACTTTAAAGGTTCATGAAAATTTCTCCAAGAGTTTGGTGAGAGAGATTGACAGTCACCCCTAGTTTGATGATGGAATAATTCCTCATTTTTTGTTTTATCTTAGACATTTTAAGTAGATAGTTAAGAGAAGCTAAGGAAGACGCAGGTTTTTTTTTTTTTTTTTTTTGCGGTATGGGGCCTCTCACTGTTGCGGCCTCTCGCGTTGCGGAGCACAAGCTCCGGATCCGCAGGCCCAGTGGCCATGGCTCACAGGCCCAGCCGCTCCATGGCATGTGGGATCCTCCCAGACCGGGGCACGAACCCGTGTCCCCTACATCGGCAGGCGGACTCTCAACCACTGCGCCACCAGGGAAGCCCCGAAGATGCACTTTTTAAACCACAAGTCCCTCTTCTACATTTCCCCCTTCCAGATGTTTACAACTCCAAAGATAAAAGCTACCTGAGATATAACTCAAAGGTCCTGTGTACCTTTGAGACTCTCCATTTTATCAGCATGGACCAGGATGCCCAGAGGAGACGAGTAGTGTACCCAAGGTCCCAAAGCTTGTAACGAAGCCCAGACCATAACTCAAGTGTCCTGACTTTAATAATGATGAGACTCCACATGGTTCTGGAAAGAGTGGTAATGATAGCTATTTAGGAAAAGCTACCAAGTACGTGTGTACTTGTGCTTTACCAATCCTTAGGGAGAAGGAATAGTGACCCTTGCTATTCTTGAAGCACTGTCCTGTCACTAACAATAGCCACTTCCCATTTCTTATCCTCTGAAGTGAGCAAAACCCCGACAAAGGTAGGGAGGGTGTCTTCATACCCACAGGGGAAAACGACCTTCCTAGAGTCTGTGTACAAGACTAAAAAGGTACTGAACCTCTACAGATCCTCTGAAAGTCATGCACATCCTGGATTTCTCTTTTTTTCAACTGCTTATGGCTAACTGCAGCCTAAAGACAGACCAAAGGTTTTCCAATTCATGCAACTGCCAGACATTTTTCCTTCCAACTCTAAGCCAGGCACAGTCCCCAAAGCCAATTTTGCAAAGTGCCACATTCTTTTGAAATATTCCATGGATTTCATTATGCATTTAAAAAAAAAATGTAGCCCTGAAGCTAATAATAAGATAGTCACTGAACACATGTTCCTTTTGAATTGGTTCTATAATACTGGTTGTTAATGAACCTTAGAGAAATACAGCAAGGAATAGCACTTTTCAGATTCGAAATTCACATACACCGACCATCTTGAAGCAAAAGTCACTCTAAAGTCAAGAGGCTCCCCGGGCTTCTGCTGTTATCATCGCAGAAAAATGCAGTAAATTCAGCTCTGTGAGATGCACCTGTGATTACCTTCCAACCATCCCCGTCACTTCACTTGGGATGACCCTCATTTTTATTCTGCTTTCATACCTCTCTGCACAGGCCTTGGGTACTAGGCATGGGACTTGTGACTCATGTCCAAGCGAATGATAATAATCATGCCTTCTGGCCACAGTTACTGGTCCAGAGATGGACATGTGACACCATTCAGGCCAGTGAGACAGATGGCAAGTTTTGCAGGGTGTTCCTGGGAAAGAAGCTTCTGGGTCTTCTGAAAGAGCTCCAAAATCAATAACCACTCCGTTACAGAAAATGAAGAAGGAAGAGAGAGAAAGAGAGAATTTCACCATCCTCAATGTATATGCAAGACTTTTTAAGGAAATAATGAGGGATCTAATAAGAAAGTTTACTTTCCAGTCAAGTGAGAAGGCTATGTTTTTAGGGAATAATTCTTTAAGATTAAAAATGGCTTTCTAAAGACTTCTGCAAAGGGAATAGATTCTGCAGCAAGAGAATCAGCCTCAGTGTATGGTAAAGTCATCATTCTTCTCAGGAAGAGAAATCCTGGAAATATCAGGAGATTTAAAACATAATAGCTACTCTTTTTGACACGTCGCTGATCGATGTAATTTGAACTGTCATTCAAATAGACTAAAAAAGCCCAGGTAACTTTATGAGAACTAGTGGGCTTAGGAGAATGTTATCAAAATCATTTTTCTAATTTTTCTTTTGGGCTTCCATCAAAACAAAAGCAATGCTATTCTAGTGCACTGTTTTCATTGCATTTTCAAAATATGAAACATGAGTTGCCGAGGTAATCACTGACTTCCATGATAAAAGTCATAAATCAAAGGAGAGAGTAACACTTTTAGAATTATGCAAGCTGATTTAGCATTACCAGGGATGCCTAGAAACATAGATAACCTGAAAGCTGACGTTTAGAGGTCAGCAGAGAAAAGATTACTGTCTGCATGGAAAAGCTATTTATGCAATTAACTGAAATTAATTATGCTTGTATAAATTTCATAAACTATTTATAGATATGGATTTTTGGTTAATTAAGCTTTAATTTGGTTGAGAAAACTAAACCATAGAAGCTTTTATGAGAAATCCCTGGTCATCCACTGAAAGGAAAGAGGTAAAATCATAGTTTTTAGGAAACATCTGGAGAAATAAACAATTTAGGAAAGCTGCAAAGACAGAACTTATACTCAATTATCCAAGATGTAAAGCCATCGTTTGAGGTTAGGCTGTCCTTCATTTTCTCAAGAGTACCCCTTAATTAAATGCAAATAATCAGAAACAGCAATTAATAGACTGTTAGCATTCCCCTGATTAGATAGTGGAGCCCATTTACAATACTTTAAGGTTGCTGTGGACTCTGCAATCAGCCAAATGGAATGTATATTCATAAATTGCTGTCCAGTGTGTTCCTTATTGAGAAGTCTTCTATGATGGTGCCATCTCAGAGGCTGGCCAATGACGTTAGCAGCCATCACGCCATCACCAATATTTCCAGGGCATCTGGACAATCAATCTTCCGGACAGACAGCGGGTACTGCCTCTGAATAGACCAGCCAAAGGCACAGGGCTTCCAAAACGGCGAGACTTCTGAACCACCTTGAGTAAGCATCAAATCATACAAATCAGGAACAAGCCATTAAAGGTCAAATGGCCTCTCGTAGATGACATGGGGCAGAGCAGGGGCCCAAGTGCAAGTGTGTTGTTCCTTCATTGCCTCTCTCAAGGGTGCACCTTCCTACAGTGAATACTGAAGAGTGACTCCGTCTTCCTACGTCCATAGGGGACTGCCTACTCCATGCCTTCTCCCCATCAGGGCCTTTGAACTCGCCTCTCCCAATGCCTGGAATCTCCCTCAGCTCTTCACGGCTGTCACAATCCATTCTTCAGGCTTTTACTAAACTTCACCTCGCCAGAGATGCATATGCTGATCTGGGTCTGAAGCAAGCCATGGCCAATTACAAAGTATCACATCTCTCTCTTTATTTCCTTCAAAGGACATATCAGAATACATAATTATTTTGTTTGTTTAGTAGTTTGCTTCTTTATAGGCTGTCTCATCCTCTGACATGGTTATCGTTTCCTGTGTTTCACACAGTTCTGTTTCAAGTTGAATCAGCAATAATGTGTATAGAAAAAAATATTGGAGTGACTGTAATTCTTGTAGCAATGATGATTTTTCAGCCACACCCACATTAAATATGCTTTTAAGACTCCATTAGTCATTTCTTTGAAAGCGAGCTTATGACTCTGTGCTGAATTTTAGCAAATGAATCCTCTTCTCCTCTTTGTAAGGTGACTCTCCAAGTGTTCAAGCTGACAATAATAATAGTAAGCATTTGTGGGTGTCTACCACGCTCTACTTTCTGGTTAGTGCCAATCTTTAACACAACTTCCGAATCCCATTACTACAAACAAGTAAAGCAAAGCTCAAAGGAGTTAAGCTCCTTTTCCAATAGCACTTGGCTCACCAGCAGCAGAGCTGAGGTTTGAACCCAGGTCTGCCTTCTCTGAAGCCTGTAAACCACACCTCCGCTTTCTCTAACATCACTTTTTTTTTTACACATCAGGATCCTTCCAAAGCATCAGTTGGCAGCATGGCTTCAGAACAACTCTGGACAATGAGAGTGTGATGGGAAATGAGCCAAGAAGCTGGGCAGTCGACTGGGAGGATTTGCTCCCATGTAATTAAGTCTGCGGATGTGAGGCGTCTGAACCTCTCTAAGCTCAGTAAGTGATTCGTCCAATGTGAGAGAAGAGAATCAATAAGGTCCATTAGAAAACACAAAGAGAAGACAATTTCTCAATATACTGTGTAGGAGGCATACCACCAGCTGGGAGTAAGAAGTATTTATCCTAATGTTTGGATACTTAGAAGGTTCTAGAAATCAGTGGAGGGATACTACAGACCATCAGCTTTCTTCATGTGCCCTTGCTGTTGACTCTTTGAACCATCCCAATAATGCCACAAGCATGGGGACTGGAGGCTCTGAGGAACAGTGACGCCTCAGCCTGCAGAGTATCACGGGAGGGTGTATGGCACGGTTGTTAGGAGTTCTAGGCTCAGTTTTCCTTCGTATCCCAGCTCTGTCATTTACTGAAACCGTAGGAAAAGTGACTTGACCACTCTTTTAAGCCTCAGTTCACTCATCTGGGAAAGGGAGATAACTACAGGAACCATCTTCTAGGTTTGTATAGGGATGAAATAATATGCCCACTGTTAGTTGCTCAGTACCATGCCTGGCACAGGATAAGCTCTCAATACAAGTCATCCTACTAATGACAAAAATCTATTTGCAAATCCTGCAGTTAACGTACCTACGAGCAGCCAAGTTCTGTCTGCGCCAATGAAAAAACAGAAGACTTATTCTAAACAACCTCCCTTTTTCTAATGCAGAAAGTGCTTGTAATTAAGTGCGAGGAATTACAGTCTGTATTTATCCTTACAGATGAGGTCCCTAATTCAACCACAATGTAGTCAAATGGTCTTTAAAGAAAGCAACTATCATGATACACCCTTACTTCTTTTCTATTTATGATTTTTCTTCTCTTTTCCTTTTAGCTCATTATTTTTACTTTTTTGAATCTCACAAGTATTACGTAAGTATATTCTCCTTGCAAAAGGTCAATAGAAAATGGTAAAGCAAGGGAAAGTTGCCTTCTGCTGGCCTCTCCCATCTGTCCTCCCATAAATCCACATCCAACATTAGCGGATTGCCATCATCTCTTTTTCTGTTGTTCAGTTTCACTTTTAGCGGTTATACAATCATCTTGTCTTGGAAGCCCCCTCTTTGACTATGCCAAATCACCCCTCTATGCGTTCATACAGCATCCACTCAGCATAGTGGCATTTTTACATTTATTTGTTTGATCACGTGATCAAGCTTCCCCACCAGACGCCAAGCTCTCGGAGGAGGGACCGCATTTACTTTCGTTCTCTGCTGTATCTCCAGTACCCAGTACAGTGGCTGGCCCACAGGAAGAAATCAACACACATTTGTTGAGTAAATGACTGTTACTCATTCATTAGGCTGTCACAGATAGTAACTAGACTAACAAGAGATTTGCAGAGTTGAAGATTTCAAACGGAAACCAGTCACTTAACTGGGACCAGAAAATTATTTTCCAAAAACCACCGCAAAAGTCAGAAGCCCAAGGCTCTCCACCAGTGAATGAACAAGACACAAATTATCTCTGCTCTCGTGGAACCCTCCTTGCCAACAACGGCAGTGCAGGTTTCAATTAAGAATATATAAAATTGCTTATGTGAGCCATAAACCATTCACTTCTAAAATAGCAACCAATTATGTATGGCATGAAATTGGTTTAACCCAATGAGTGACCCAAATGATCATTTCCCTCTATTTTTGGATTTTAGGAAGAGTACTTTTTTTTAATCTTGGAGTTAAGAGAATTGTTAGAGAGAGAAAACATGCTTACTTAACACGGCCGATCACAGTCAGTGTATTAATGGTCAAAACTCCCTGCCGTTGGGCAACCCAAATATGACGGCTAGCTAAGGGACAAAAATGTCCCGAGTCTTTTACCACACATCCATAGGCCCTGGCTCAATGACTTCCTTGAGTCCGCAAAAGGTATTTGCTGCTGAGCTCCGCTGCTCACTGTTCATTCTTATTTTTTCTAAAACGGGAGGTTGACTGTAGTACTTATTAGGCATGAGACCTTAAACAGATCACTGATGCCCAGCTGCCCCTTCAGTCAAAAGTGTAAAATTAAATTACCCCTGCTGTATCTTTCCCATGGGGATGCTTGTAGAGAATCACAAAATGCAGTAGATGTGAACCAACTTTCTAAGGTGCCAAGAACGTTTACAAACCTAAGGGATGTTATGTGGATAGAACGAAGTTCTTTTTTCTTTTATTGTGTCTCTCGGTAAGTTGTAGGCACCTAAAAATGCTTGTTGAAATTGAGGGATGATTATGCCCACATTGGTGATGATAATGATTTTATGGATTTTTTTTTTTTTTTTTTTGGCGGTACGCGGGCCTCTCACTGCTGTGGCCTCTCCCGTTGCGGAGCACAGGCTCCGGACGCGCAGGCTCGGCGGCCATGGCTCACGGGCCCAGCCGCTCCGCGGCACGTGGGATCTTCCCAGACCGGGGCACGAACCCGTGTCCCCTGCATTGGCAGGTGGATTCTCAACCACTGCGCCACCAGGGAAGCCCTGGATTTTTTAATTGTTAGATTTTGCGGCGGGAACCACACATCAGGGCTCCATCACAGTGTCTGCTCACATTAGGTTCTTAGTAAGTGGCTATTAAATGACTCAGTGCTCTACACCGTATTGTTTTCCACTGAAAAAGGCTTAAGCTGACCCCAAGTTCCACTCACTAACTCCTCCTGTAACAATAAACACAGAGCATCTACTATTAGCAAATCAATTGTTAGGAGATGCTAAGAAGTTTTCCACTTAATAAAGCTGGCCGATAATTAAAGGCTGACTAATACGCGTACTTTTATGTATACTACAAGCATTCCAGTTAGGAGGTTTCTCTATTAAATACAGAAAGGCTATGATCCTACTGAGGGTTGTTTTTCGTATTCTTTAAATCCTTATTTATCAAAGCAACTCCTTATTTAGTTAGATGATTTCACATGTGGCTTAGGAAAGGCAGGAAAGTAATTCAAAAGACAACCAAACCATGATTCTTATAACACAGGTGCTGGTTCTGTAGTTAGTGTGACTCCTTAAAGTATTCAAGGAACTAAAACTGCTTGAAGTAGTCAAACACTGAACCAGTACTCAAGTAGCTTTAAAATGTCCACTCCTTGTTATTCCTAGCGACACAATGACCAGCAGTGCCACTGAAAATTCTGCAGGTAAATACATTACTGGTTATGACACATTTATCTTATTTTTTGACAGTAAACATTTCTGAATAAAGTTAAAAGCATAAATTTTCGAGTTCGACATATTTGTACACGTGCATGTATATGTACACGTAATATGTCCTTGTATAAGCAGTATGTATGCAGACATAAAAACTAGATACTAACCCTATTACTTACTAGCTGAAGAAGTTGGGGAGGTTAATCACGCTCTGGGCTTTAGTTTCCTCGTAGCTAAATGGGAGATAACAGCACCCTGCCTCACAGGGTCACTGCGAGGAAAGGAGAGAGAACTCAGGTAGGCACTCAGCACTGCGCTCAGTACGTGTGGGGTGTGCATGGTCAGTAGCAGTTGGTGGTGGTGGTGGTGTGGCACATAGTACAGATCGTCCTCAACTTACAACAGGGTCACATTCCGAAAACCTCACCATCTGTTGCAAATATCTTAAGTCGAAAATGCGTTTAATACACCTAAGCTACCAAACATCACAGCTTAGCCTCGCCAAACTTAAATGTGCTCGGAACACTTACGCTAGCCTACAGTGGGCCACACTCATCTAACACGAAACCTGTTTTATAATAGAGTATGGAATAGCTCATGTAATTTAGTGGATACTGCACTAAAAGTGACAAGCAGAACGGGTGCAAGTCTATACAGGGTGTTCGCCCTTGTGGTGGCATGGTTGACTGGGAGCTGTAAGCTGCAGGTCAGTGTTACCAGACAGGACCGTACCACACATCTCTAGCCTAGGAAAGGCTCAAAGTTAAAAACTGGATCTACTGCATTCACATCACTCTTGCAACATCATAAACTTGAAGAATCGTAATTCGAACCATCCTAAGTTGGGGACCATCTGTACTTTCCAACGATGGCCAGAACCCTATCTCTGCATTCGTTTCCAGAAGCCACCGTACAAATTACCACAAACAGATCGCTTAAAACAAAAGAAATTCATTCTCTCACATTTCTGGATGCCAGAAGTCTGAAATCAAGGTGTCAGCTGGGCTCCACTCCCTCTGGAGGCTCTAGAGAGGAATTCCTTCTTTGCCTTTTCCATCTTCCAGAGGCTGTGGGCATTCCTCATGGCCACATCACTGCAACCTCTGCCTCTGTGGTCATATTGCCTGCTCCTCTTCTGTCTATGTCAAATATTTCTCTGCCTGACTCTTATAAAGACACCTGTCATTGGATTTAGGGTCTGCCTAAATAATCCAGGATGATATCCTCATCTCAAGATCCTTAACCTAGTAAAGGTGAAAGAAGGTAACGTTCACAGGTTCCAGGGATTAAGCTGAAGACTTATCTTTTGGGGCCCACCATTCAACCCACAACAATCTCCCATCCTACAAGCTCCTCTAGAACCTTGCAACTCCCCCATATAGAGGGGATTCTGTGTGCCTTCCCCCTGAATCTAGACAGGATTTTGTGTCTGCCTTCACTAACAGAGTGATGTAGGAATGATGCTACCTGACTTCTAAGTCTAGGTCACAACAGCATTAGGCACTTCTACCTCATTTAAGTGGAACATGCATCCTGGAATCCAGCCACCATGAGAACAGGAAGCCCACATTAGCCCACATGGAGAAGCCACGTGTAGGTGTTCTGGCCTGCAGAGGTCACGGTTCACAGACAGCATCAACTGCCCACACATAAGTAAGGAAGACTCTAGATGATTCTAGCCCCTGCTGTTGAGTCAACCCCAGCCTTGGAGTCTCCCTAGCTCAGGTGCCAGACATCATGGGGGCAGAGGGAAGCCATTTCCACTGAGCTCTGCCCCAACTGAAGAGTCCTGAGCAAAATAAATTATTACTGTTATATTTAGCTGCTAAGTTTTGGGGTGGCTTGCTGCATAGCAATAGATAATGAGACTAATTACTCATTAAATAATTGAATGGGTTAAGATGAGAAAGTAAAAAAACAGCACATGAGATATACTTCCTGGTATTTAGCATCTTGGATTTTTGTCTAACTAAATATAGTGTGGGCACACATAAATACACACACACTTTTAGAGGAAAAAGCGACTCAGTCTCTCATTCTGAGTCCAAGAGTATAAGAGGATCCCTTAATTAGAAACTATACAAACTGTAGAGGACCATTTGTAGAGCATCATTTGGTCAAACTGCATATTTTACAGGTTTGAAGAATAAGGCTCAGAAGCGGTCCCTGACCCTTCCTGCTCAATACAGCTCTTCACCCATCAAAGGTCCACCTTGCTCCTCACTGGGAAGATGAAAAATCTATCACAGCCTCACTACCTACTGGAGGAGAAATACTGAAAAGAGGAGAGGAGGAAGAGAACGGGTATGAGGAAAAGGAACAAAGCTGCTGGAAATGTAGTTATTTGCGGCCATCTGTTCATCAGATTATGAGAACCTTTCTGTTAAATTGAGGGTTTTTTTGGGGCCTCGAGGTTTTTAAGGTGCTTTTTCCCACCTTAAGCCTACGGCTCCAGGTCTTAAAAACTGTCCAGGGCATGGAAAGAAAAGGCACAAATTGTTGTATAGAGGGAAATGAAAAACTTCTCTGTCCATGTTGACGTTGCACGCTCTCCAAGACCTATCTAAGAGGTAGGCTTGCGGATTCGAGACCTGTTTTGTAACAAAGACCTTTCTGCAATGGTGGAAATGTTTTCTATCTGCTCTGATGATGATGGTGGCTACTAACCCCATGTAGCTATTGGCTGTGTGCGACATAGCTTGTGTGACTCAGGAACTGAATTTTTCATGTGACTTAATTTTAATACCATATTAGACAATCAGTTCTAGACAAAGTATTTATTTACAAAGCCACTCTAAACTTAAGAAATTCTAACTAGTGACACAGGCAACCCAACTGACTTGAAACTTCATATTCATGACTGTGTCTCTTTCTACAGTCTGAATAAGGTCATGTCTGCTGTGGAAGGACTGATCCTTAAGTTCAGTGGTAATATGCCTCTTAGGATTCAGAACTTCTCTCCTATTATTGCTTAATGTCTCAGTAAGAGTGCAGAAATCCCCAAGATGTGGTCACAACTTCTGATTTCTGAGAGCCACTCAGAGTTCACAGCTGCATGACCCAAAATACCTAAAAATTCCATGTGTGAGCAGCTAAGTGTGATGAAAAAAGACAGAAATACTTTCAGGGAGATTTTCTGACATTATTTTTCTCGATTCTAGAATCACAAAAAAAATGAATTTTTTTTTTCAGTACCAATAAGTGTTCATTCATTGTATTTTCCCAAGGAAAAGAAGGGGAAGGGAAAAGGGTCAGCATGTGTGTTACAAAATGATAGCAAATGGGATAGGAAGTAACTGGCACAGCAAAATCAACCATCAAATAAACACTGCTCAGATGGGGTCGCCAAAGCCCAAGGGGGCTCAGTCTCCTGCAGTAATGAGGGGAAGGGATGAGGGAAAGGTGCATGCTTTTCTACCCTCCCTCCTTCCCCATAAATTCAAGATTTCACACAAAGCTTTGGTTTCTAGCAGTAAACATGGAATTACATTCGTCCATCTCCTATTAAACAATCTTGTGGCCACTTCAACTTAAGTTTCTTGCACCTGCATATAAGTTCCTGAGTGACTTGCCTAAACATTCATCTTTCCTTTTGTGGTCTCCCAACCCCACTTTCTATATGGAAGGCCCCTTCATTGCTCCTCTCTACCCTAGGATTAGAGATTAAAGTAGGTTTTAATCCATCCAAAGACAGCAGTCTGTTTGGCATGAAGCACATCATGGCTCAGGAGACTGGGAACAAGGGATGGAGAGTTCTTAGCTTCTTCAGGATTTCTGCACAAATCATTTAATCACAGACACCCCACAAATTAAACATATAGGTGTATGGACTATTTTGGGGGGGGCATGAAGGGGGAAAGAAGAGGGGGTAGGAATCCAGTTTTTAGGACAGAAGATCTTGTTTGAAATGGAAAACAGGGGAAGGGGAACACAAAAGAAAGTGTGGTTCAAGACCTCCCACTTCAAGAAGGGGGGGCCCCCAAGCTTATGTTGCAGATCTTTTTGGCTGGTGCAGACCTTTTGTCAAAGATGCTTTGGCTATTTTTCTCAAAATAAAAAGAAGTTTGTAAACAATAAAATCCCAAAAGAACATGGAGAAGACCAACACATTATATTTACACAAACTAGGCCACCTAGCAATCACCAAATCAGCTACTTGTGAAGTCCTACGAAGCCCAGACAAATACAATAGCTAGAGGGGGGCAGCAATTGGGGGAGACAAGATCCCAGGATCAGACACACATCACCCAATGTGTTCTATTGCATTTGCCCCGTTACAACACAGTGAGGTAGGTTTGCAGTGATCTCACAGCACGTAAACGACACCCCCTTTTCTCCTTTAGCTACCATGACACTAATTACTGCTGCAGCAGGGCAGGACACTGGCTCTGGGAACCACCAAGAAGCCATCGCTGATGGTCTCTCTGCAAGCCAAGGAGGAAAAGCCCAGAATTGTTAAAGATTAAAGATCTTGTCCTTCCTTCATATATCCATCTCTGGGCAGCTCAAGATGGGTACAGAGGAATCGTTCTTAAAACCTGTCCTTACCAGCTCACAGTTTTTACAAAAACATACACAATATACCCTGTTGTGTGTGTTAGGCCTAGCCCAATCCAGTGAAGGATGGACCTGGTGTGTAAAGCGAGTCCTGTGCCCTGGGATTAGAGGTCTGGAACAGGAATCCTTTATCACACATACAGATGACCTCTGCCTAATCTTGGCTTCCCCTCTCTGCACCTTTTACCTGGCCCAGCCTCTCCTAACCTCTCTGTACCACCTTTTCCTGTTCAGACCAATTTCCAATCTTTCAGTAGAAGGAGACCAAGTCATGAGGCAACCCAGTTAAAACCTACTCTCCCATGAAACACTGAAGATGGAGGGGTTTCAAGAGGACACTGTGGCAGAAAAGCCAGCTCTAGTTGGCAAAAATGAGGAGTTCAATAGGCTATACGCTCCAAATAGTTGTTCTCTCTGGTGATACAGCAACAGAAAGTATCCCTGCTGTGCAGACCCGGAGCTGCTGCCGACTTATCCCTGAGATTGCTCACGTACCTGAGAACACAGTGCAGGAATGAGGGCACTCATTAAATTAGATTAAAATACACAAAAATACAAAACATTTCTATTATGAAAAACAAAGTTAAAATGCACAAGATACGTCATTCACACATAGCTAGTGCAGTTGGCATCCTGGAGAAAGTGGGACCCAAGGTACAGTCATCCAAGGGAGCAAATAAATAAAACTGCATTGGCCCAGAAAGGGGTGGGAGTGGGCTTAGAAGCAGCAGGTCTGCAGCTGTTCCCTCAACCACCCCTTCTGCCTATCATCACAGCCCACTGCTTGGGACAGTGGTCAGCACTCTATCCCAGGAGGGGGTTATGAGGAGACAGGATGTGGAAAAACCCTGGCTTACCCCTGAGATATTTCCTCCTACAGAAGGTAGTGGCTTGTGGGTTGGGTCCATCAATCTGGTCTTATGCTTAATCTTTTCACTCTGGCATGGGAAATATTATTCCATATCCTTTAAAACAACTTCCCTATCCAGGCTACTTTCAGAAGCTGGAGATTCTGGGGGTGGAGACTCAGATAAAGCATGCAGGAACAATTATCCCCCAAAGCCCTCACGTGCATTTGGATAGAGCATGATTGGAGTTTCTTTGCCTCATCCCTTCCCTCCACCAAGAGGGAAGAGGGGGTGACGCTGTAGATCCCAGCCTGAGATATATGGCAGTGCCAGCTGCCCCGTACCCACACTATCCCCCCTTTCTCCACTCTGCTGATTGATGCCTGTTCTTCAAAACTTTCTCATCACGAACGGATAACCCCCATCCACTGTGGCTCAATTCTGGGTCTCTGGGAGCATGGCAGGGCTATGGATCTCTTCTTCCTCCTCCTGAAAGTAGGCTGGCTTTCCCTGGGAGCTGGGAGCTTGCTGGGCCTTCAGGGGACGCGAGGCTACCATATGGTTGAAGCTCTGGCAGAACTGGCACTCTTTGGGCTGGGGTGGCCATTTGCATTCCTTGGCATGATGGCCTAGACCTCCACAGTTGTAGCACCTATCTCCCTTTGATCTGCGTTTCTGCATGTTCTTCCATTTGGGCCACCTCTCACTCCCAATACAGGACACCCCACCAGGGCCGGTGACTCGGATAGATTCCAGGCCCTTGGCAGACTTCTTAAAGGTGAACTCTACGGCCTCACCCTCCTTCAGGCTCCGGAAGCCCTCCATGTGCAGCTTACTCTGGTGCACAAAGACATCCAGACAGCCACCGGGGGCTCGAGTGCGACCCCCGCGCAGGCAGTCATGGGCAGGAAGCCGAATCCCATGCACACGTTGAACCACTTGCAGATGCCGGCTCCGCACAGCGGCTGTGGCTCCTCGGCTGCCCGGGCCGCGTCCTCCTGCGCCTCCTCCGACCACCTGCAAACTGCTGGTCTGACACAGAGCTCATGGTAGTCGGCTGAGCCCGCGCGGCCCCGGGCCCCTGGTCAGCGGGCTGCTGGCCCCAGAGAAGTCCGGAGGCAAAGGGCAAAAAATGAATTTTGAGTGTATGAAAAGGATAGTAAGTGGGAAAGGTCATGAATGTTATCCAAATAGACTAACGTTGCATAATGCACAGCGGCTGTGGCTCCTCGGCCGCCCGGGCCGCGTCCTCCTGCGCCTCCTCCGACCACCTGCAAACTGCTGGTCTGACACAGAGCTCATGGTAGTCGGCTGAGCCCGCGCGGCCCCGGGCCCCTGGTCAGCGGGCTGCTGGCCCCAGAGAAGTCCGGAGGCAAAGGGCAAAAAATGAATTTTGAGTGTATGAAAAGGATAGTAAGTGGGAAAGGTCATGAATGTTATCCAAATAGACTAACGTTGCATAGTGATTTATTTATAATTGGCGCTCAAGTTTCCCAGTGTGACCTCTCAAGAGTGTCTACAATTTGCATCCCGTTGAACTCGACTAGCGTCAGCCCCCCACTCTCCTCCTTCCCCACCCTGTCCTTTCTCTCCAGAGGCCGGGCTCTCAACACCGGAACCACAGTGTCTGAGGCATCCCATCAGAGTTTAACACCCATGCTTCCAGGCTACAGTCACCACTCAAAAGGGTTTCTCCATCCTTTAAGACTCAACCCAAGGAGTCTTCCAAGGCCTTTTAGCTTTAGCTAATTTCTTCTTTCACACTCCCTTAAAAGATTTGTCATTTGGGGGGACGTATTATTTTTTTCTTCCTAGTAAATTATGATCTATTAAAGTAGAGGATTTTCTTTCTTATAATCTTTAATGACCAGACAAACCAGTGTACTGACAGTGTGCTTAAGAAATACCAACTGAACTGCAGCAAATGTGTCCAATTGTACAACTTTGTAACAAGCTTGGTTCATAGCATTTTGCAGCAATTATAAGGACCAAAATCATCCTTGAGGATTTGCATTCTTGCAAAAGGTATAAAACACAGTAAGCGTCAAACGAAACAGGACATGACAGAGCTGTATCCCAGGACTATTCATGGAACAGAGTGGATCTCTGTCCTTTGTTTTTCTGCATTACAATGTTCATGCCGGCTTAAAAAATAACATTTTTGGCCATTTTTCAGTTTGATGAATTTGAGCTAATGGATGAAAAAGTGACTGTCAGAGACAGAGCACTGAGAGATGGAAAGCACAGTGTTCTCAATATGAAAAGCCTTTCCAAGTGACGCTGGCATCCGAGCTGAAGCAAATGCTACTCACACACACAACATATTCATTAACAGTGTTGAGTGAAAAGTATAACTAAAGCCATAATATCATTTTCTCCCATTTGCTGAGCAAATCTGTATATTAACTAGGATGATGTCTCCTGCTTCTCTTCCATTTCACACTCCTGACTCATGTAATTAAAATATAGCAGGCCGTTGATACACAGGAAGGAGTGTCTGTATTAAAAATACCTTTTCATAATCAAATTTAAGCACTCATCTTATTTATGGTCTGTCTACCTTAATAAATCTACTAATACTTCATTTTAAAAGCCATATAAAGCTCTATTAACCCATCTTTACACACTTTAAAGTGATGAGCTATTCATAATTTTTTCCCATTCATTTATTCAATAACTATTCTAAATATCTACTACATGCTAAGCAACATATTTAAAGCTGTGGATATAAAAATGAATAGTTTAAGGTTACAGTCCCTGTAGGGGAAACAGACAGGAAAATAAAATAACGCCATACTGCACGTCCCCCCGCTGCAGGACACCACGTACAGCAAATACAAAAGAGGGAGTCTTCACCTTAACCTGGGAGGACTTCTAAGAAAACATAAGAAATAAGAGAAAAGCTTAAAAAGGGCAATGTTTATCAAAGATCAAGTGCAGGTGTGATTTTCAAGTGACTTTCTGACCTAGCGGGAGGGAAGTTCTGGCCTGGCTGCTCAACGAACAGGACTCTGACTCCATGACTTCGCCCACCCAGGTCACAGATGATAAGGCATCACACATGACATATAAGCAAGTACACTGTGGTGTGCACAGTCTGCTGAGCCAGTGCAGTTCCCTCTCCGGGATTTCACCTGGGTAACAACAAACTGGGGCAGGTAGAGGTGGGAGCTGAAGGGGAAAGTCATTACAGAGAAAAGGTCAAAGGCATATGCATGTGGAAGATGTAAGGAAGCAGGAAACCTGAATAAACAGAGGAGGTAACTGGTAGCACCACAAAGGTAGAGGGATCTTGGTCTGCCAACAGAAACAAATGTTCCAGGGCAAGACCAAGGCCACGTGGTCCAGGAAAGCCAGAAGGTGGGCATCCCCAGAGCTGCTTTTGGTTCCTGACAGTGAGGTTGTGAGGTCCACTCATGCACCCAGGAGACCCCCTTTCCTGTTCCCTCTGCATGTGTATCCTCACTCCCCTCTACTTGAGTTAGTTTGACTGGGTAACGGTTCCTCGAGCCTTCTCCAAACAGATGATGTATTAGTGTTCTGAGTTATGGAACACACCGCCCATTCTCCCTAGCTTTTACTGTTTTACAATGTGTCCAATTTACAAATATTAGAACGCCTTCCTCTGACCCTCAGTGGATCTTTATCTTACTTTAGGGTAAATAAATCATGTTTTAGACATTGCACTGAACAAATTCAATTCGTCTTCGTGAAAAATAGCACTTGGAAAATGGGCAACACAGTGTACTGATTAAGAGCGTGGGCTTGGGGCTTCCCTGGTGGCACAGTGGTTGAGAGTCCGCTTGCTGATGCAGGGGACACGGGTTCGTGCCCGGGGCCGGGAAGATCCCACATGCCGCGGAGCGGCTGGGCCCGTCAGCCAAGGCCGCTGAGCCTGCGCGTCCGGAGCCTGTGCTCCGCAACGGGAGAGGCCACAACAGTGACAGGCCCGCGTACTGCAAAAAAAAAAAAAGTGTGGGCTCAAGTGCCAGACTCGCTGCTACCCTATCCCAGCTTCATCACTCACTAACGGCGTGACCTTGGACAAGTTACTGCACTTCGTGGAGCCTCCTACTCCCCATCTGTAAAATATGGGTAACAGTGGTACCTACCTCATAGGTTTTTATGGGGATTATAGGATTATACAGGAAAATTTTAAAATTCTGTACAAGTTTTTATTAAACACATGGACATTCATTTCTTAAATAATCACAAATACAGGGGTTTGAAGTTTGTAATTTTGATGAATGGCAAGAGAAAGAGAAGTTAGGGGATCTATTAAACACAGGTATAGCTAGCTATAATTTATCAAGGACCTATCATGTGCCCAGCACTGACCAAGTACTTGACATCCATCATCTCATGAATGTGGTCTGCACAAAACTGTCAAATGTGTTTGACAATTCACAAACACATATTGAAAGCCGACTGCATACCAGGCACTGGGTCATGCCTACAAAGATGAATAGAACGTAATCCCTGCTCCTGAGAAGTTCCCGGCATGACTGGAGTGCTGAAGCTGGGTCAGGCAACCTCGCATCTACTTTGGTTCAAGCATCTGCAAAATGAGGATGTGTGAACAGGTGACTCCTTAGGTTCCTACTTCATCTAATGATGAATAATTTCATACTCACTGGACTAAGAGATCATGCCACCTATTGAAAATCCCCAAGCCTTTTAAGTTTTTCCACTCAGTGACGACTTGTGCTAAATGATAGTGTAGACGATCAATACTGCAGTATTTGGGGAGGTCTTCTGAGGCCAAGGTATCTGGATTGGGCTGCTGGAATGCTTTGTCAGAAGCATCAGCCTTCTAGAGAGTGAGATCTCACACGGTCAAGGTGAAGTTCAAAAGACAAAACTGTAGTGTTCAAACAGGAAGATGCCTTGCAGTCCTCAAGGACACCTGCTTCAAAGCATTCATTTCTTTACTGAGCCCCAGAGGGAAAAGGTGATGTAGTTCATGGCCCACTAGGTGTCCAGTTCCTTGACACTTGTGCTAGGGCTTTCTGCACTGCCCAACGATACGTCACACAGATTAATAAACCAGCCTTCACACTCAGACTGCTTGGATTCAAATCCCTACTCTGCCACTTTTTAGCCTTGTGATCCCAAATCCAGTTATTGAGCCTCTCTCCTCCCTGTGAAGTTGCTATCATGATAATACCTAGCCACATAAGGATTAAGTTACATAATACTTACACGTTGCTACGGCATAGAGTCTGGTGCAAAATGAGCCTTCAGTAAATGATGATGATGATGATGGTGATGGTGATGATGATGACGATAATGGCAAACACTAACATAAGGCACTTACTGTGTGCCAAGCTCCATTTCTAAGCACTTTACATAAGTTGCTACGGCATAGAGTCTTGTGCAAAATGAGCCTTCAGTAAATGATGACGGTGATGGTGATGATGATGACGATAATGGCAAACACTAACATAAGGCACTTACTGTGTGCCAAGCTCCATTTCTAAGCACTTTACATGCATCACCTCATTTATTCTTCATAACAATCCTATGAACAGGTAGGTATTGCTGTTACTCCCAGTATACTGCAGCACAGAAAGGTTGTGAAATATGCCAAAGTAAGTAGCAGAACCTAGAGCATGCATCCAGAGTCTGAGCTCCTAACCACTGCCATGTGGTATGGGGTCTCCCATGACTTTCTGTTGCCGGCACAGACTCTTCCTACGGGTGAGTGGCTGCTATACGTACACGCCTAACGTGCATTAACTCATGGCGTCTACACACCAACCTATGCCACAGATTGTATTATTAAGTTTATATTAAATGTTTACATAAACATAACAAGGGGCTAAAACAAAAAGTGAAGGCAGTGAAGGGAGAGGGGCATCGGCTGTAGTGCAAAGAGAACTGAGTTAAGGACTGAACAGCCAGCACTACTGCAAACTACTCCAGGCAGGAAATGTCAGTGGATGTCTCGGCTGGGAGGGAAATGTGTGATTGGAGGACACAGGGTGGGTAACGAAGATGATGAACCATTCTGGCAGCTTCAGAGTTTTGTTGAAAAGCCCGGTCATTGTAGCAGTTAGCAGGAGCAGGTAAAGTGTGGTGGAAAGGGATGGGCTTTGAAGTCAAGCACCCGTTCTTTGACTTACTAGCTCTGTCTTCTAGGAAGTCACTCAACTTCTCTGAGCCTTGGGTTTTATTCTACTAAAATGGAGATTATAATACCTAATTTGTAGGGTTGTTTGGAAAATTAAAAGAGAGATTTTTTAACTGCCAAGCACAGTGACTGGCACAGAACACACTTAATAAATTCTAGTCCTCTTGTAAAGTACAGTGTGTGATAAACTAGGACAGGTGTTTATAACACAGGAAAACCAAACACTCCTTCAAGTAGGGAAAAATAATAGAGAAGAGTAGGAGAGAATACTGCTGTCCTGCTTAATAATGAACACCATAATAAGCTGCTGAAAGCAGAGGAGAGAAAATTCATTTTTCTTCTGATTTACATTTGGGACAAAGAAAACTTGGTTGGATGTTTTTCCAGATTGTTATAATGTAAGGACTCTTCCAGCATATACCCCTGGGGATGGCAGAAAATGTAAGTCTGACAGAAAAGAACATTCTGGATGTCCGATCTGGGATAAATTGCCAAGTCTTCAGAAACACTTTCAGATGACGTCGCTGTCTTGGTTCGTCATTACTCAGAGGGTTTGATTACACTGTGAGCTTTTCCAAATTATCAAACATTCCAGGTGTACAAAATAATCAGTTTCCTATTGACAATCCTTGCATAAAGCGCTTAACTGTTGTCACACTGATTTCCCATGTTCGTTCACCCCACCATCACCAACGTAACATTGGTTAATACCTCATTCTTTCCCAAGATCTTCACTATCAGTAAATTATTATTTGTGGAAAAGAATTATAATTCTAAAAGAATGTGTATTATACTGCAATTGACAGAGAATATGCTTTTAACGTACAGGGAAAGACCAATTTTCTGACACTTCAGCTCTGTTTGCTTCAAAGCATTACTGCTATAAAGCACCAATTACGGCTAACCATGGCATTATTCTCACTTTAGTAAGTAGTTGGTTTCGTAAAGCTTTAAGAACTCTCAACTTTGGCAATCAATTTAGTTAACTACAGGAAATGGCCTATTTCATAGAGATTATGACCTTAATATCATACTGCTCCCCAAGCTCCCATACATTCAGAGCGAACTGTCACTCAGTACACATTTACATAGACCTCTCACTATTAAGCCTGACAGATAAAGCACACTCGAGAAGCCATATCTGTGTCCTATCACGGTTGTCAGGGTTTGACTTCATATTCTCCACCACATCCACCCTCAAATCTTTCGGGTTCTATACATTAACTTTACCCCAAACTAGCTAAAAATAACAAAAAGAGCCCCAAACAGGGAATTAGGGGGATTCACGAGTCCCAGCTAAGTTCCAGTGGGAAGGTAATGAATTCTATCCTGTTTTATTTTGGTCCTACCATCCAACCATCTCACCAGCCAGAACCCGGGGGTATTCCAGAGTGTCTTCCAAACCCTCAACTCTTATATCCAAGCAGTAGTTGAGGTGTATTGCTTCCATCTTTTAAATGTTTTTTGAATCTTTACTCTCCATTCTACTGCCCTAACTTCAGTCTTCTCCTATTTTATATTACAATACAGAAGGTTTTATACTTTAAGGCTTTTGAAATACAAAATAAAAACATCACAGAACATGCATATCGACAAAAGACAACTATGCTTCTTTGGATTTAAGACCAAACAGACTCAGGACACCTTTTAGAGGCCCAAACTCTGAGAAACTTTCTCCATTATGTTGCATCCTCACCCGAGCAAGTATCTAGACTACAAATCTGATCACATCTTTCTCTCTCTGCTGCTTAAAATACTTCTCTGAAGTTTGCTTGTCTATAAAGTAAGTCCAAGTTCAAAAAGTGTTTACCTACTCTGATTCAGAAGTGGAAGCTAACGTGCTCCGAGAGTCTAGAACACACTGTCTTAGACCCCTACAATCCCATGGAAATTGACCTGTATCATCTTCCAAACTTAATACTGCAATACAGAAGCTCAGTTTCCTAGCGTTTACTCCAACTATTAAAAAGTGAGCCTTTCTCCATCATTAAAAAGCCTACAAATAATAAATGTTGGAGAGGGTGTGGAGAAAAGGAAACCCTCCTACACTGTGGGTGGGAATGTAAGTTGGTACAGACACTATGGAGAATAGTATGGAGGTCCAGCAAAAAATTAAAAATAGGGTCACCATATGATCCAGCCACTCCTGGGCATATATCCAGACAAAACTATAAGTCAAAAAGATACGTGTGCCCCTATGTTCATAGCAGCACTATTTAAAATAGCTAAGACATGGAAACAACCTAAATGTCCACTGACAGATGAATGGATAAATAAGATGTACATATATACAATGGAATACTACCAAACCTTAGAAAAGAATGAAAGAATGTCATTTGCAGCAACATGGATGGACCTAGAGATTATAATACTAAGTGAAGTCAGAAAGAGAAAGACAAATACCATATATTATCACTTATATGTGGAATTTAAAATATGACGGAAATGAACCTATCTATGAAACAGGAAAAGACGCACAGACATAGAGAACAGACTTGTGGTTGACAAGGGGAAGGGAGTCGGGGACGGATGGATTGGAGTTAGCAGATGCAAACTAGTATAAACAGAATGTATATAGAATAGATACAAAACAAGGTCCTACTGTATAGCATAGGGAACTATATTCATTCATATCCTGTGATAAACCACAATGGAAAAGAATATAAAAAAGAACATATATATACGTATAACTGAATCTCTTTGCTCTACTGCAGAAATTAACACAACACTGTAAATCAACCATACTTCAATTTAAAAAAATGAGCCATTCTGATGCACTGTTTCTAACCATGGTTTACAGAATCCTCAGGAGTCAAGTACCAATAGCACCTCCCATGAGTGATGAATGGAGGCCCACGGAAAAGAGATGCAGCCCTTGCTATTCTCCAAGTTCACTCTGCCTGGGAAACACGCACAAAAAGTATTATCTGGAGTGATCAGTATAATAATAAATACATTAATGGGGCTACAGAAGCATGAAGGAGGGGTTGTACCAGGCACAAAAGATGGAGAAAAGCAGCCCAAGAAGAAGAAATGGCCTGAGCAAAGGCAAGAAAGTCTATCTATGCACAGGGTGTTAAGGATAAAAATAAGCTTTATAATTCAGGAAAGGCATATATTTGGATTTTCTATTCTATTGTGAATTTTCACATGAAAACCTTACTCTTAATTGTGTTATGGTCACGTTTCCTTATCAAACAGCAGTTCTTTTTACTGCCAATGTAATTGCTTACGTCTGCCATCACAAGGGGAAAAGCAAGTGTTTTCAGGGCAGCAGATTCCTGCCCACTGTGCCATCACTAATAAGAGAAATTATAATATTTGTACTGTTATAATCTCCAGAAAAGCTCTAGAGAAAAACCTCAGTGTAACTCCAGAGATCATTTTGCCAGGATGCTCTTTTCATTTGAACTTCAACAAGTAAATGTCCAATCTGCAGAGTGGTCCTAAGTGCAAGAAATTCTTCAAAGAAGCATAACCACAAATTCTTTTAAAAAAAATGTAACATGGCTACACTCTCGTTTCCGTCCTACCCAAGCAGTAGGAAAGAGAACTGCCATCCTGAAAATTGAGGAAATGCCCCATGAACCATAGTAATGAGCTACCAGGTGGAAACAGACAGTGAAAACTCTTAGATAATCCCCAAAGACTAATTTTACTCTGATGTTTCAAACCCTACCTCACAAAAACTTTCTTAATCACCATTAAAATATGGAAAAACTTACTACTTTGGACTCTATCACATCTTTCTCCTTGGATTATTTACTCAAAGTACTCGTAAGTTACAGATTACAGAAACACAGTTATCAAAATAGAAGGAAAGCATACACGATGGATCATAAAGGAAGGAAAATGCCGCAAAAGTGGATTACCAGCCTCCGAAGAATTGAGATCTAAAAGAAGTCAATCCCCACGTGTAATCTGAGCAGCAATGTTTTTTCACCAAGATACCAGCGTACAGGTTATTTGAATCCTATTGCCATCGCTTTCCGCATTTCTTTTTCTTGCCCCATGCTTTCTCTTCCCCCAAGGAAAGCTAAAGAAAACCCTGTGGTTTTACTTACAATCGTGAAGTTCATGACTTTGAGAATCCAGATGGTCATGGCCAAGTTCACCAGTATTAAAATCATCAGGAGTAGGACAAAGAAATACAGGCATCTTTTCCGCCAGCCATAAATCCCCACTTTGTATACCTGTGGTCCCTCGGAGCTGGGCATGGTGCTCCGGTGGTGGGTGTACTGTTCCTGAGGCATCTGAAATAAATGAGGTGAGAGAGAAGCACTCATATTAAACTGCTCAGAGAGAGAGAGAGGAAAAAAAAAAGAATGGAAAAAATCAACTGATGAAGAGAGATGGCTGACTACTGTCTATGTTTCCACCCTCCTGACAACTCTAAAAAAATCTGTTTCCCCTGGACAAAAGGGGCTCCTCTGGAGGCTTGCGTGAGCTCTCCCGTTTCACGCAGACATCTCTCATGATACGCACTGAGACAGCCACATATATATATCACAGGAGGAGAGGGACCCGTAGGAAGCCATTTTCCAAATGATTCTTAGAATTCCAACATCTTTGTGAGGGAGCCACTCAAAGTCCTCAGGGTAAAATTTAGAATTCACCTGAGAAAATAAATTAACCCCAGCAGTTCTTCATGGTGGTATAATACTACTACTTAGCAACTGATTTGGGGGAGGGGGGAGGTAAAATTATCTCAAATGCAATCATTCTGTATTGCCAAAAAGTTAGTGGCAAAAGTAACAAATTTGATCTTCCCTCCATTCCAGAGTTCAAAGGGGTGCTGATGGGCACATAGATTAAGCCTCACTTGACTCAGGGATCTTCAAAAGGTGATAGATAGCCTGTGCTTAAATGCTTCCCTTGACAGAGATCTCACTACCCTTTTCAAGTGGTCCTTATGAGTTAGACAATTCTAATTGCTATCAACACATTTATTTAATAAACGTAAAAGAGGCTCAAAGTCAAGTAAGGCGTGAACGTGCCTTCCAGGAGCTTGCAGGCTAATGGGGAGAACAAACTAGTTAAACAGTGATAATAGCAGAGTGAGATAAATTAGAAAAAAAATATCTGCCAATGTTAAGTAATATTCGAATCCCCTTTAAAGTAAGGAAGCTTTCCCAAACCCCCGCTGTTGACACAAATTATCTTTATACTGGCACTGCTAATTAGGTACCAACACAAATCTAAGTAAACTTATCACTTCTATAAAATTCTCCAACCAAAACAAATTTTAAAATTAAATACAAACAAAGCTGCCAACGCGTATCATTCAAAATAACTGCCTCCTGAGAAGAATGATGACTGGCAAAACTAAACAGCATAATGTGGTACCAAGGACTTTAGCACAGCATCTTCTGAGCATCCCTACTCTACCATGAGCCATGTGACAACATGGCCTCTACCGCTTTTCTCCTTTCAAATGACTGCACAAGCTTTATTTTGGGATTTTTACTTCATCTGGCCCTCACGTAGGCAGACTGCATTCTCTAGGAATAAGGCCTGTCTCTGCTTATTTTCATCCTAGTCAATAGCACTTACATTAGTGATATATGGTGCCAAAGTGACCATGGTGACAAACAAAATGTAGGCCCTAAAATCATATCCTTGGTTATGAGGTCACCTTCCAGATGGTTCAGAATATACTTATTGTACGGTTTTTAGATAATCACTAAAATGCACACATAAAATCTAAAAATCCCCCAGAGGACTCATGGCCTTTAGGCATCAGTGGAATTCCATTTGAAAAACCAAGTAAATTCTTACTTAAGGTCAACTCAAATGCTCAGTGAAGATCTACATACATCTATGTCATTGTGAACACTCCCCTAGCACCAAAATCAGGCCCTAATATGAGTATGTGTTCAAACATATGTGAGTGGAATGAATACGTGAAAAAAATGAATGCATAAATGATGAATGAATGAATGATTTCCCATCCACTATGAAATCTGCTGCCATCTGGGTGTGTACAAAAGTCCAAGACAAACACCAGGGGGAACTTCTTGTTTGTATTCTTGCAAATTTCCACTTCAGTCTCCCAAAGCCCTGGCTTCCCAACCAAGCACTGAGCTTCACACTATGAAGGGATCTCAGTTGTATTACTCAGCCCCTTACAATTCTGCAGACCAGAGCTGTGTTGTGACAACACGGGAACACAGCAATGTCATCTCTCACTGACCTTTTCACACACCAAGATCAATAAGAAGGGAAAATAAATGTCTTACAAGTCTGAAGGAAATTAGGCCTTTCTTTTCCATTAAGTCATGTTCTGTAAATTAAGGAAATAATCACAAAATCTTAGAATCCTATCTGCAAGGTCCTTTGATTCTAATCAATTAATTCTATGAGTCAGCTGACTTAAGACTAGAGAAGCTGACACACTTGTGCACGGCTCCAGGGCTTGTGGCAGGGCAAGGACAAGAATTGTAGTCTTTGACCCTTGCAGGTGTGAAGAACAGTGAGAAATTCTTGACAAATGAGTGTACAGAAGCTAGCGATAATGCCAGCACACCAGGTGCCTTTTCTCTGACATTTATCCCAACCGATGGGGGCATTACATAATTTAGCTATAAGATGGAAATGACATGGTCAATAAATATTTATCAGGCTGTGGATATGGACATCATATGTGTGATTTTTTTTTCATACACAGATTTGAACTTGACAGAGGCAATGATTATCTCCACTCGGATTTTGCGATCCTGATGTACATCAGAGGAACCTGTGGAGCTTTTAAACCATCTACACTCAGGTTAATTAAACAATAGTCACAAGGAATTTTTTAAAAAGTCCCCCAGATAATCCTAAAGTGTAGACAAGGTTGCATACCACTGATCTAGAATAATGTCTCAACCCTGACTATGCAGCAGAACCCCAAACAAACTTTTAACAGATACAAAATCAAATTCTGAGCTCTACAATGGAACTGGAAAGCTCTCCAGGTCATTCCAGGCATTAGGGACAGCTTATCTTAAAATGCCTTTTTTGCTGTTGCTGTTATTAAGCCAGATACCTCCCTGGCTGCTGCTGCTTTTTTTAAAATTGACTTTTATTGAAGTATAGTTGATTTACAATGTTGTGTTAGTTTCTGTTGCACAGCAAAATGAATCAGTTATACCTTTTTTTTTTTTTTCATAATACAACCATTTCAAGGCAAAAATCTTGAAATAAATTCTAGAGTATAAAGCAGACCAGCAGAGCTCCTTTGCTTAAAGCAAGAGTGAGGGCTTGGCCACCCCTGAAGCACTTCTACAGAACCTTCGGATTCTTAGAAACCACTGACTTTTTCCCCCCATGTTAACTGACCAGCTGAGGAGCTCAAAGACAGTAAGGGGAAGTAGTGACCTTTCAAGCCACACAGTGAATTAGAAGCTGAGCGGGGACCAGAACCCAGATCCTCTGATACATGGTGTAGTGCCTGATTCTGTATGTCATGAGGGCTCTTGCACCGGCGCCATACTTCCTGCCTACTTTAAGGAACCACATCAAACAAAACATTCCAGTCTGCAATTCAAGGAAGGAAGGAAAGACAGAAGGAGGGAGGGAGGGAGGAAGGAGGCCATGTTGTACAAATGATTATAATACACAGGGTTGACATCACTTATATGTGGAATCTAAAAAAAAAAAAACCGTACAAATGAACTTATTTACAAAACAGAAATAGAGTCACAGATGTAGAAAACTAACTTAGGGTTACCGGGGGCGGTGGGGGGGAAAGGGATAAATTGGGAGATTGGGATTGATATATACACACTACTGTATATAAAATAGATAACTAATAAGGAACTAGTGTAAAGCAAAGTAATCTATTACTCAGTAGTCTGTAATAACCTATATGGGAAAAGAATCTAAGAAAGAGTGGATATATGTGTATGTATAGCTAATTCACTTTGCTGTATACCTGAAATTAACACAACATGTAAGTCAACTATACTCCAATAAAATTATTTTAAAAAAAAAGAAAAAAGAATACAAAGTGTTGCCAGCCAAACAATATGGTAACAGATACATCTGTTATAAATAATCCTGCTTAGAAAAAGAAAATTTAGATAAGCTGAGTACATTAATTTTTCTAGTCAAAAACAGAAACATGTTGAAATAAGAAAAACTTAAGAGGAAAGACAGACTCCAATCTGTGTTTCTTTTTGGTCCTTTCTGGGAGAAATCTGCTGTATAGGGAATAAAGTTGAAGTTTCAGGTCCTCCCTCATCCAAGTCCCTTCCATAGCCCTGGAAGGGGCCCTAGTAGTGTATTAACAGCCATCATACATTTTTGTAAAACTCAACTAAAGTCAGATGAAAAAGACCCTTTTTCACCTTCCCCTTATGTTGCATGGTTTTGGAGGATTTACATGCATCTTGAAGGTCCGAATAAGAGGAAGTTGAATTGGGGGCTCACATAGTTTGGGTGCAGTGGTATGTATTTACATGGTTTGCAGACACCTCCCTGTAGAGGTACATTATGCTAACTCCCCTCGTATAAGAATGTCTTCCAGGAATTCTCCTTCCATCCTTGGCTCCAACTCACCAAGCATGCTGTCATGAAGGTATATGACCAAAGGACACATTGCCATGTAAACATGTCCTATGATGGCCAGCACCAGAAATACGTGGATACTAGATGAGCCAGAAGCTAGGTGGAAATTTTTTTTCTAATCATCAGTTACGTAAAATTTCAAGTGTAGAATTCAATTCTCATTGACACCCAGTCAAAACAAATTCTCTCCTGTCAAGAATATACTCAATGCAGCACAGAAAATAAATGTTCCCCACAGTTTTTCTTTTCTTATGGAAATCATGGAAAAGAGAATTAATCAGAATTCTTGTGTTTTCAAGTTGTGTGCACCGTGTGACTGAATTCTGTACATAAAATTACATGTTTTATGCTTCACAACTATCAATAATTTAAAAAAAAGTTTTATTGAAATCAGCATAGGAGACAATTATCTTTCTATTGTCTACAGAGAAAATGGTAGCACCTTCATATGAAGAGGCAATCAAAGGATATGCCACCAAAAACTGTAGGAGAAGTATGTCAGATAGTTAATTAATATTATTTTTTCTGGATTTTATGATAGGTCAGCTTTTAAAAATTAATAATTTAATTTCCTCATTCTAAGTACATAGTCATGGTTTCTTAACTTGAGTTTGTATTTCTAATTTTTTCAGTTTTTCCTTAAAACAGCCCCACAAATTGTTCAAGCTTCGGGCTTCACCAAACCTGGAGAGTCCTCTGGTCCCTCCCATAAAGAACCCCAAGTGTACAACAAAACCTCAGTGGAACATCCTCATAAGACGTCACTGCCTAGCTGAGCTCAATGAGAGGTACACTTATCTGTGTTCCACTGGGAGGGATTTTCAGACTTTTGAATGTGTCAGAACCACCCTGGCAAACAATAAGTGCAATAAATGCAGATTCCTAGGCTTCACGCCAAGGAATAATTCAGTAAGTCTGGCGTGCATCTGAGAAATCTGTATTTTTAACGAGCACCAAAACCGATTCTGGATATAAAAGGTCCAAGGACCACGTTTTAAGAACGCGAATTTACATCCAATACAAAAAAAAACATCCTTGGGCCATCTTTGCCTCTACTTGTGTTATTTCTCACAGGATTACCCATCTTCCTCCCGTAACCTAAATGTATGCTTTGCCATCCCTCACTTTTTCACTGCATTCCTACCCTGGAGCTTTCATTTCCATTAACCTCTTGCAGCAGTATATTGAATATGATGCTCTTTGCAGCCTTTGGTGCTTGGTTTTTAAATCTCTTTGGCATTAAACAGAATCTTAGCTTACCTTTATAATCCTCTCCACATGTTGCGTAACTTCACTCTTATTAATGCCCAGGTTTCCAGGTCCTTGGCAAATGCTATAAACCTCATACTCTCATCTATCTACCGAAATGGCCCATTCAAAAATCACTAGTGATGTCCCTGATCAAAATTCAATGCACTCTTCTTAACACCCATTTTCCTTGCGTGTTTGGTCATTGCCAACTTCCCCTCCTCGCCTGGAAGTTTTGTCCTTCTTTGATATTCATGACACTTCCGGCTTCTTCCCTCTATCTTTGATTACTGTCTGTCTTTCCAAACTCTCCTCTCTGCCTCTTTCTCCCAAGTTCACATTATGAGTTAGCGTTCTCTTGTTCCCATCTCAGAGACAATGTCCAGTGTCATACTTTCATTTTGTACTTCTATGAGAATTAAACTCAACTTACCACTTTTACTCCAGTTTCCATCTCAAATTGGACCTATCTAAATGTCTTTCATCCGTCTACTCCCTCATCAAATAATTACTGATGGTCAATCAAATTCCATATACCGCGGGAAGGGTCTCAAGATACCACAAGGAAGAAGAGTTAACTTGTCTTTATGAAGCTCACAGGCTGGGTGGTGGGGGACTATGTGCAGTAAATGCTTAGTAACAAAATGAAACATGTGAAGTATCTACACTGAAATATATCTGGTAATGTTCAAGAGAGCATCACAGGATGAAAAGTATTTTATATACACTCATCTAGAGAGAACTTTCTAAGGATGTAACATTTATGCTGAGACTTGAAGGACGAGAAAAAGACAGCAAGGTGAGGGTAGGGGCAAAAAAAAAAAACAAAGAAACTATCTCAGGCAGAAGAAGGAAAGCAAAGGCAAGTGTCCCAACGCAGACGAGGCCTGTGGGACTGGCTGTAATGAGTGAAGCAGAGATGGGAGTGAGATGAGGCTGAAAAGTTGACTCGAGTCAGATGATGCTGGGCCTTGGAGATTATAGTAAGAAGTTCAGATGTTACTGAAAAGTCATTGAAAACCCATGGCAGAATCTGAAACAAGGGAGTCATAATCTGATTTATAAGAGTATAGCAATGCCTAGACCACAATAGGTGCAGAATAAATATTTGTCTTTTGATGTGATTAACGCTCTTATTTTCCCCCTCCCTCTATACCAATCATGCATCAAAGCATTCTCAAAAATTGAATAATTTAGCAAAAGTGAACCTTGATCAGTATAATATACTCCCCAAGAGGCCTACTTGTATCTGTGGCGGTGCACCAGGCATGTAAATTTGAAAACAGAATCTTTCTAAGCAAATACACTCTCTTCTTAAGAATCACAAGACAACAGTATTTTCCATCAGTCATTGGGAACTTCTTACAGTGTCACGCAACATATTTTACAGTGATATATGTCACCTCTCTGAATATATCCCAAACTCTCCAAGTACTTAAAACTTCTTTGAACCCTAGTAGCACCTAAACGATGCATGTGTGTGTGTATGTATCTATGTATTTACGCATGTGTATGTATAATTATACACATATACACACACAATTGCATATATTTGTTCAGTGAATGAATGACAATCAAGCCAATGATAAACTGCAGAGCATATCCTCCGGTAATAAGTAAACAGCTATAAGATCAGAAGCAAAGGAATGAAAACTTACACAACGTGCCTCCGTTTCCTAAGGCACATGCAACTATGATATACTGATATTAAGTAGGCTTAACTACAAAGCATTACTCTGCTCCTTCATGAGGCTCTTTTCAGTGTTCACCTGTTCATAAACAAATCCAGTTGACTTAAAGATAATCTGTTTTTTTGTACACAAAATGCAATAGGATTATATTTCCCAGAGAACCAATGTAGTGAAACTTTCTGTTGCTTTGCCATTAATACGGAGGAACCACCAATTATCAAGGCAATGTCATAATATAATAACCACCCATAACCCTGGCTAATTAAATAGTTGCCAAGTATGACACACATGGGATTTCCAAAGAAGGTCGTGCTGGATGGGCATTTTAAAAGCATGGCTTTGAGCTGTAACCTCATGGTCTCACGCATCCAAAGCTTCATACCTGGGATCATGTAGCATTACAGAATCAAGGCCTTGACACTAACTTAATGTGACAATCTCAAGGAGAGGATCCATTTTTATGACTTGGACCTGTGAAAAACTTCCTCCTAGGTTGTGTGGCCTGGTTTCACTTCTGTCACTGCTCACACCACCAAGACCTCAGTGACTCTGCTACCTGAAGGTTTTTCCAACGGCCTCACAAATGTCCAAATTCAGTCACAGAAGCCATACGATTTGTACAAAGCCCATGCTCTCTATAACGTGTTTACAAAGATCCTTGAGCCAAGCCCAGCCAGAGTGGTACCTGGACCCTGTAGCTGTTGCCCCTCTAATTTAGGAAGTCACATTAAATGCCCAGCTTAAGGCTCTCCCACACTGACCTTCAAAATGTTAAGTCCCACTACTTTGACACGACTTTGACATCTTAACACAGAAACCAGCCTCGTCATACTCAAGTGGTCATACCCATGTTCACTCCCCTTCCTAAATCTGGTAGGTACCAAATAGTTACTGGAAGATCTTCTAGTGCCCTCCTTCCTACATTTTATCAGTTGATAACAGGATGATGGAAGGTCTTGGGGTAGAAACATACACAGTTGGCACATTTCATGAGGCTGAACACCTATTCTAGAATAATACTGTTAGAAACCATCACTTTCTGTCTGCGCTGTGTTTTTGTTTCAGCTGGATTCTTCTTCAGGAGAAGAACACATGTTTTCTTTATTTCCTCCCCAAATAAAAGAGATATCTAGAAACACTTACAGGATCTGCATTATCAGTCTGCTGTGCAAGAATGCATTATGTTTTGAGGGATGATTAAAAAACAATCAGTAAACCTTCCAAAGACACATCAATGCTATCAAGTTTCCTGATGATTTTTCTCTGGAGCCTATAAAATTTTATGGGCCATGATCCACTCTACTAATAGGGCTGAGGACAAGGAAGCATTGGCAGGCATTTTATTAGGCTTGCTAGACTCTTCTACCCACTAGGCTTCATAATGTCTTATTCCGTAAGGGGACTTACGGGAGTGACGACTGCAATTCTCTGTACAGTTACATACCGTGGGGCAAAGAAACGTGGCAAAGCACAGACTTGGCTGTGGAGGAAACCCCGATCTCAATCTTTTTTTTAAACAGAAAAAAAAATCTTTGACCGTCTACTATGTGCCAGGTACCACAGCAGATCCTGGGTATATCTAGGTCTTCAAAAGGAAGAGTAAGATATTTCTGTTTTCATCAAGCTTGTATATTAATGAGAGACATGGACAGTAAACAAGTAAATGGATGAAACCATTAGAACTAAAGTTAGGTGGGAGGAAGGAAACAAAGAAGGTTCCATGACAGAGAGTAGAGGGTGAACCACACTGGTCATGGAAGGCCATTCTGACCCAATGACAATTAAGGCGAGACCTAGAGGTAGAACAAGTTTTCCAGCAGAGGACAGAGCAAGCATTTCGGCCTTAAGAGCATCCTCCAGTTAAGCAGGATGGCCAGCAGGGTGGGCACTGAATGAGCTCAGAGGAAAGGGTAAAGGAGGGCTTTGCAGAGAGAAGCTGTGGACTAAATATACTTTGCCTTCTACGTTATGAAGAGTACAGAATTAACACGGCTAATAAATACATTCACTTACTTAGAAATAAGACAAGTGATACAAATCAAGTGAGCTAGGGTTTGTAAACGCTGCTGCGGCACCTTACAACTTCCAGAACATTTAAAAGTAAACATGAATTACATCACTGTTTACAACTGTAACCAGTTTATATAAATAGCAGGAATAAGTTCTCTCCCAGGTTCATTACAGTTTCTAGAGTTTGTTGTAAATCTAAGTCATTTTGGATTATCTTGGCACGTAAATAGTTTTCCATTACCAGGTTAATTTTGAGGTCTCAGATTTCAAATTACCTGCTTTTCAAGGGTCGTTTTCATGCACCCATCCATACAAGGCTTCAGTCTTGGATAGCTAACGTTTGGCACAATTTCGACAATGGTAATAAACTCCTCACTTTTAGCTCTGATATAACAATCATCCAGAAAAGTAAATGCCTATTTGTATGAAATGGTCCAGGAATGGCATGTTCTATTTAAACAAATATTTGGACTAATTTAAAAGTGAGGTATTTCATCTTTTAGTTTTTTAAGAATTGGAATATGTAAGTGTTGAAGAGTTTTTACTGCAAAAAATTAGACAAGTGCATGCATTTAAAAGAGCTGAAGAAGATACAGTTAAGAAAACCTTTTTCATTCACACTTTCAGCCTTTCTCCATAGAGGCAACTATTACCAGCCTTCTTCTTACCCCTAAAGAAATGTTCAATACACATACAGCCTTTATCCAATATACACATTCAAAGCACACATGCGCACATGAAAATTTTTCTTTTTCACAGAAAGAAGGGCATATTTTCACTCCTTATTGTTCTTCATCTAAGTTGGTCCATTTACATAGCTCAGTGATAGTCCCACAAAAAATACAGAAATCTGTTTCTTTTTAAAGTTAGTTTTAAATTGTATGTGCACATGATATTTAACTTAATCAACTCTTTAGTGGTGAACACAGGTTGTTTCCACTAATTTTCTGATACCAATGCTCATTTAAACAAATGAATACTTACGGGTATTACCACGTGCTGACACTAGTCATTCAGTGGTAAAAGACAGATTCCCTGCCTCTTGGACCTTACATTTTAGTGGAGGAAATGATAAACAGACAAACAAACATCTAGTGTGTCATACTTATTCTTGGGATAAGTCTTATGAATAAAAAAGTAAAGCCAGAGAAGGGGACAGGCAATGACCAGGGAGGCTCCTGTCTGTAGGACGGTCATGGAAAGCCTCTATGTGGTGGAGATATTTGAGAAAAAGTCATGAACGAGCAAGACAGTAAAGCATGAGGACATCTGGGAGTAGCACTCCAGTCAGAGGAAACAGCACCAGCAAGTGCAAAGGCCCTGAGGTAGGGGCTCACTTGGCATGTTCAAAGAACAGTGTGGCTAGATCACAGCATACAAGGGGGAGAGTGTTTGAAAATAAGCTTGGAAGTGCAGGCAGAAGGAATGCACATTGGGTCTTATACGCCACAGTAAAACCATAAGTAAGACACTGATTGTGACAGTAACTGTCAGAGAACCAAGGTGCAGGAGTGATCAGATTTTCACTTTGGAATCACTCTCACTGTTCTGTAAGGAATAGACTGCAGGGGCCAAGAGTGCCCGTAGAGAAACCAGGGGCCTGTGACTCCTGAAGTCACCCAAAGAGAGGTGACAGTAGCCCAGATTTGGGTAGAGGTTGAGTGAGAAGGTGGCCAGTTGCTGTATTTGGAATCTGTCTGGAAAGTAGAGCTAACAGGATTCGCTGATTCCCTAGACCTAGGGTGTGTGCAGGACAGGAGTCAAGGAGAATGCCAGCATTCTGGCATGAGCAGCAGGGTGAATGATGGTGCTATTTATCAGGATGGGGAACACTGAGAGGATAGTGGCTCATGGGGCAGGAGGCAAATGGAGTGTGAGGAGGAGAAAGAGAGCTCTGTTAAATCACACTGATTTTGAAATGCACAGAAGAATCCATGGGGGTGGTGTCACAAAGGCACATAGAAATGAATCTGGAATTCAGGGGGAAGACGGCTTAGAAATGAAATGTGTAAATCTTCTGCATATGAGTATTATTTAAAGCCACAGGATTGGGGCATATAAGTTTCACATATGTCTAAACAGAGCGCTCAGAGAAGCCATGAGACGCTGAATTGCTAGGTTAAGGTATGCATGAGAGTGTGTGTGTGTGTGTGTGTGTGTGTGTGTGTTTTATAGATGTTGTTATCAAAGTTCTCCTCCAAAGTTCAATATGTCTTCTATTTATAAACTCAAAATATTTATCTCTGATGAATTAGAAGATATTTCAATATAATTATAAACATTAATTCTCACTGTCCTAGAGATTTAGATGTGTGAGGTGTCAGCTGAAGTCATTTCAGACAGAAATATCTTCGTGAAACACACATACATATTTGTTCTAGGCATTTTCAGATACATTAGCTCATACATTCCTGACAGCACTCTGGGGGATCAATCTTATTAAAACTATTTCATAAATTAAGATACCGAGGTACTAAGGAATGAAGGGATGTTCTCAAGGGTTCCTAAGTAGTAAGTTGGTTAGGGTCTGGACTCAAATTCAGGCCCAATTTTCCTTCCAGTAGACACAGAATGAGGCAAAGACTCAGCTTTCGCTGAATAAGATGCAAGGTATTTACCACAATGTTCATTGAAGCACTGTTTACAATAGCCAGGACATGGAAGCAACCTAAGTGTCCATCGACAGATGAATGGATAAAGAAGATGTGGCACATATATACAATGGAATGTTACTCAGCCATAAAAAGAAACAAAATTGAGTTATTTGTAGTGAGGTGGATGGACCTAGAGTCTGTCATACAGAGTGAAGTAAGTCAGAAAGGTAAAAACAAATATATATGCTAACACATATATATGGGATCTAAAAAAAAAAAAAAGGGTTCTGAAGAACCTAGGGGCAGAACAGGAATAAAAACACAGACCAGACGTAGAGAATGGACTTGAGGACACAGGAAGGGAAAAGGGTAAGCTGGGACGAAGTGAGAGAGTGGCATGGACATATATACACTACCAAATGTAAAATAGATAGCTAGTGGGAAGCAGCCGCATAGCACAGGGAGATCAGCTCGGTGCCTTGTGACCACCTAGAGGGGTGGGATAGGGAGGGTGGGAGGGAGACGCAAGAGGGAGGAGATATGGGGATATATGTATACGTATAGCTGATTTACTTTGTTATACAGCAGAAACTAACACAACATTGTAAAGCATATACACTGCTACCACCTGATAACTCTGTTTTCCTCAGGTCCTCTCATGGCACTATTACAGGCATTTGGACACATCAAAGAGCAAAGCCACCGGTCCGTAATCTCATGGCAGTGACAGGAGGCAGCGATGGGAGAGACAGATAAGCAACATGAAAATTATGTTTGAAACTTCTGTCATAAGACAATGGGGGTTACGGGTAAAAGAGCAAAAAAACAAAAAAGACAGGGAAAGGCAGATCAGCGGTGGTAGCAGGTGAAGAGCTGGGCAGGTTCCACGTATAAGAGCATGAAAGAGGCTGACCTCATGGAGAAAGTACAATAATATCTGAGCAGACTGGAAGGAACCTGGAGAGTCAGGGAGATCTGGCTTTGTGTAACACTCAGACATCATTCTAAACGCGGTCCTTGACACTGTAAGTTGAAAACCAGGAAAGAATGTAAACTGAACACCCTGAACAGGAAAAATAATTTCCAACACTGAGAGCAAATTTAATAGTGTCACTTTCACATGCAAAGGGCACTGCATCTACCCACTGTGGCCTCGTCTATAACCAGCTTTCTGAATAGGAGCGACAGATTGTTTTCAGCTACCCTATGTTGTACAAAACCGGGGCTTCTTACATCCCCATGGATGATTCTGCCCAGAACCAGATGATGACAATCGCAGTCGGGCCTCTACAGTGCTTCTGTGACTTGGGGACCAAGCTGTGTAATAAAATAATAATGAACATGACTCAAACACTTAAGATCAGAGAATGAGACACAAAGCTTGAAGAGGACATGGACAATATCAAGTCATGATTTAACAGATGAGAAAACTAGGTTCAGGGAGACTTTAGTGCCAAGACCAAAGTCCGCTAAAACTGAAAAACAGCATGTTTCCCACGAATTCCAGGCTTCAGTCTTTTCAACTGAAACTCCTGTTTGACACTACTCTCATCAACCACCATACACATGCCTTTTGAACAATTCCCAAAGGCAAATCACAACAAAACCACGTTTCCTAACACAAAGAATACCAAACTGTTGATAAATACTTGCGTAGTGGTTACCATGTGCCAGACCCTGTTCTAAACACTATACTGAACTTATTTAATTGTCACAGACATATAATTATGAGGCAGGTGCTAGTACTATCCTGATTTTACAGTTGAGGCAACTGAGAAACAGAAAGGTTAAGCAACCTACCCGAAGTCGTTCAGCTTGTTAAAGACATAGCAAGAATTTGAACCCAGAGTGCCTGGGTGAAAACTCTGTTCCAATTCTTGTGTTAAATGTTTCCAGATATGTGTACATACTTAGTCAGAATAGTGTGATTACTAATTAGGAACTTGTTTTGGTAACAGTTTTAGCTAGAATTTCTCAACATGGATAGTAATTTTAAGACAATTCTTCATATACTTATTGAGGGACTACTATATTTCAGCCAGGGTGCATGTTACTCTAAGTATAGGCATTTTTTCCCAGGTAATAAACCATCTTTGATATGTCTCTGAAACCCATACATTTTTACAGCATCATGAAAAACAGTTACAACAAATTAAGCACATCCTTCTATAGTGATTCAGTAGTTCCATAAAATTAGCATTGATCCAGTAGATTCTCCTTTCACAACTGTGTTTGGCAAAGATCTTTAGCTGTTACCTGTGCTCTCAAACGCTTGCAGGGAAATCTGTGGTCTGAAGGGAAAATCTCTTCATCTCATTTTTAGTCAAGTTATTTCTTTCTTTCTTTCTATCTATCTATCTATCTATCTATCTATCTATCTATCTATCTATCTACCTACCTACCTACCTATTTATTTATTTGCGGTACGCGGGCCTCTCACTGTTGCGGCCTCTCCCGTTGCGGAGCACAGGCTCCGGACGTGCAGGCTCAGCGGCCGTGGCTCACAGGCCCAGCCGCTCTGCGGCATGTGGGATCCTCCCGGACCGGGGCACGAACCCGTGTCCCCTGCATTGGCAGGCGGACTCTCAACCACTGTGCCACCAGGGAAGCCCTATTTCTTTTTTTTTTTAAATTAAAGTGTCCAGAAAGCAGGAAAACAATAACAGCTAAAAGTTATTATGCACTTTGCATGCCTTCACATATGTCTGTATGTACACATGAACATATGTATATGTTTACTGAGTTATAAGTTACTCCTACTGAAATACACAGATATTCACTACACAGCTCGAGTTTTACAAATCTGTACATCTGTGTAAAAAATATTCAGTCAAGATAGGGAACCTTTCCATCACCCTAGAAAGTTCCCTCATGCCCCTTCCTCATCAATCCCCATCCCCAAAGGCAGTGACTGTTTTGATTTCTAGCACATTTGAAAATTTTAATCCTAAGTACAATTCTATGAGGCGCTGATTCCAAGGAACATCTAACTCTGAAACCCATGCTCTTGGCCACCATACTGTTCTACTGCATTTCTTCCTAGTGGACACTTAGCCCATCTCAACAGTGTCCTCTGAGAGAATTCAGTCATGATGTCCTAACTTCTCTCTTATGCATCTAGAATGGTACTATACGTACCACCCTTGGAAGAATTGAAAAAATGGTCACTCGAATCATTTTCTATATCCTGTGGTTCAGATGAGACACCCTATTGAGAGCTTACTGATATCAGATTAGGCAGGTGGGGGACACTGAATGAAGCGGACATGTACCCTCTTAAAGCAACAGGCGCTGCCCAAATCCCCCCAACTGCTACACTACGAGAAATCAGACCAGGGATACCCTTCTGCAGTTTTTTCTAGATAATCGAGATATCTAAATGTGTACATAACATCTCAGTACATGTAAATGCTTTGTAACTAAGTCGATTTTTAAAAAACACTTCATGTGTCAAAATGTGTCCACAGGCCAGCCCTGGATTGCCAGTTTGTGACCAGGTGTTTGCATCCACGGCTTGGGAAACACCAGGATTAGCTTCATCAGCAACAGAAAGGAGCCCACAAACCTCTGAAGGTCACAGCCAACCCAGGAGGTAAGGTCTATCATCGCATGGTAAAAGTTCTGCTGTCCAGACTCTGGTCTACTGCCAACCCTCCTGCCCACTGAGGGAAGCCGATGACTTTGGTAAACATCTTGAACAAATATAAGAGAAAAAAGAAACTGGCAACAGGAAGAGGGCATGGAATAAAAACACAGAAGGAAAGAGCTAGAAGGAGTAGAGAACACTAGAGAGGAGAGAAGACAACTACAGGTAAGAAAAGGAAGCAAAGGACAGGCATCTCTAGGCTTGAAGCACGTTCTTTCATTGACTACACTGGCCCAGGACCACAAACCCAGTTGGAGTGGAGACAACAGCGTGGTGTGGAATGACTTGCTTGGAGCAAGGAGCTCTCTCTGATGTTTATTTACTTATCTATTTACTCTGAGCTTTATGAGAATAGTTTCAGTGCTTAAATATTTTGAACCTTGTACAGGAATTCCGAAATATATTATTTAGAAGTCAGGGAAATCACTAGAGAGTCCGATCCTGTCACCTTGGCAAAGGACTGTGGTCTGAACAAGGAGGAAATTTCTAATCTCTGGCAAAATGGTTTTTATCAGGAAACTGTGCTCACTGTAATAGGTGCCACTGCATTACTGGTTAAAAAGAAGAATAAAGCCATCGCTTCCATATCCACCTATGCACCCGGAGCTCCATTAGGACAACCACCAGCAAAGATTTTGAGCAAATCAATCTCACAGGATTTATACACTTAGTGAACTGTGGTGACACGTCCCTCCCCCAGTCCTGCAGACCTGTTCAATAGGCCACAGCTTACATGGCTTCCTTTACAGAAGGCAGTTCACACTTGACAAAAGGAATGTGAAACCATAAGAAACATGACCACCTTTCTGTGTGGCAGCAAAGGTGAAAGAAAAAGGACAGTGGAATCTTCAGAGAAATTAAGGCAACAAAGAAAAAGTAACCTGGATCACTCAGCATAAAACCCTCCTCTGCTGACTGTCTCAGTGTTTCATTTTATCATTTGATCTGCCTATTTCATTCTTTGTCAGTTTGCCTCATGCTGAGATAATGTTAAGCATATACATCTGACATACTTAAGTCCTTACTGTGTGCAAGGCACCATGCTAAGGGCAGTCTAAGCACAAGCTCACAACATACTACGAGGTAGATGCTACCATGTTCATTTTAAAGATGATACAATTGTGGCTCACCAAGAGGATGTAACTCATCCAAGGTCACACAGCCAGGGTCACAGTCCAGGTCTGTATGCCTCACAGACTGGGCTCACTTCACAATGTAATCACTCTCCTTCTGCTACAAGATCATCCCACCCTTCTCTCTTCTTTCTTACTGGGCTGCTTCTCACTTACAATCACCCTCTGCCCCTTTGGGTCACAGATGTAGAGTGTCCTGTTAATGGAACATGTCCTTGCCAGATGAGTGGAATTGAATTCAGGGAACAGTATTTTTGTCAGGAGGAGGTTACCTGGAGTGTGTTCAGAGAAGGGTAAAAAGAAAAGTGCAGGAAAAGATAAGGGAGAGACGAAATAGTTCAAGACATTCATAAAGAAAGGGGAGAGCTTGAGAATAACAAAAAGCATAGAAAATGAGAAAGAGAAGACACTTTACAGGCATCTCATCCTATTTTACAGATGGAAAGACTGAGAGCCAGCTCTTAGTGGACCCAGAGCCTATCCCAAGACTTCTGACCCCTGCTACCCTTACTCCCTCTCTTCCCCTCACTTCTGTACCAGGTCCTCCTACCACTCTCAAATGTGCCTTAAGAGAATATGACAATGGCCATGGGTTACAAAGTACAGAGATGCAAATTTGGCCCAATCTGAGGGGCTGGAGATGAGAAACAATGCCCCAAGCTGCCTCGCAGCACAGTGGGGTTCTCCATCACTGAACGAATTACTGACACATCTGGCTGACATCTGTCAGTGATGCTATAAATGGCACTGCTGTAGTAAATAATGATTTAGCTCCAACAGTATTAAACCAACTCAGTTCTGTGGACCAGTGTCTGGTTGGCTTCAACAGAATCACTTGGGGAGTTTTTAAAAATAGAGGGATTCCCCGACTCTAATCTCAGAAATTCTGATTCAGGAGGTTTTGAGAAACCATGCAACCAGGTGATTTCTGAGGGACCTTCTAGTACTAAGACTCCATTACGTTACTTTCTCTAGCATGGCTTCCAAAGTATCACTCAGCTTTCATTATTAAGCCACCACACATAACAAGTAGTCCACTCCAGACTCAGAGTCAAGGAACAAGAAGCACTGCCATTGTCTCTGAACGCCTATGTTCTCTAGACAGGTAACCCATCTTTTCTAGTCTCAGTGTTCACTTCTTTAAAATAGAAGCAATGGACTCTTAGAACAGTGCTAGAACTCTTGATCTGGATCTGTGGGCTCCTATTCCATACCCAGAGGACCTCTACCCATCCTGGTAATGAAACTGCATGGGGCCAGTAGGCACATGACCCAGTTCTGGGTGTGGATTCTGAGAAGTGACGGGAACTTTATGTGGGACGGTGTCCCTTCCTGATTAAAGGGGCAAAGCCTCATGAGGAGAAGTATTTTCCCCCTTCATGTCCTGCCACCTTTGTCCTGACTTGAACATGACACATGGAGATGAACAAATGGACAGTGGAGCAGGAAGGAAACTGGTCTTTAGGGACGTCGCTCAGCTGCCACAACAGTCCTGGACTGTCCAGGTGTAGTCTCCATCTATATGCACAAAAGGTAAGGCTTTATACTTTCCGACTCTATGAGCACGATTTCTATTACTTGCAGCCAAATGCAATCTTTACTGATACAGCATTAAAACTCTCTTTTCAAATGAAATCTCTTGCAAAATCCCAATATATGAAACAAATAAAAGTGGCTGTGCTATTTAGAAAAATGGATGGAGTGTTTCCAGAGCCATTCCTTCCTATTTCCTGCAGAGGTTCTTCCATGGAACCAGAACTGGCCAAAATCGGTACCTCTTAAGGTGGTGTCTCCAAGGCAGCAGGGATTCTCAGATTTTCTCAGGACTCTGAGAGTTCTCTGCCAAATTTGTTCTTGTGCTTTTCTTTCTCTTTTCTTTTGATGTACTTATTTTATTTACCCAAATTTTGTCCTAGGAAACGCAGATCCAATTCATGACCTATGGCTACTACCATGCAGTTCTGGTGTCTGCATTTGTATTCAGTGTACAATCATGTTGGCAATAAGTGATTCGATTCTAATTGTCATGAAGAGAAAAAGGAGCAGAGTGTAATATAATACAAAATGAAACATTCCTTCAAGGTGCAGATCAAGGGACATCATGGCATGCAAATGAAGGTACATTTGAAGAGAAAAAAAGTCATGGAAGAATCAAGTCTATATCCAGGATATAAGAGTATGAGTGTCTAGAACCAAAATAATCTCCAGATAACTGTCAGTCCCATGTTCATGGTGAGGCCTTATTAAATTCCAGTAAAGCATCTTCTACCTAAAATAACAATGTTGATCATCTGAATACTATTACTTTACTTTGCATTTAATTCATAAATTTATTTTAGTCTTATAGATGCTAAAGAATGATTAAAATAGAGAGGTGATTACCTAGGTGGGTATTTTTGGTTTGTACATATTTAAATTGCAGTATAATAAAAGCAGTTAAATCAACAATGGGGGCGTGGATCTTTTCCCTCACCCTGTTAAAAGGAGTCTTTATATTACCCCACTCAAGAAATTCTGGACTACAGGATGGCCCTAATCCCTTCCAGATGGTCAAATCCATAATTCCATGAACCTCCTCACCTTATGAAATTAATATTAAATACTTCCACCAACAATGTGGTACGTGCCCCTGAAGGTTTTTAAAAATTAAAAAAAGAAAAAAAATTAAATAAATTCATGCATTAAAATAAAGCACATGTATCATTCTATATTCCTTTTCAAATGTTTGTCTTAAGGATGAAGTGTATGTGGGCAGGGCCTAGAACAAGCTATGCTCACTGCCATCCCTCCCCCATCTCCACCTGGTCCCTTCACTCATCACTCCCAGCAGAATATCTCTGGATGGAACAAATATGGGTTAAAAATAAGGCCTCAGGAGCCTGCTCCCTCCTCAGCTGAGTGATACTTTGGAAGCCATGCTAGAGAAAGTAACGTAATGGAGTCTTAGTACTAGAAGGTCCCTCAGAAATCACCTGGTTGCATGGTTTCTCAAAACCTCCTGAATCAGAATTTCTGAGATTAGAGTCGGGGAATCCCTCTATTTTTAAAAACTCCCCAAGTGATTCTGTTGAAGCCAACTTACGAAATCTGAACCCTTGGGCGATGCCATTCTTACAAAATGTGCTTTCTGATTGCTTCCAGAAGGCACAGTGGGGCAGACTGACCGTGGGGTCTTCTATTGTGAAGAGGGTAAACCCATTCTCCTCACTGAGGCCATGGTTTAGCCACACACTTCAAGGTGAACCAATCAGTGCCCGCTGGGCTTTGCTATTCTAGTATGTATGTTTCATTCCTGTGCACAGATCTCCCTCTGCCGCTGCTGCCCAGTTTGTGGTGTGGCCACTCCTCCCTCCCTGTAGCCTGTACCTCTGCCTTGGATTTCTTCTTCTCTACCCTCCCACACCCCTCTTTGTTTTTCCTTTTTAAATGTCCAAGGAACTTGATTTTCCCCTTGTATACTTCTAAAACAGGGCAACTATAGACTTTCTTCCAAGTTTCAGGCAATGCTGTTCGTACCCCTGCAACCTGACGTTGCTATTTCACGCCTGCTCTGCTCAAGGCTCAACTCACACTAAATTTAGAGGAGTATGAAATTAGAGCTCACAGTCTCCTTTTTCACTGGCAGTATGTTTGGCTGTGGTTCATGTTGTTTCCCAATCTCTTGGCATCTTGCTCACTCCATAGGCAACCCAAGTGTAGTCACTGTCTGTCCTATCTTATCCCATGTCCAACAGTTCCCAAACCCGCTTCATCCCAACCCAACGCAAAGATGACATTCACGAAGAAAATATTTGCGTGCCATCTCTCAGAATAAGAATTCCTGCTTCCAGTCACTTACTTCCTAATTCCCTCCTCCAAGTGCAAAACTGTGGAGAAAATAAAATTGCTGGCTGAGAGGGCTGACTTGCCACCAACAATACACAATGCCTGCGCACTTATCGTAGGTCTTACGCAGACAAAGATATGAAAAAGTCCAGCCCCCCCACTCTTTATTCACCCATTCATCTAACTCTCTACTATCAGCTACTTGTTGAGAGATTTTAGAAGCAAAGTCAATGCACACCTATTTTATTGAGGTCCACCCTGAGAGTTCTAGCAACTCTTCTGCTATTCAAGAAGGAGCCAAGAACCCATTCATTCATGTTTCCCCAGCCAGACTCTTGGCCAAGGCCCCTTTAGAAAACACCATTGCTGTCGCTGATGGTTCTGCCAGTAATCACAAAGCCGTAGTGAGATTGAGTCCAGCTCTTTCAGAACTGAACAGTGCTCTTAAGTGCAATTATATTATGCTATGTATTTTCTAAATGTTAAGTATAGAATAAGATATAGCTTTCGGGGGAGGGGTAAAAATCTGTATTGCATTATAGTTGATATGTATGAAAAAGAATTATCCAAAATTTGATTTTTAAAAAAAAATCACTCTTTTCAGTAAGGTGTAAAATAACATCAATTGATCCATGAAATAAAATTCACATTATTATATGTCTGTCTTTTAACAATGATTTTGAGTAAATTACTGTTTTCTTTGACTCTTTAGTTGTCTATACTTCATAAAACACAGAAGTATTTTTTTTTGAGGGAAGAACTACCAGTTACTTCTGCAATTCAGAAAAAAAATTGAAAATTATTCTAGAAACAGAATTACAAATGTTGTATCCAGCATATTTCTAGGCAAATATATCACGGAGCTCCTTAATGACAGTCAAAAATCCCACATAATAATAAAAGATGCCAGGAACTCATATACACGTATCTGTTCCTACATTCTGAAAGTGTGATCCAAAATAGAAACTTCAAACGCCGATTTCCTCTAAAATGAGAGCCATTTTCTGCTAAAAACGTCCCTCTCCAAATTCTCATAAAGCAAAGAACACAGACACTTTCATCTAAAATTATATTTCCTGCCAACGAACTGTCCTTCCCCACAGAAAAGTTGCAGACTGCTGGAGCAGGGTGACAATACAAGAGTTCACATACTTTTCTTTTTCACAGTCGTGTTGCCAGCTTAACCCTAACTTTCCAAAGCGTACGGCCGAAAATCACCTCTAGAAGGGGGCTGAGGGAGGAAAAGATGACAGACAACCCCACACCAAATGTTGAAGTGATGGAGTTCTAACTTGTTCATACATATACACACAACCTCCCCACGCCCCCCCCCCCCACACACAGACACACAGAGTACTTGCAAACAAACAGCAGGCTTAGAAAGCGAAGAGAAAGCCTGCAAAAAATGCAAGAACTGAGCAGTTCCCTACCTCTCCTCTGCTTCACAAAGCGGCTGAAGAGAATCCCCTGCGATCCAGGCGCGTGTGGAGAGGCTGGAAGGGGGCGGCCGCTCGGCCTGCAGAGGCTGAGCAGGCCCAGCCTGTGTTCAGAAGCTGCCCCAGTCAGATTTTCCAACTGCAGAGTTGCAGCCAAGTCCCTGCCCATGCCTGAAGAATTTCCTGAACAGCATTCCCGTGCTTTTTCGGACTGCTTTGAAACCGTACTCTGCCTGTACTTCAATACGCCTTTGTCAGGCCAACTCCCACCTACTGGGCCGGCTTCAGCTCTCAATGGGAAACACGTGTGTCAAGCACAGACTCGCTCCCCTGCCCCAGCGCCCATGGGGGCTGCTGGGCTCACACAGCCACAAAGGCAATGGCTTCTAGAACTAATACTGATTTCTCAGTCATTCTCCACGCGGCCTCTGCTCTGTGGCGCTCGATGCTGGAGCTGAGTCTCCTTCCCCTGCTCCACGCCGCCCTTTGCCAACTTCCTCCTTGTGCTGACAGCCCCCAGCTGACCCCTGTTAGCCGCTCACCCCAACCCAACTCTTGCCAGTCCTGATAACGAGCCTATTACAGCTGAGAGATGGGAATTCTCATTTGATCTTCCTCCCTGCCAGTGCCTCTGTCTTTGCTCAAAGGATCAATTGCTGGAGGGGGAACAATATTTTTAGCATTTCCAGATTGGTTCAGTACTTCTGAGTTGTCCCCTCAACCTGATGTGTGCATCTCTTACTGCCGCCACTAAAAATAATGCAATTATTTTTCAGGCACTTTTGTGGCTCTCTGCTCTCTAAGCGCGCTGGTCCCCAAATGTAACATTTTGCAGGCTGTTGCAATGTGTGCTGTGGTTACAGGAAATAGAAAGGAGAAAAGAAGGTAACTTTAATCAGAATGTGTCGTAATTCTCTGCACCTGTGATTACTTCTGATGACCCTCCATCAAGATGTCCCATGTACATGCTGCTAGTCTACCTTTGAGATTTCCTCTTTCCATAAAACGCAGAGGAAATTTCTAAAGATACAAAGAGGACACCCCTCTTCTCCTACACTGACAGCCCCCTCTCTAAAGAGCCAAAGCTAAGTTGTCAAGGTAACATTGTAGAAAACGATGATTTAAAGAGAAAGCCTCATTTATTTTGAGTTTTATTCTTTTCTGTTTGGGGGGTATTAATATTTTACTTCCAAAATCATATCCCGCTAGCAACTTATTTTAAAGAACTGGCTTGCCAGATTTTAAAAGTACTGTGTATTCCTGAGGGACTGCTGTAAATAATAGATGTGGTAGAATCCGGAGTTTAGCATCAAACTGCAATGGGTCCTTTCAGGAGGATTCAATTTTTGCCTTGGGAAGCAGTGTGTCTGTCTGTGGGGAAGGGAGCATGGGCACCTCTAAGGTCAGGACACAATTATAGAATCAAAGAACTTTAGAGGAGGAGGGAACCCCAGAGACCATCCAATCCAAATTGTTTCAACCCTTTATTTTACAAAGGGAAATGGAGGTCCACACAGATGAGATGTTCAGAGGTGCAAAGACTCTTAATGTTAGAACTGATGCCAGAAAGCAAGATTTGGGTGAATTTTCCATGTGCTTTCTCTTTCCCAGCATCATTTGGGAAAGGCCATATCATCTAACCTTCACAAGAGAAGGCTTATAATCAGATGGCCTGGGTCTAATCTTAGCTCTCTTACTGGCTGTGAATTCTGATTAGTTCACTTGACCTCTCTGGACCTCAGTTTCCTCACCTGTAAAATGGGGGTAATAACAGAATCCAGCTCACAGAATTTGGTGAGATAATCCATGCAAAGTGCTTATTATAGTGCCTATAAATTTTGGTTTACTTTTCCTTTTATTGAATCCAGCAAAAACCAGACCCTTTCTCTCACCAAAAAGCAAAACTGTACTCTCGCATCCAGTTTGAGTTCCTAGAATCAACTATCTGATTGGCTAATTAAGTTTTCTGCCAAGTTACCTTTACACAATAGGGGCCTACCCCCTTAAACATAGACAGGTGTCCTAATGCTTTATTGGAACATTAGCCAACCACACAGCTATTTTTCATTTATTCACTACACCTAACACTGAAGTCTCTCCTCGAGATTAACTCACCAGCAAGGTAAACAGTCAGACCAAATCTGCAGTCAGTTACATGAGGCTCAACAAAGTGCCATTTAGAGAGAACTGGAGCTTCTGCCAAACCTTAAGAGCTCAAGATTACCATTCTAAAAATAGAAGACCATTAACAATTGCAATTTCCAGGTTTGGCAACTGCAATGTCCTAAACTAACAGCAACAATTACAAAATAAAAATCCTGTAGGTCAAGGAAGAAGTCTTACTGAGGAAACAGTGGCTACAAATTCTAAAGAATCAGATTTTTATCTGGGTTTCCAGAGCCTTCGTTTCAGAGGCAATCATAGCAAGTGGTTAATGAACCACACGCTACTTATTAATCATGTTGGGGTGCCCAGGTTCTTTTGGGAAAACAAAGGAGGGGTAGCTCTTAATTTTAAGTGGTTTATAAATGCTTTGGTAAACAAAAAAACAACAGCAAAGAAAAAAAACAAACATAAAACAATTGGAAAAACAAGGTCAGATTTTATATAAAGGCAGAAAAATGGTGATGTAATCCAAAGGACGCTGCTTTGATGTCTCTCCATAAACTAGCTACATGGCTCATTTCAGCGTGGATATTTGAAGAGGGATACCTCCGCATAGACTCAATTCATTACTACTAGCTGGAAAATCCTAAAAAGTTACTTACGTCTTCTAATGTTAAGAAAAATTATCCACAACTTGAAAATCAGACCAAAAGGTAGTCACATTCTATCAAAGTCATGCGTGGCAATTGTTTAACATGCCCTCTCAAGAATTATTTAAGGGAAATGTGCTTTGTCTGATTCACTGTTGACAACTGAATAAAGATCCCAAACATAGTAAAGTTAAAAGTTACCTTGGAGAGTTTTGCCTGTTAAAGATACACAGTATTTCTCAGGATTGACATATACATACTACTATATTTAAAAGAGATAACCAACAAGGACCTACTGTATAGCACAGGGAACTCTGCTCAATATTCTGTAATAACCTAAATAGAAAAAGAATTTGAAATAGAATATATATATATATATATATATGTATA
>NW_020174788.1:2609005-2718596 GCF_003031525.2 Neophocaena asiaeorientalis asiaeorientalis
TATATATATATATATATATACAGACACACATATGTATAACTGAATCACTTTGCTGTACACCTGAAACTAACACAACACTGTAATCAGCTATACTCCAATATAAAATAAAAATTCTAACAAAAGAAGAAAAAATAAATCATTGATAAAATGCTGAAAAAATAAAATATAATCCCAAATGTTATAGTCTATTGCCCTGTAGGACATTTACTGGTTTTGTATCTAGTCTAGCGATCTTTTGTTAACATTCTTTATTAATGTACCTAAGAACAAGGAGCTCCTTAAATGGTCTCAGAATCAGTCTTACCATCATACTGATTTCCTCATAGTTAATGAGTCAAATAAAATCTTCGACATACTTTCATTTTATATCGATATTTGTAGGACCCATGTATTTAACTTCAAAAAGCTACAGCTTGACACTGTTTCACTTTCTTCATCTGTATAATGAGTATTATAAGTCTTAACTGAGATAACACATATTAAACCACTCAGCAAAGTGTATGGCACACCGTAAGTGCTCAGACTATATCGGTACTGCTGTTATTTAATACTATCTATTTGGTTTTCAGTTTTGTAAAGGACTCTAGACTACACTAGATCACTAGACTAGTCTCCTTCCTCCTATACCTTTTAATCCTTGCCATTAGATTCTGAATCCTCTCTACAATGGCCACTCCGGCTGGAATTCTTTTATAGATATTGATCTCTCTGCTTTTCAGAGATTTCTACTTCTAATGTTCTAAAACTAACAACTGAAGTATATCTCCCTGTAGCACATTCAGATGCTGCAGCTGCTGATCATAAAGGTCAGTTAGAAATTCTGATCATAAGGATTGCATGAAAGAGAAAACTTCATTCTATAGCAGGATATAAACTCCACAGAGACATGGCTTTTTGTCTGCATCATCTCCTGCCTTTTTGCCAATATCTAGGATGAGTAAGTACTTGGCCTTCATATTTAAACTTTGAATAAATAAAACCTTTTGACTTATTTGAAAACAGGATGCTAAATCGTCCTTTTTTAAAGAGTTATTTTGATTACAATTTAAACACATCCATTACTTTAGGAGACGGATCCAAAAAAATATTGCTGCAACTTATGTCAAAGAGTGTTCTGCCTGTGTTTTCCTCTAGGAGTTTTTTTAGTGTCCAGTCTTACATTTAGGTCTTTAATCCATTATGAGTTTAATTTTGTGTATTGCGTTAGATAATGTTCTAATATCATTCTTTTACATGTAACTGTCCAGTTTTTCCAGTACCACTTATTGAAGAGACTGTCTTTTCTCCACTGTATGTTCTTGCATCCTTTGTCATAGAATAATTGGCCATAAGTGTGTGGGTTTATTTCTGGGCTTTCTATCCTGTTCCATTGACCTATAATGCCTGTTTTTGTGCCAGTACCATACTGTTTTGATGACTATAGCTTTGTAATATACTCTGAAGTCAGGGAGCCTGATTCCTCCAGATCTGTTCTTCTCTCTCAAGATCGCTTAGGCTATTTGGGGTCTTTTGTGTTTCCATATACCTTTTAAAATTATTTGTTCTAGTTCTGTGAAAAATGCCATTGGTATTTTAATAGGGATTGCATTGAATCTGTAGATTGCCTTGGGTAGTATGGTCATTTTAACAATACTGATTCTTCCAATCCAAGGACATGGTATATCTTTCCATCTGTTTATGTCATCTTCAATTTCTTTCATTAGTGTCTTACAGTTTTCAGAGTACAGGTCTTTTGCCTCCTTGGGAAGGTTTATTCTTAGGTATTTTATTCTTTTCGACGTGATGGTAAATGGGATTGTTTCCTTAATTTCTAGTTCTTACAGTTCATTGTTAGTGTTTAGAAATGCAACAGATTCCTGTATATTAATTTTGTATCCTGCAACTTATTTGAAAAGCTTTTGCAGAGCAAAGGAAACCATCAACAAAATGAAAAGATAACCTACTGAATGGGAGAAAATATTTGCAAATGATATGACTAATAAGGGATTAATATCCAACATATATGAACAGCTCATACAACTCAGTAACAAAAAACTCCAACAACCGAATTTTAAAAAGGGCAGAAGAACTGAATAGACATTTTTCCAAAGAATACATACAGATGGCCAACAGGCACATGAAAAGATTCTCAACATCACTAATTATCAGAGAAATGCAAATCAAAACTACAATGAGATATCACTTCACACCTGTCACAATGGTTATCATCAAAAAACCCCAAAAAACAAATAACAAATGTTGGCAAGGATGTGGAGAAAAGGGAACCCTTGTACACTGCTGGTGGAAATGTAAAATGGTGTGCCCACTGTGGAAAACAGTATGGAGGTTTCTCCAAAAATAATAATAGAACTACCATATGAACCAGCAATCCCACTCCTGGGTATATAAACAAAAAAACCAAAAACACTAATTTGAAAAGATACATGCACTCCAATGTTCATAGCAGCATTATCTAAAATTGCAAAGATATGAAAGCAACCTAAACATCCACCAACAGATGAATGGATGAAGATGATGTGATATATAGATACACACACACAACTGACCACTACTCACTCAGCCATAAAAAGGAACAAAATTTTGCCATTTTCAGCAACATGGGTGGACTTGGAGGAGGGCATTATGCTTTGTGAAATAAGTCAGACAAAGAAAGACAAATATTGTATGATATAATTTATATGTAGAATCTAAAAAATACAACAAACTAGTGAATATAACAAAAAAGAAACCGACTCACAGATATAGAGAAGTAATGGTTACTAGTTGTGGGGAGGAGCAATATAGGGGTAGGGGAATCGGGAGGCACAAAATATTGGGTGTACAATAGGCTGAAGGATGTATTGTACAACATGGTGAACACAGACAATATTTTGTAGTAACTGTAAATGGAAAGTGACATTGAAAAACTGTACAAAAATTTAAAAAATTAATATTTTTCCAAAAAATTTAAAAGAAAAAAAACACATCTGGTACCAGTGGATCATTTATCCTCATTATGGCTTAGATTCCTTGTAACATCTGGTTTGGTTTCTTCTAGGAATGGTTCAGTTTGGCTAATTTCTTCTTAAAATTTGGTGCTGAGAGGTGAACAAACTTTGCAGGTGTGCTAATTTGGGCGCAGAGGAACAACTCCCTCTCACATTTAGAAAGAACACTTCTATTAATGCGATTCATGATAATATTAGGTTTGGCCACAGTCACTGTGAGTCACACTGTGAAGCCAGTTTCAAATGCCTCTCTCTCATAGGTACTCTTATTAAGCTACATCTCCTGTATGGTTTATTTACATATGAAATTCTCCAGTCTAGATTTATGTAAGCATCATCTGAAGGGAGCTTTTAAAATAACCAGAGCTAGGAGCCCACCCTAGAGATTTTGATTCTATTGGAATGGGATGGGCGTAATGGTAATTTTGTTTTCAGCTCCACCCACCCCCATCCAAAATGATTCTAACATGAGCCAGACTTAAGAATCACTAAGTTACAGTGATAGCTTAACTTTTAAAACATAAATCTAATTGTGTCACTCTGTCCACTCAAATCCTTAGACGGCTTACCATTGCTTGAAAGGGAAAGACGGCCACCATCACTAAGACTTGAAAGGCCTGGCTTGATCTGGTCCCTCGTCTACCTCTTCAGTCTCATCTGCTGCCAGTCTCGCTTCTTCCAGTGCTTCAAAGAAATCATGTATCTTTTCACTTGAGAATCTACAAAAAAGCTACTCTCTCCTGAAAATACATTGCTTTTTCCTGGATGCTACCTCCACTCTTACGTTTTCTTCTACTTAACTCCTATTCAACCTTCAAATTCATACTCTGTTATCACTTTTTCTAGGATTCAGGTATCTGAACCCCAGAACCAACAATCCCCTATTATATATACCCCCAAACTAGCACTCATGATAGACTTGACTATATATTTATTTGTATTTTTATTTGATTGATGTTAATCTTTCTTGATAGAAAATGAATATTCTCCATGAGGCCTGAAACTAGGTTTGCTTGCTCACTACTGTATCCTAGTTCCTTGCACCACGCCTAGCTTGTAGGAAGTGTACAAAAGATATTTTTAAGTAAGTGAATGCAGTTTTTCTTTTTTTAATTCAAGTGCAGGAACATGCATGTAACACCATTTTTTAAAAAACAATCTTGAGTTTTCAAACTTAATTTAATCCTTCTGACATGTTAAAATAATGTATTGTACTCAGAATACTGAGTTCTCCTATAAGATGTAAACATTTTCAGAAACTAATAAGCCATTCACATGTTTATGTAAAAGACCATGAGAAATTACCAAGTCAGGTGCCTGGCAAAGCCTGTAAGGCCTGAGGTACAAGGTAGTGTTACCAAGTCCCAGCTCGTACTGCTAACCACATGATTGGCCAAAAAAACGAGAGATGAGGTGTTGGGGCAAGGAACTGACTTTATTCAGAAAACCAGCAGACCAAGAAGATGACGGACTAGTGTCCCACGATCTTACCCAAAGTAGAGTCCAAACTTGTTTTGTACTAAAAGGGAAGGGAGTGTGGCAGGTTGTTACAAACTTTTGGTGCCAGAATCCTTTGTTCTTGCTGCTGTTCTCTTAGGTCTGGTGAAAATATTCCTCTAAACCTCCAACAAGACAAAGGTTGTTCTCTGTTCTCAAACTTTCTGTCTCTACAGTAATAGAAAAATGTTATACCTTTAAAGGGCAGAACCTTGAGAATGGGCTACCATGTATGTTCTAGGCTGTAGGCAACATTCTTCTACAAAGGGGCAGAGCCAGCATGACTAAGCACAGGCGACAGAGCACAAGGGTTAGAGCTAAATAAATAGATCCAATATGGAGTCAGGTTTGTTCTTCTCTGTTACAGTAGAATGCTTAGGATTATTGCGTACAGGATTTGCTGTGCTGGTCACTTGAGAGGGCAGGCTGAGTGGAGATGTAGTCATATATACAGAGGCACAAAGTAGTTATGGCACAAGCCTAAAGAGACGCATTCGTCGGGACCCCTTTGGTTACAGCAGTCAGAACTCATTCAAATCAGCCTAAAGAAAAAAACGTGGAGGTTCCTAAATCATATTACTCTAACCCCAAGTGGATCTTATGGTGGGATGGAATGTAGCACTTAAAATATAATCAAGGCTCTATCTCCTTCTTGTCCAGGCTTCATTCTCAGTTTTTCTCTCTCCATTGGATAGTAAGCTGTCCACAGGTGGTCCCAAGCTCACTTTCCCAGGGAAAATAAAAGATCTTTTCCAGAAATGATGGTAGGTATTCCAGCTTGAGCCACATGTTTACCCTGAACAAATTCCTCTGACCAGGGGTAGGAGACCCTCCTGTGGGCTGTATCTGGCTCATAGAACAACACTGGCAACTGAAGGGAAGGAATCAACTCCATCTCCACCAAATGAACTGAGTAGGCTAGCTAACGAATTGAGAAAAAGTAGTAGGCAAACAAAAGTTCATTGTAAACTATGGATGATAGGGCACTCAAGATATATTCATAATCTTGCCAAAAGAATATTCTTTAAGAAATATTAAGAGGCAATATTTAACCAAAGGATAGAAAAAGTATTTGCTATATACAAGCCCAAACCAGCTGAATTAAACTAATGGCAGACAATTAGAACTGTAACATTATGCCAACCTTTCATTTAAGGGTTCATTTCACAAATCATACTTGATGGGAAATGACATTCACCCTGCTTTGGCTCTTCAAAACAGAGAGAGCAAATCCAATCCTGCTTTTCAATGGCCAAGGGCAAAATTACCTGGTTGGCTTTGAAGAGACTTTTATTTGGAGGGAATCTGGACCAGGAAGTTTGGCTCAGGGACAAATCAATGACCCACAGTTTTCAAAAATCGCCATTAGCCAGACACAATGTCTAAGCTGAAGTCATTTTCTGTTTGGAAATTCAAATATATGCATAGTACACAGTGTAGGATTCTCAAGCTAAGTCATTACTTTGAGGAGGAACTGACACATTTGATAGTTTAATGTGACTAGTAATGAAACACATTGTAAATATATCTTTTCTAAAGAAATTAATTGAACAGTGCAAAGCAAATACTGGTATAGATTGTTCCAGGCATTCTTTCCTTTAAGCACAAAACATTGATCAAGTCTTCCAAAATTTCATTCTGGTTCACAATTTCTCACTGTATTACAGCTTGCTGAAAGTAAAACTCTTGAAATATATGTTTATTGGGAAATAAAATTTATTGATCAATAAAAAGGGGCCAGATTCCATGATAGGCACTCCATGATAGGCAGAAATAAATAAAACCTGTACTTGAAAAAAATGATAGCATCACTCATCTTTATTTTTACAATCACATCAGTGCTCAATGATACAAAATACAACAGTTGGATTCAGGAATCCCAAGCTAATTATAAGCCCTCTGAACAAGTAGTGTTGCTTCAAATGAAAGGCCAAGTCTCAAAACCTGACAAATGTACACCAAAAAAATTAAAAGCTGCCAAGGAAAGAAAATATATTTCAAATCATTTGTTCTTCAAAAGGAGTTCATTTATACATGTGACAGAGACATAGTTGAGCAAATCCACAACTACCATGGTGTGTGGCATATAATAGATGCTTAATAAATGTTTAACATAATGAACATTGCTAGTAATAAGAAATATTCCATCATTGCCAGACAAATAGAAGCTGAGGAAGTTTATCACCACTAGGCCTGCCTTATAAGAAATAATAAATGGAGTTTTTCAAGTTGCAATGAAAGGATGCTAAGTAACAACATGAAAAATAAAAGTATAAATATCACTGGTAAAGATAAACATATGGTCAAATTCAGAATACTCTAACACTGTAATGGTAGTACATAAGTCCCTTTTAACTCTAGTTTCAAAGTTAAAAGACAAATGTATTAAAAATAACTACAGCTACTATAATTTGTTAATGGATAAACAATATTGAAAAATGCAAAGTGTGATATGAAAAGAATGAAATGGGGGAGGGAGAAGTAGAAGTGTAGAGTGATTTTGTATGCAATTAGAGTTAAGTAGTTATCAGCTTAAAATAGACCATTATAACTGTAAGATAGTTTATGTAAGCTTCATGGTAACCACAAAATTAAAAACCCTAAAGACACAGAGGCTGAAAGTGAAGGGATGGTAAAAGATAGTTCATGCAAATGGTTACCAAAAGACAGTTGAAGCAATACTCATATCAGACAAAATGGACTTTCAGTCACAATCCATCACGGGAGACAAAAAGGTCATTGTAAATGATAAAGAGATCTATTTATCAACAGGATATAACAATTGTAAATATACATGCACTCAACATTGGAGCCCCTAAATACATAAAGCTAGTATTAACAGAACTAAAGGGAGAAATAGGCAGCAATACAGTAGTAGTAGGGGGCTTCAATACCTCACTTTCAACAATGGATATATCATCCAGACAAAAAGATTAATAAGGAAACAGCAGTTTTGAAAAACATTATAGACCAAATGGCCCTAACACACATACACAGAACATTCCATATAATAGCAGCAGAATACACGTTCTTCTCAGGTGTACACAGAAAAATCCCCAGGATAGGTCATATGTTGGGCGACAAAACACATTTTAGCAAATTTAAGAAGACTGAAATCATATCAAGTATCTTTTCTGAGCACAATGTTATGAAACTAAAAATCAATGATACGAGAAAAGCTGAAAAATTCACAAATATGTGACTCTTGAACAACAAATGGGTCAAGAAAGGAAACAAAAGGGGAACCAAAAAGCATCTTGAGACAAACAACAATGAAACACAACACACTAAAACTTATGGAAGGCAGCAAAGCAGTTCTAAGAGAAAATTTTACAGTGATAAATGTCTACATCAGGGGAAAAAAATCTCAAGTAAACAACCTAATTTTATACTCGAGTTACTAGAAAAAGAAGAACAAACTGAGCCCAAAGCAGAAGAAGGGAAATAACGAAGATTAGAAAAGAAATAAATAGAGAGCAGAAAAACAATAGAAAAGAACAACAAAACTGAGAGTTGTTTTTTCTTGAAAAGATAAATAAAACTGACAAAACTTTTGCTAGACTAACAAAGAAAAAAATAGAGGGGACACAAATAACTAAAATTATAAATCAAAAAGGAGACATTACAACTGATACCACAGATATACAAAGGATCATAAGAGACTACTATGAATAATTATATGCCAACAAATTGGACAACCTAGAAGAGAGAAATAATTCCTAGAAACATAAAATCTACCAAGACTGAATCACAAAGAAAGAGAAGATCTGAACAAAGTAATTACTAGTAAGGAGATTGAAGCAGTAATCAAAAACCTTGAACAAAGAAAATTCCAGGACCAGATGGCTTCAGGAGTGAATTCTACCAAACAATCAGAGAAGAATAAATGCCAATCCTTTTCAAACTCTTCCATACAATTGAAGAAGAGGAAACAATTCCAAACACATTTTACAAGGCTAGCATTACCCTCATACCAAAGGCAAATAAGGACACTACAAGAAAAGAAAATTACAGCCCAGCATCCCTGATAAACACAGATGCAAAAATCCTCAACAAAATACTAGCAAACTGAATTTAAGAGCACATTAAAAGGATCACACACCAGGATCAAGTAGGATTTGATGCTGAGACGCAAGAATAGTTTGACATATGCAAATAAATGGAACTTAGGCACCATATTAACAGAAAAATGGGCAAAAAAACATATAATAATCTCAATTGATAAAAGGAAAAGCATCTGATGAAAATTCAGCATGCTTTCATGATCAAAACGCTCAATAAACTAAGTATAGAAGCAATGTGAGGAATGCACCTCCACATAATAAAGACCATATATGTCTACTCCACAGCTAACATCACACTAAATAGTGAAAAGCTGAAAGATCAGGAACAAGTCAAGGATGCTCACTCCAATTCAATATATCACTGAAAGTACTAGCCAGAGCAATCAGGCAAGAAAAATAAATAAAAGGCATCTAAATTGGAAAGGAAAAAGTTAAGCAGATTTTGATTTTAAAATAAAAGTCTCCATATGCAGGTAATGTGATTTTTATATACAGAAAACCCTAAAGATTTCACCAAAAAATTCAGTTAAATTGCACTATACAAAAATCAATATACAAACAACCAACTGCATTTATATACACTAACAAATTATCAGAAAAAGGAATTTTAAAAAGTACTTAGAAATACATTTTATCAAGGAGGAATAAAAGATCTGTGCACTGAAAAATATAAACATTCATGAAAGAAACTGAAGAAGACACAACTAAATGGAAAAATCCCAATCCCATGTTCACAGATATGAAGAATACTGTTAAAATGTCCATCCTAACCAAAGCAATCTACAGATTCAATGAAGGCCATATCAAAATTCTAAAGCCATTTTCCTAGAAATTGAAAAAATAATCCTAATATTTACAGGGAACCACAAAAGGCCCCAAATAACCACAGCAATCCTGAGAAAGAAGAGCAGAGCTCGAAGTGTCACACTTCTGGATTTCAAACTAACTACAGAACTACAGTAATCAAAATAGTGTGGTGCTAGGATAAAAAGAGATATATAGAAAAATGAAAGAGAATAGAGAGCCTAGAAATAAGTCCACACTTATATAGTCAATAAATCCTTGACAAGAGTGCCAAGAATACACCATGGGGAAAGTATAGTCTCTTTAATAAATGGTGCTGTGAAAATTGAATATCCACATGCAGAGAAATGAAATTGGAGCCTTCTCTTTGACTATACACAAAAAATTAACTCAAAATGTATTAAAGACAAATTTAAGACCTGAGACTATAAAATTCCCAGAAGAAAACATAAGGAAAAATCCTCCTTGACAATGGTCTTTGATTTCACATATCTGACACCAAAAGCCCAGGTAACAAAAGCAAAAACAAACAAGTAGGACTACATCAAACTAAACAGCTTCTGCACAAAAGAAACCATGAATAAAATGAAAAGGCAAGCTATGGAATGGGAGAAAATATTTACAAGTCATATATCTAATAGAGAGTTACTATACAAAATATATAAGGAACTCATACAACTTAATAGCAAAACAAAACCAAAATAACCCAAATAACACTATTAAAAATGGGCAAAGGACCTGAATAGATATTTTTCCGAAGAAAAAATACAAATGGCCAACAAGTATATGAAAGATGCTCAACATCACTAATCATCAAGGAAATGCAAATCAAAACCACAATGAGTTATCACCTCACACCTGTCAGGATGGCTATTATGAAAAAAGAAAAGGGCTGACAAGCATTTGGAAGGGTGTGGAGAAAAGGGTGCCCTTGTACATTGTTAGTGGGGACATAAAATGGTACAGCTATTACAGAAGTAAGTGTGGAGCTTCAATAAAAGTTTAGAAATAGAGCTACCATGTGATCCAGCTATCCCACCTGAGTATATATGTCCAAAGGAAATTAAATCAGACTCTCAAAGAGATATTTACACTCCTGTATTCATTGCACGGTTATTCACGATAGCTACGTATGGAAATTACCTAAGTGTCCAGAGATGGATAAATGGACAAAGGAAACATGATATGAGTGTGTGTAAATACATACATATGGAATATTATTCAGCCAAAAAAAAAGAAGAACATCCTGCCATTTATGATATGGATGAACCTGAAGGACATTATGCTAAGAGAAATAAGCCAGACACAGAAAGACAAATATTATGTGATCTCTTCTATATGTGCAATCTACAAAAGTCAAACACTCAGAAACAGAGAGTGGAATGGTAGTTGCCAGGGCTTGGGGATGGGGAAAAATGGGGAGATAATAGTCAAAGTACACAAACTTTCAGTCATAAGGTGAGTAAGTCCTGAGGATCTGATAGACAGCATGGTGACTACAGTTAACAATATTGTATTGTATACTTGAAATTTGCTAAGAGAATAGATATTAAGTGTTCTCTCTCTCTCTACACACACACACACACACACACACACACATTGTGAAATGATAACATATATTATCATGTTGTATACCTTAAATATATACAATTGTTTTTTTGGCTGCACCACGCAGCATGTGAGATCTTAGTTCCCTGACCAGAGACGGTACCCGCACCCCCTGCAGTAGAAGTGCTGAGTCTTAACCACTGGATCACCAGGGAAGTCCCAAATATATACTACTGTTATTGTCAATTATACTTCAATAAATCTGGAAAAAATAAAGCACAAACGACATCAACAGGCTAAAAGATATTCTGGTATCATTTTTGCAGTAGATTGAAGATGAGAGAATTTTACATAATTATTAAAGTTCACAAATGGTGTGCTATTCTGATCTAGAATGAGACAGTAGGTCATCAAGGTAAACTTTTCATTATTTCCATGAAAAAGTGAGACCTGAAGTGACATGGCCAGAGTCCCATAGAGAGGTAGTATAGGAGCTGGACAACAGATTCATATTTTCTGATATCTATGTTGCCTCCTGGGGCCAGTAACTGTGATTGCAGGATATGACTTATTGTATCACTTCTTCACTCACTTGGGTGTTTTCTGCTGGGAATCACTTCCTTAAATACGATTATTGTTCTAACATGCATTGTCTGGTTATCCACTTTTCCCCTTACCTTCTCTTAAGCAACCAGGAATTTCTTTTTTAGTATTTCTGTGTATATGTTAGTAAAAACTAAATAGAGATAGATAAGACTAATTAAAAAAATTAAAGCACAGGTCCAAAGAAAAATGTTACCATTTAAGTTAAATACAAGAAAAATTGTCATATATACGTTTAATCCTGCCCTTAACAAAGCAAGTACTCATTAAGTATCTGCTGGAATGTATGGAAGTCAAACATTTTGTAACCTCAGTGGATCACATCACAGGGTTCAATGGCAAGGCGATTTCCCCCAATGCTTCCATCTTGATCAACTTCAACAGTCTTTTAATATCCTGAGCCTCATCTTTTGTAATTAGCAGAAACTATTAAAAGTAACATACTGGGTCCAATCTGGCTGAACGGCATTATTATCCTATCTTAGAGCATAGCATGGAGTGCTGATGTAATAGATTCCTAGGAACAGACTTCACGTAAAATGTACTCAGTGGCTGTAGTGACATACATTGCTGCTCACTCCCAAAATCAGGAAGCAAGGAGAAGCATAAACACTAAATGGATGAGAAGAGAAATGCAAAAATTAGCATAAAAAGACAGATTGGTTACCTGACCAGCATATTCAACTCTAACTATACTATGCTGGCACATCTAATGGGAAGAATGTAGCATCCAAAAGCTCATCCATGGATGCAAAGAAAGGAGAGTCACAATAGGGAAAAAGTAGACAGAGTTCACTCAAGCACTGAAAGAAGGATTCTTAGCCTTGGACTCCACTCTTGGCTGTTCCATGCAAGGCATTAGCAAAACAGTAGATATAACAGATGGGGTTCATTACTCTCAAGGCATTTATGGTCTTCGTTGGGAAGACTCTGAGTACCTCTGGTACCACTGACAAGACTGTCTCTGTTAGGATGACTTAGCCTGATGCTGTTAAGAGATTCTTTTTATCAAACTCTTTTTGTTTTGATTTCAAGTACATTAATTATCTTTCTCATTAAGTTCCCTCTTCATATGTAGATCTTCCTAAAGGGAGAGTAGATGTAGCTACCTCTATCCACGCAACATTTATTTATCACTGTAAATTTAAAAACCGGTGTTTCTAATGTAGAAATCAATCTCACGAAGTTAGTTATTGTCAGTCTGCTATTGAGAAATAAAACCTCTCTTGTTGATCTGATAGAATCACCTTCTCAGACTCTATGAAACGTTAAGACTCTATGAAAAGGGACTTGCCCATGAATAATCACTATAACAATGATAAATTTCCAGATCTAGGGTGTAGAATAATAAATTGGCAAGCGTTTATAGCTAGAGAAATGGGTCAATCCTTTAACCACTCCATCTAACATATTTATAAGAGATCATGCAAGCTAAGCCACTTCATTTAATCCTCTCTCACTAAGATATTCACATCAGTATTTTATTTTATAGAAACACTTAGAGATTCTATTATTAGATGAGCTACAACAGCACTGAAGCTCAGTGTAAACGGTGAAGTCAAACTCGAGTTTGTAGTAACATAATTAGTACCAATAAAATCTCCACTTCTAAGGAGCCTAAGTCAAAATATAAAACATTTCCACATTGAATATATGTATTGGGGGTCTGAAGACATTTTTGGAGTTCACTGCATTCCAAGACTTCTCATGAGTACTTTACTTGATTTTGAAACTGTAGCCTTTTAGTTTTAATGCATAAACTTGAAGGTATTCTTTATATCCAAGTATGGAAAATTGAATGAGGGGAAAATTTTGTAAATACTTGCCATCATGTTTGTGATTTGCAGGGGTTAGAATCTCTTTGCTCTGTGATGGAACTTGATAAATCTGGATTATTATCCTGGCACTGTTAACTCTTAGCCAGGAAAACATACTTAAACCCTCTTGTCCTGAGTCCTCATATGTAAAGTGGGAGAAACAGCAGCCATCCCATGAGACTGTACAAGGGTTTAACAAAATAATCTGAGTAAAAGTAGTTTTAACATACATAGCAATAGCTAACAGTCACTGAGTACTTACTGAGCTCTTACATAGTAAGTGCTCAGCTATTACCAGGTACTGATAAATTCTGCACCAGGATTGTTATTTTTTTGAGTCATTCCATAAGTTTGTATTTAAATACATTTAGAACATCGGTATTCTTTGGTAGCAAGAGTCTACTTTCAAAGTGAAACAGTCTACTGTTATTTTTGACACAAACTTTTAAACTGCTATGTTAATTGATACCTTGAATACCACATCCTAGAAGTTCAGTCGAAATAACTCACCAATAAGCGACCTACCTCTAGACTTAGCCTTTTGTTTATGTTTAATTTATATTTTTGACTAAACTGGCTTTTTCCCTAAAAACTCTTTGTTGTCCCTAATTATGGGAAACGAGACATCTCACCTCACTAACTCAATGATTACTGAACTGCAATTTCTGGAGAGTTTCAGAAACTGTTAACCAAGATTTCCAGGATGTACAAAAAAATGTTAGACTAGATGCCTAAATATTTACAAGAAAAAAAAAATCAGGATGCCATGGCCTGTGCTGGATTTCTTGGGCATATTTTCACAGAAGCCAAATTGAACAGCATTTACAAATTCAAGAAAGGGCTGCATCAGCAGAGAAAACATACATCTGAATGCAGAGTCTACATTTAGGAATGAAAAAACTATTCTTAGACTTATTAAATGGAGAGAGCTACTATCCTAACAGCCTATGTTCCCAGTACCCCGAAATGTTATTAACCAACTGTAAACGTCATTTATTTATTTTTTGATTTTTGTTTCTTTTGTTTCTTTTTTTTTTTTTTTTTGCAGTACAAGGGCCTCTCACTGCTGTGGCCTCTCCCATTGTGGAGCACAGGCTCCGGACGCGCAGGTTCAGCGGCCATGGCTCACGGGCCCAGCCGCTCCACGGCATGTGGGATCCTCCCGGACTGGGGCATGAACCCGTGTCCCCTGCAGCGGCAGGCGGACTCTCAACCACTGCGCCAAAAGGGAAGCCCTATTTTTTTATTTTTAAAATTAATTAATTAATATATTTATTTTTGGCTGCATTGGGTCTTTGTTGCGGTGCACGGGCTTCTTGTGATGGCTTCTCTTTGTTGCAGAGCATGGGCTCTAGGCACACGGGCTTCAGAAGTTGTTGCTCATGGGCTCTAAAGCACAGGCTCAGTAGTTGTGATGCACAGGCTTAGTTGCTCCGCGGCATGTGGGATCTTCCCGGACCAGGACTTGAACCCGTGTCCCCTGCACTGGCAGGCGGATTCTTAACCACTGCGGCACCAGGGAAGCCCTGTAAACATCATTTAAATAACAACATCCTGCAGCTCTTAAGACTCAGGTAGCTTCACTACCTCAAATCTGATTGCTCACAGCCATTCTGAAGTACTCTGGACTCCAGGAAACTTGACCTTATAAGACACTATGTTTTGTAACAAGAACTGGAGAAGATGCAGACTCTTTTCATTAACATTATATTTACATATAATCCTAGCAGCCAACATTTATTGTGTCTACTGTGCGCCAGGTGCTCTCTTCATCTTCCAAAAACTCTGTGTGGTTAGTATCATCTCACGGATTGGCACACATTTAGTATCTCTCTTCATCTCACAAAACCTCTGCGTGGTTAGTATCATCTCATCGACTGGCACACATTCTTCTGTAAAGGGCCACAGAGTGAATATATTAGGCTTTGCAGGCTGCACAGTCTGTTGCAATTTCTCAGTTCTGCAGTTATAGCTGAGAGCAGTGGCAGACAATGCATGAGTCAATGGGTGTGTCTCATTCGAAGAAAACTTTCTAAGAACACTGAAATGTGAATTACATACATTTTTGTGCCTCATAAAATACTATTTTTCCTTTGTTTCACTTTTTTATTTGTTTTCAAATACTTAAAAACGTAAAAACGATTCTTAGCTCATGAGTCATAAAAATAGGTGGCAGGCCAGATATAGCCCAGGGGGCCATAGTCTGCCAACCTCTACACTATCTAAATATTTCAGGGCAGGGAAGTGAAGCTCAGGGAGACACAGCTCCTAAAAAGTACAGAGCCAGTTCTGACTCTCAGGCCCATTCTCCTTTTGATTCCTGTGTTTCTGTGTCGTGGTTTATACTCAGTGCAAAGGTTAAATTCTTCCTGTAGCCAAGAACTTAAAATGAGTGACAAATAAGTGGATTTTCCCTGAGTTGATAGGTTCCTTCTTTTCTTCTTGTTTTTTTAATTATTTATTTATTTATTAACAACTCGATTGGACTATAATTGCTTTACAATGGTGTGTTAGTTTCTGCTCTATAACAAAGTGAATGAGCTATACATATATATAAATCCCCATATCTCTTCACTTTGGCATCTCCCTCCCACTCTCCCTATCACACCCCTCTAGGTGGACACAAAGCACAGAGCTTTGCTATGTGCTGCTTCCCACTAGCTATCTATTTTACATTTGGTAGTGTATATATGTCCATGCCACTCTCTCACTTCATCCCAGCTTACCCTTCGCCCTGCTCGTGTCCTCAAGTCCATTCTCTTTGTCTGCGTCTTTATTCCTGTCCTGCCCCTAGGTTCTTCAGAACCATTTTTTTTTCTTTTAGATTCCATATATATGTGTTAGCATACAGTATTTGTTTTTCTCTTTCTGACTTACTTCACTCTGTATGACAGACTCTAGATCCATGCAACTCACTACAAATAACTCAATTTCATTTCTTTTAATGGCTAAGTAATATTCCATTGCATATATGTGCCACATCTTCTTTATCCATTCATCTGTCAATGGACACTTAGGTTGCTTCCATGTCATGGCTATTGTAAATACAGCTGCAATAAACACTGTGGTACATGACTATTTTTGAATTATGGTTTTCTCAAGGTATATGCCCAGTAGTGGGATTGCTGGGTTGTATGGTAGTTTTAGTTTTAGTTTTTTGAGGAACCTCCATACTGTTCTCCATAGTGGCTGTATCAATTTACATTCCCACGAACAGTGCAAGAGGGTTCTGTTTTCTCCACACCCTTTTCAGCATTTATTGTTTGTAAAATTTTGATGACAGCCATTCTGACCAGTGTGAGGTGATACCTCAGAGTAGTTTTGATTTGCATTTCTCTAATGTTTAGTGATGTTGAACATCCTTTCATGTGTTTCTTAGCAATCTGTATCTCTGCTTTGGAGAAATGTCTATTTAGGTCTTCTGCCCATTTTTGGATTGGGTTGTTTGTTTTTTTGATATTGAGCTGCATGAGCTGCTTGTATATTTTGGAGATTAATCCGTTGTCAGTTGCTTCATTTGTGAATATTTTCTCCCATTCTAAGGGTTGCCTTTTCATCTTTATGGTTTCCTTTGCTGTGCAAAAGCTTTCAAGTTTCATTAGGTCCTATTTGTTTATTTTTGTTTTTATTTCCATTTCTCTATGAGGTAGGTCAAAAAGGATCTTGCTGTGATTTATGTCATGGAGTGTTCTGCCTATGTTTTCCTATAAGAATTTTATAGTGACTGGCCTTTCATTTAGGTCTTCAACCCTTTTGAGCTTATTTTTGTACATGGTGTTAGGGAGTGTTCTAATTTCATTCTTTTACAAGTAGCTGTCCACTTTTCCCAGCACCACTTATTGAAGACGCTTTCTTTTCTCCATTGTATATTCTTGCCTCCTTTATCAAAGATAAGGTGACCATATTTGCATGGGTTTATCTCTGGGCTTTCTATCTTGTACCATTGATCTATATTTCTGTTTCTGTGCCAGTACCATACTGTCTTGATTACTGTAGCTTTGTAGTATAGTCTGAGGTCAGGGAGCCTGATTCCTCCAGCTCCATTTTTCTTTCTCAAGATTGCTTTGGCTATTCAGTGTCTTTTGTGTTTCCATACCAATTGTGAAATTTTTTATTCTAGTTCTCTGAAAAATGCCATTGGTAGTTTGATAGGGATTACATTGAATCTGTAGATTGCTTAGGGTAGTATAGTCATTTTCACAAAGTTGATTCTTCCAATCCAAGAACATGCTATATCTCTTCATCTGTTTCTATCATCTTTAATTTCTTTCATCATTGTCTTACAGTTTTCTGCATACAGGTCTTTTGTCTCCCCAGGTAGGTTTATTCCTAGGTATTTTATTCTTTTTGTTGCATTGGTAAATGGGAGTGTTTCCTTAAATTCTCTTTCAGAATTTTCATCATAAGTGTCTAGGAGTGCAAGAGATTTCTGTGCATTAATTTTGTACCCTGCAACTTTACCAAATTCATTGATTAGCTCCAGTAGTTTTCTGGTAGCGTCTTTAGGATTCTCTATGTATAGTATCACGTCATCTGCTAACAATGACAGTTTTATTTCTTCTTTTCCAATCTGGATTTCTTTTATTTCTTTTTCTTCTTTGATGGCTGTGGGTATAACTTCCAAAACTATATTGAATCACAGCGCTGAGAGTGGGCAACCTTGTCTTGTTCCTGATCTTAGAGGAAATGGTTTCACTTTTTCACCATTAAGAACAATGTTGGCTGTGGGTTTGTCATATATGGCCTTTATTATGTTGAGGTACCTTCCCTCTATGTCTACTTTCTGCAGGGTTTTTATGATAAATGGGTATTGAATTTTGTCAAAAGCTTTTCTTCATCTATTGGGATGATAATATGGTTTTCTCCTTCAACTTGTTAATATAGTTTATTACACTGACTGATTTCCATATATTGAAGAATCCTTGCATTTCTGGGATAACCCCACTTGATCTTGGCGTATGATCCTTTTAATGTGCTGTTGTATTCTGTTTGCTAGTATTTTGTTGAAGATTTTTGCATCTATGTTCATCAGTGATATTGGCCTATAGTTTTCGTGTTTTCTGGCATCTTTGTCTGGTTTTGGTTATCAGGGTGATGGTGACATTGTGGAATAAGCTTTGGAGTGTTCCTCCCTCTGCTATATTTTGGAAGAGTTTGAGAAGGATAGGTGTTAGCTCTTTTCCAAATGTTTGATAGAATTCACCTGTGAAGCTATTTGGTCCTGGCCTTCTGTTTGTTGGAAGATTTTTAATCACAGTCTCAATTTCAGTGCTTGTGATTGATCCGTTGATATTTACTATTTCTTCATGGTTCAGTCTCAGAAGTTTGTGGTTTTCTAAGAATTTGTCCATTTCTTCCAGGTTGTCCATTTTATTGGCATAGAGCTGCTTGTAGTAATTTCTCATGATCCTTTGTATTTCTGCAGTGTCTTTTGTTACTTCTCCTTTTTCATGTGTAATTCTGTTGCTTTGAGTCTTCTCTCTTTTCTTCTTGATGAGTCTGGCTAATGAGTTATCAATTTTGGTTATCTTCTCAAAGAACCAGTTTTTAGTTTTATTGATCTTCGCTGTCGTTTCCTTCATTTCTTTTTCATTTATTTCTATCTGATCTTTATATCTTTCCTTCTGCTAATTTGGGAGTTTTTTTGTTCTTGTTTCCCTAATTGCTTTAGGTGTAAGGTTAGGTTGTTTATTTGAGATGTTTGTTGTTTCTTGAGGTATGATTGTATTGCTATAAACTTCCCTCTTGTAACTGCTTTTGCTGCAACCCATAGGTTTTGCGTGGTCATCTTTTCATTGTCATTTGTTTGTAGGTATTTTTTGATTTCCTCTTTGATTTCTTTAGTGATCTCTTGGTTATTTAGTAGTGTATTGTTTAGCCTCCATGTGTTTGTATTTTTTACAGATTTTTTCCTATAATTGATGTCTAGTCTCATAGCACTGTGATCAGAAAGGATACCTGATACAATTTCAAATTTCTTAAATTTACCAAGGCTTGATTTATGACTCAAGGTATGATCTAACCTGCAGAATGTTCCATGAGCACCTGAGAAGAAAGTATATTCTGTTGTTTTTGGATGGAATGTCCAATAAATATCATTAAGTCCATCTTGTTTAATGGATCATTTAAAGCTTGTGTTTCATTATTTATTTTCATTTTGGATCACCTGTCCTTTGGTAAAAGTGGGGTGCTAATGTCTCCTATTATGATTGTGTTACTGTCGATTTCCCTGTTAATGACTGTTAGCATTTGCCAATGTATTGAGTTGCTCCTCTGTTGGGGGCATAAATATTTACACTTGTTATATCTTCTTCTTGGATTGATCCCTTGATCATTATGGAGGGTCCTTCTTTGTCTCCTATAATATTCTTTATTTTAAAGTGTATTTTGTCTGATATGAGAACTGCTACTGCAGCTTTCTTTTCATTTCCATTTGCATGGAATATCTTTTTCCACCCCATCACCTTCAGTGTGTATGTGTCCCTAGGTCTGAAGTGGGTCTCTTGTAAACAGCATATGTACTGGTCTTGTTTTTGTATCCATTCAGCCAGTCTATGTCTTTTGGGTAGAGCATTTGATCTATTTACATTTAAGGTAGTTATCGATATGTAGGTTCCTATACCATTTTCTTAAGTGTTTTGGGCTTGTTACTGTAAGTCTTTTCCTTCGCTTCTGTGTCCTGCCTACAGAAGTTCCTTTAGCATTTGTTGTAGAGCTGGTTTGGTGGTGCTGAAATCTCGTAGCGTTTGCTTGTCTGTAAAGGTTTTAATTTCTCTGTCGAATCTGAATGAGATCCTTGCTGGTAGAGTAATCTTGGTTGTAGGTTTTTCCCTTTCATCACTTTAAATATGTCCTGCCACTCCCTTCTGGCTTGCAGAGTTTCTGCTGAACGATCAGCTGTTAACCTTATGGGTGTTCCCATGTATGTTAATTGTTGTTTTTCCCTTGTTGCTTTTAATATTTTTCTTTGTATTTAATTTTTGATAGTTTGATTAATATGTGTCTTGGTATGTTTGTCCTTGGATTTATCCTGTATGAGACTCTCTGTGCTTCCTGGACTTGATTGAATATTTTCTTACCCATATTAGGGAAGTATTGAACTATAATCTCTTCACATATTTTCTCAGTCCCTTTTTTTTTTCTTCTTCTTCTTCTTCTGGGACCCCTATAATTCAAATGTTGGTGCGTTTAATGTTGTCCCAGAGGTCTCTGAGATTGTCTTCAATTCTTTTCATTCATTTTTCTTTATTCTGCTCTGTGGTAGTTATTTCCACTATTTTATCTTATAGGTCACTTATCTGTTCTTCTGCCTCAGTTATTCTGCTATTGATTCATTCTAGAGAATTTTTAATTTCATGTATGGTGTTGTTCATCATTGTTATTTTGCTCTTTAGTTCTTCTATGTCCTTGTTAAACGTTTCTTGTATTTTCTCCATTCTATTTCCAAGATTTTGGATCATCTTTACTATCATTACTCTGAATTCTTTTTCAGGTAGACTGCCTATTTTCTCTTCATTTTTTTGGTCTGCTGGGTTTTTACCTTGCTCCTTCATGTGATGTGTATATCTCTGTCTTCTCATATTGCTTACCTTAATGTGTTTGGGGTCTCCGTTTCACAGCCCGCAGGTTCTTATTTCCCCTTGTTTTTGGTGTCTACTCCCTGTGGGTAAGGTTGGTTCAGTTGGTTGTGTAGGCTTCCTGGTGGAGGGGAGTGGTGCCTGTTTTCTGGTGGATGCAGCTGGATCTTCTCTTTCTGGTGGGCAGGACCACGTCCGGTGTTGTGTTTTGGGCTTTCTGTGAACTTATTATGATTTTAGGCAGGCTCTCTGCTAATGGGTGGGGTTGTGTTCCTGTCTTGCTAGTTGTTTGTCATAGGGTGTCTAGCACTGTAGCTTGCCACTCATTGAGTGGAGCTGGGTCTTAGCATTGAGATGGAGATCTCTGGGAGAGCTTATGCTGTTTGATATTTCATGGTGCCAGGAGGCCTCTGGTGGACCAATGTCCTGAACTTAGCTCTCCCACTTTGGAGGCTCAGGTGTGACACCCAGCGAGAGCACCAAGACCATGTCAGACACATGGCTCAGAAGAAAAGGGAGAAAAAGAAAGAAAGAAAGAAGAAATAAATAAATTAAATAAAATAACGTTATTAAAGTAGAAAAAAAATATTAAAAATAAAAAAAGTAATTAAAAAAAGAGAGAACGAAAGAGAGCAACCAAAGAAACAAAAATCCACCAACAAGCGCTAAAAACTGCACTAAAAAACAACAAAAAAAAAACTGGACAGTCAGAACCCTAGGACAAATGGCAAAAGCAAAGCTATACAGACAAAATCACACAAAGAAGCACACACATACACACTCACAAAAAGAGAAAAAGGGGAAAAAAAGTATATATATGTATAAAATAACTAAAGTAGGAGAGCAACCAAATCAATAAACAAATCTACCAGTGATAATAAGCTCTAAATACTAAAGTAAGATAAACATAAAAGCAGAAACAAATTAGATGCCGAAAGCAAACCCCAAGCCTACAGTTGCTCTCAAAGTTCTTTGCCTCAATTTTGGAATGATTCATTGTCTATTCGGGTATTCCACAGATGCAGGGTACAGCAAGATGATTGTGGAGATTTAATCCGCTGCTCCTGAGGCTGCTGGGAGAAATTTCCCTTTCTCTTCTTTGTTTGCACAGCTCCTGGGGTTCAGCTTTGGATTTGGCCCTACTGCTGTTTTTTGCTCAGACAGGACGGGGTTAAAGGAGCACCTGATTAGGGGGCTCTGGCTCACTCAGGCCGGGAGGTGGGACGGGTATGGAATGCAGGGCGAGCCAGCGTGATGTTACAACAGCCTGAGGCGCCATGTGTTCTCCCAGGGAAGTTGTCCCTGGATCATGGGACCCTGGCAGTGATGGGCTACACAGACTCCTGGGAGGGGAGGTGTGGATAGTTACCTGTGCTTGCCCACAGGCTGCTTGATGGCTGCAGCAGCAGCCTTAGTGTCTCATACCCATCTCTGGTGTCTGCACTGAGAGCCACAGCTCACGCCCGTGTCTGGTGCTCATTTAGGTGGTGCTCTGAATCCTCTTTCCTTGTGCACCCTGAAACAATGGTCTCTTGCCTCTTAGGCAGTCCCAGACTTTTCCTCGGACTCCCTTCCGGCTAGCTGTGGTCCACTAGCCCCCTTCAGGCTGTGTTCACGCAGCCAACCCCAGTCCTCTCCCTGGGGTCTGACCTCCGAAGCCTGAGCCTCAGCTCCCAGCCCTGACTCACCCTGGTGGGTGAGCAGACAAGCCTCTTGGGCTGGTGAGTGCTGTTCTGCACTGATCCTCTGTGCGGGAATCTCTCCACTTTGCCCCCTGCACCCCTGTTGCTACGCTCTCCTCTGTGGCTCTGAGGCTTCCCCTGCCAACCACCCCCTGTCTCCGCCAGTGAAGGGGCTTCCTAGTATGTGGAAACTTTTCCTCCTTCACAGCTCACCCCCAGAGGTGCAGGTCCTGTCCCTATTCTTTTGTCTCTGTTTTTTCTTTTTTCTTTTGACCTATGCAGGTACATGTGGTGTTTCTTTCCTTTTGGGGAAGTCTGAGTTCTTCTGCCAGCATTCAGTAGGTGTTCTGTAGGAGTTGTTCCACATGTAGATGTGGTTTTGATATATTTGTGGGGAGGAAGGTGATCTGCACGTCTTTCTCCTCTGCCAACTTGAAGGCACTCCCCCGTTTCTTCTTTAAGTAAAACTAAATTCAACTATAGTCTATTACCTTCAGTGGAACTTTTTATCTCATCTGGAAGGGCAGCAGTTCCGGCAAATCAAAACTAATAAATTATGCCTATAATTACTCATTGGCCCCTTAATGAAAACAAGTTAGTTTCTGTATTACTATTTATTTAATTATTCTAGAATTGGCAAATGACCTTTTTTTGTTGTTAAAAACTCTAGAGACTGCTGAAGCCAACTTCTGGAGAAAAGGTGAGAGATAAAGCCAGGAAGGGAAGGTGGAGGAAATCAAGTATAAATTACGTTCCATGTTAAAATTCTCTTTGAAATTTGAGTCTTTTAAAATTTAAGAGATATGTCCTTATAGCTTCCAAGATAAAAGCTATGAGTTTTTCCAATCAGAAACTTCAAGCACCATGAGTCAAACACTAACCATTATTATTTGCAAAATGGGTGTGAGATCAGTCAACAAATTTTCAAGGAAGAGAAGTGGAGGGAAGGGAAAATGGAGGAGGAAAAGGAGAAGTAACAGATGCCTCAGCCATAGGGGCAAGTTTAGACACACATGGATATGGGACATTGCTTAGAACAGATGAGAGGGGAAAGAAACATGAAAACAAATCTGGTTGGAAGAGAGGAGATCTCAAGAGCTTTGTAAATAAATTAAGCTTGAAATGAGTGAAAGAATAAAACAGTAGTTCCTTAGCCAGTGTCTATGAGGAAAAGGATCTCAGAAAATCCTCTTCTAGGGTTAGTTAAGTTACTATAGATAAACAAGGAAATGGTAATAATTCCAATTAATTTTTTTTAGAGTTAACTCTTCACCAGCTACTGCGTTTTCCATTATAATTTAATCTGTAGGACACCCTTATGAGGTAAGTGCTGGAATTATCTGTTTCATAAATGAGGAATCTGGGGTACAGAGAAGTTAAGTGACTGCCCCAAATCAAACAGTGGATAAGAAATAAAGATAGGATTAAATCAGGCCTGCCTAATGATGAAGTCTGTGTCCTTACTGTTATGCTAAACTGCTTCCTGTTCCTATTAATGAATATAAAATTGAAGTAGAGTGGTGTCACAACTTAATATTTTATATGAGTAATGGACTAATGTAATTTTAGTAGCACTTTGTAATTTATAAAATGCATTTGCACACACAATGTTTCACTCGCATTTCACAATATCCCTATGTGGTAGCTTAGGATTATCTCCTAAGTATATCAATGGGCAAATTTATGATCAAAGAAGTGACTTGTTCTAGGTCACAGGGCTGGAAGTGTCAGGGTGGTGGACGGGAGACAGCTGCCTCTATCTATTTATCTGGGAACTCTGGCCTTGCCACTTACTAAATGAATGTGTTTGGACAAACAAAACCTTTCCAACTCCAGTATCCACACCTGAGAAATGGGGATAGAATTTTAACTTTTCCGAGTCTTTCTCAGAAAAAAACTAATTAACCTTTATGAATGCCTTTGATACACGTAGGCATGCAAGAAAGGCACATTTCCTTCACCTGCCTGTGATACTGGGTACCTCAGAAAACACCCTGAATATATGCATATCAAACTTAATATATATAACGTTTATTTATCAATTATACCTCAATAAACCTGGGGGAGAAAACCAACTGGGAACAGTCCTGAATCAGAGTTGTAAGATCTGGGATCTTTTCTCAACCATGCTCTTAGGCAGCTGTGACACGGTACTGAAACTTCACATCCATCTGTAACCACACGTTGGTAAACTGGCTGGCAGGGAGGGGGTGGTGCTATGTGACAGCAATGTGGTGTTGGGAAGACAGATGCTCAACCAGTTCTTGCCAAGAAGTAAGAGCTGGCTCCAGATACTACTGAGTAAAACTATAAGATTAGATCAGTGTTTTTCAAAAGTTTTCTGAAAGGAGAAACTTTTTATTTATTTTTTTGGCCTGTTGTTGCAAAGCATGAAGTGAGTTAAAGAATAAAACACTAGGAGAGGGGCTTCCCTGGTGGCACAGTGGTTGAGAGTCCACCTGCTGATGCAGGGGACACGGGTTCGTGCCCTGGTCCGGGAAGATCCCACATGCCGCGGAGCGGCTGGGCCCGTGAGCCTGCGCGTCCAGAGCCTGTGCTCCGCAACGGGAGAGGCCACGACAGTGAGAGGCCCGAGTAAAAAAACAAAAAAAAAACACTAGGAGAGCAGGTTTCTCAAAGAGTTCTCATTGCAAAAAAGAATGAAGCGATAGAAAGGGAAACCTGAGAATGGTTTGGGAAGCTAGCTAATTATATGGTATGAAATAAAATCCTTGATGCTGGATTTTTCAGAGATTTGTATCCCATATGTATTGTGAACTTGCAAGAGGAGACTAACACAGAGCACATTTTCTAAGCCTATATGACCACTGCCTCTTTTTTAATGGAGCATTTTATAGGACTAACGTTCGACAGAACACATTTTGGAAACTTCCAATGCAGAAGAAATAAGGTGAGTTAACAGGAACTCTCCTTGTTTTAATCAGTGCAATCTCATCAAGTAATTACCTGAAGCTAATAATGTGACCACCCTGTGCTAGAAAGCCATGGAGACAGGAAAAAGCAAAGGAAAGGAAAGGAAAGGGAAGGGAAGGGGAGGGGAGGGGAGGGGAGGGAAGGGAAGGGGGGTCACCTGGCTTCTTTCTGGCTCTCAGAGAGAGATTTCTGCAGGACAGAAAAATGGACATGTCATGCAAAGGAATAATTGTGTAAGATCAGAAAGTGGGATCCTAGGGGCCAGTTTCTATATCCAACCAAGGTAATCAAGGAATGACAGAAGTGAAGCATGAAACAAATTTCCTGGAGCAGATGCTGGAAACCTGAAAAATGTTTGAGAAAAAAAGTGGACTAAAGACATGCTTATTGCAGAATCTAAGTTTATCTTCTACTCATCTATGGCAAAGAACTAAGGGAATTTTTTTCTTTCTTTTTTTTTTTTTTGTTTGTGGTATGCGGGCCTCTCACTGTTGTGGCCTCTCCCATTGCGGAGCACAGGCTCCGGACGCGCAGGCTCAGTGGCCGTGGCTCACGGGCGCAGCTGCTCCACGGCATGTGGGATCTTCCTGGACCGGGGCACGAAACCATGTCCCCTGAATCGTCAGGCGGACTCTCAACCACTGTGCCACCAGGGAAGCCCAGGGCATTTCTTTTGATCTTCAGTTCCATGAAATCACTATCGCAGTGACGTTGCCAGTTCGTATTTTTTACTATGTTGGAGATACAGTCTCAGAAATAAAAAAAAAGCCTCCTTTGTTCTCCTCTGGACAAACCCTGAACATAACAATGCTCTTCAGGGTATACCACATCATACTTATTGTAAAAAATAAACACTCAGAATAGGCCACACAAAACAGAGAAACTGCCAAATAAAGTTAATTTCAGGCAGGCAAAGAAATGTTTCTTCCATTCTGTGATCCAGTAGGGAACAGAAAACAGCCCTAACGGTACACACAGAATCATGTAAAAACTCTTAGCTGCACTATGTTAGATGCTTTATGTGCCAAATGATGGCCTCCGAACTCTTGATTTCCTTAGGTCTTTGACAGCTAGTCAGAAAACACAGGGGAAGAGAATTCAGTGGCAGAAAAGCTCCCAGCAGTTCTTTGATCCAATTGACTGTTTCCAAACTATTTCCTGTCATGACAACTTCCCTGGCATATGCCTGTATTTAAAAGTTGTTCTGAAGCACACGACTATCAAGATCCACCTTGTTTAACTTTTAAGCTTTAGTTTCTCTTAGTCTTCATGTAATATTTTAATAATTTATTTTAACTCAACTTCACATGTCTGCAAATCAAGACGACCACCACCATCATACATGGTGCAGACACAGGGCCTGGAATAGGGCATGTAAAATCTCTAATCCTTATAAAATCTCTAACCCTTAAAACAATACCAACCACTCCAATAAAGACATTAAAACAAACAAACAAACAAACAAAAACAATACCAACAAAGAGGATGCATATATGCCTGCATGCATGCACACACAAAGACACAAGTGCACTTATATCCTTGGCTGTGGGGACGGTGTATGTGTATATGCATAAAACTAAGGTTCCAAGAAGGTAAGTCACATGTTCAAAGGCATCTGGCTGGTAAGAAAGCGTCAGAATCCAGAATCATACCGGGGTCCCTCAGAGCTCACCACCTACTGTCTTTCCCCCAAGCCAGACTGCCTCAGTTGTTCACTACCTCTCTCTGAAGATGTTAGTCTTCACCTTTTTTCTCTTTGTGTCTATCCTTTCAGACCTTTTCCCCATTCCTTTCTAACTCTCTCTTAGCTGTATTTCTAAAGCTTCTTACTATCCTCTAGTTCATAGTTTCTTAGTGAGATCCTGACATAAAACATTAATATATGTTGAAGGGAAAGAAAAATAAGAAGCTATAGAAAAGTATCTCAAATCATCGAGCATGATCATCTTTGGGGAATGATGTGAAGGACTTCCACTTTCTATGTTATTTATTAAATAAGTTAATATTTGTAAATTCTTAGAACAGAGATTAAACATATTCTTTTTAAAGGCCCATTTGCATTAGAACCACCTTTTGGTCAAATGGGTAACTCCCAGGCTCTAGCCCAAGCCTGGTGAATAGAATTACCTGGGGGTACAGCACAGAAATCTACATTTTAATCAAGCTCCCCAAGAGACTGTTTTGCACAGCAAAGTTTGAAAACCTCTATTATAGTTATTATAAAAGCCCGAGTACAATGTGTAAATTGAAAATGCTTCTCTTCATACACTATGGCCAAGCCTCCTCCACTTTATTTTTCTTCATTTCACTTTTTCCCTGAGAATGTGCTATGTGTTTACCCTCAGCTGTATTTTCCTTCTAGAATGTAAAATCCACGAAGCATAGGTTCTTTTCTCTTTTCTTAACTGCTCTTGCTTTCTCCATTAGTACCTATTAAGTGAGTGATAAATGTTGGTTGAATAAATAAACGAAGGAAATGGGACCATTCTATGTTTAACCTCTCTCCCCAACAGATATCTACTGTTGGGTCCTGTGAGCTCACTAAATACTCCTTCATTTTTATCACCCTTCTTCTATGTAATACTATCAGCTCAAAAGCATTGCACATCCTTTCTTGACTTTCATCCTTACAAAATGCCCTAAGAAGTTACACATGCATACAAATGAATGAACAATTCAGGAAACCAAAGCTCATAATCATTCAGTTAGCAATCCATTCCCTAAATGAAAGAATCAACCGGGTAGAACTCAACACTGTTCATTCCACGGGTAACGCTTTCCTCACAATACCAAACAGATTTTCATCATAACCAACTACTTCGTTGTGGTTGAGCTGTGGTCTCAAAGCGGGGTCCCCCACCATCAGCATCACTTGAGAATGTCAGAAAGTCAAAAACTCAGACACAACTCCAGACCTACTGGGTCAGAAACTCCGGGGAGGGGCCCAACTATTTGTTTTAACGTACGCTCCAGGTGATTTTGATGCAGGCTCAAGTTTGAAGAGCACTGAGTTGGGACAATAAACTGCTGTTAAAATGGAAAAGGTATTTCTCAGGATGAGCAATGGTCACCAATAATCAACACAGGGAAAGAAATTCATGAGATGAGCATGTATCACAATGGTAGGAGACAATGGAGTAACAGGCTTGGCATGGTCTCTGTCCTGTGGGGAATGGTTTAAAAAAAAAAAAAAGCTAGGAAGAATGGAAGCCAGAACAAGTAAGTGTCAACAAATATTAAAGAAGGAGGCATGAGACTGATCTGTCGTCCATCATGTTGAACCAGAGTAGAACTCAATTTGGGGCCAAGAAATACAACTCAGTTTTTCAGTTTCCACACACCACTTATGAATGAAATGCTTACGTGGCTCTTGCTTCAGGACCAATGAAGACCATCTTCTCTTTAATGGATTACACAATCATGGAGAAACACTAACTACCTCCCCTATGACCACCACGTGTGAATTTGCTTCTAGTTATTTAAATGTCCCTCTTACATACAAAGTTTTCTGGGGAATAATTTAAGGTATATAGTTCTACAGAGTCTGTTATTGGGCATAATAGAAAGTGTTCCATTTCATCTTTCTAGCAACAGTAATTTAATCACCCAGAATAATTTTTGAAGTATATAAATGGGCTAAGAATTTCCAATGATACCATGTACATTCATCTTCAAAAGGAATATGTTTCCTTTACTTAAGGTATTTACCAGTTGGATAATTACTTTTATTAAAATTAAATATTTTAAATTTTAAATATTCAACTGAATATCTCAGACAATATAGACAGATACAAGGCATAATAATTTCTCTCTTGAAAAGAAGGAAATTTCCTATTCCTTTCTAAAAGAAAATAGTTTTAAGAATGCATATAAGCCAGACTTAGAGAATCAGAGTAAAGGATAAAAACACCCCTTGGCTCAAACCAGTAATTATTCAATTAAGTATCTAATAGTATGCAACCATATTAAAACTAATTGAGTCACTCCTCCTTGTTCATTCTATAAGGCAGTTAAATACACACAGCTGCTTTACAATATTCTCTGCTACCAAGGGTAGAAAATATTATTTAACCAGGGCAGCCACGATTATGTATCTAAGTCATTCATTTATTAATTTGCTCATTTAGCAAAAGTTTGGTGCCTACTGCAACCCAGGGACCATGCAAACTATGGAGAATATGATGTTCCATAAAATAAAAAGCCCTTCTCCTTACACAGATACTACAAACACTATAGCTCTATTTTGTGCTGCTTCAGAAAAGAAAGTCACAATAAACAAATCAAAGTGTATTAGATTATGCCTTCTAAACATTCATTCTGCCTTCCTCTTACAGGAGAATTCTCATTTTGCTTGGAAAGCCAGCCCTTCCCCGTTTCCAGTTTACCTGGTTTGACTGGGCCTGACTGCACCCCTTGCTGCTGGAAATGGTCCCATAACCAAGGGCTAGTCTATCAGCATATTCTCGTCACTGATGATTGGTTCATATCTGGGATATGACCTGAACCATGTTAATGAGACTCACTTGTGGAATTTATGTTAGAACTACTGGAAAACAGAAGATTTATCTGCTGAAATTGCTAGATTTTTAGATGATGTAAGCCTGGAACTCTTAGAGTTACTACAGTGAGAAAGCCTAAGGTAGAATAAGGAAATCAAGCATGAGAAAAACAAAAGGTGTGGATGACATCATTTGATCCATTTCCTGGATCTAGCCATGCCTGAAGCTGGACTTACCTCTAGATTTAAATTAGAAGGTACACATACCCACTCCATATCATTCTCCCTGCCTTACTTTTTTTCATCTGACATTCTACATATTTTACATTTTTATTTTCTGTTAGGGTCCTTCCCCTGCCCTCCAGCTCCCCACCAACAGACTATAATGTTCACAAAGACCTGTTTTTCCTAGGGAGGAGGTCTATTTTGTTCACCACTGCATAGAACAGGACCTAGCACACAGCAGTCACTCAATAATTATTTTTCAAAAAATAAATAGGAACCATTTTGTTCCTAACCTTCCTTTCTATTATTACCATTACCCCCTTTCCCACACCTGCACACAGGAGACCCACTCACTAATCCTGCTACTCATTGACCCCAAATCCTCTTAGGATCATCATTCCTAGCATTCAATTTATAAATTTTTTTCAAATTTTTTCCTTGATCTTAATTATCACAAAAAGACATTAGAAATCAGTAGCCAGATTTTTATTTTGCATAAATCATGAAAACCAGCCTTATAAGAGTTAAATTAATAACCTAACCTATTCCCTAAATGAGTATGCTGGAATTACAGGTTGACATTGATATTCCTAAATGTAACACCCTCCAAAATACCAACATGTAAGTGCCTGTCCCTCTCCCCCGCATCTATTTTTCTATCAACATCACCCAGATAGTCTCTAGAATTCTGTACGTACTCAATAAATGTCTGATGTATGCTGAATGTTGAATAGAGGTAAGATAATTGGTTAAAATTTCACTTTGTAACACTATATTGAGTTTTCACTAACGCCTATGTCTTTAATTCTGGGAACTGCCTCCTAATTAAACCATCTCGCTCTATGGTTTGCTCTAATAATGACTTTTGATTCCAATTAATACAATGCATTGGGAAAACTAATTCACTGTAAAAATTCCTCTGCATTAAAGGCAAAAAGGGTGGAGGAGATTGGGTCCAAATGCTACTGGCAGGAACTGTATTCTTAATTCTATTTTCCCTAACACTGAAATGTACGCCCTCTGCGGATTGCCTGTGCTTGTACTAACTATGTAAATGTATCTATGATTGATTTTTAAGGCAGCACACCAGGGTATATTCAGCCCCTGAACAAGAAAAATATCATCCAACTGTAAATATCCAGTGGAGCAGTAAAACTGTTTCTTCTCTGCTCTGTGTAATTGCAGAAGCCAGGGAGAGAAGGAATGTTTTCCCAAATCTGGCTTCCCATTTGACTGAATAAATGTCAACTTGAAAAACAGGAAACAAAAATGCCATTATGAGGTCTTCTGAAATATAAAATATCCAAAAGGCTCTGTAGCTCAGGACTTGGCACTTTCCAGCTTAAATCTGCAGGTGAAGGTTTTAAAAGTTTCCATTCTAATTGCACATTGTTATGTGTGTGCTCTTATTCCCAAATCAGACACACTCGATGGGTTTCCAGCGATAATGGCATTTGATGCCTATTAATACAGCACTGTGGAAAAACCAATCTGTTGGATGAGCAGTTCTCAGCATCACAAGAGGCAAACTGGGGGCACAAGGCTGTTGCCAGTTGTTGGCCGATGTTTTTTTCTTTTTTCATTCTCTTTCAAACACGAACAAAAGTGTTCACTGCTGAAGTCTGTATATAGTAGTCAATGGGATATCTCATCTTATCGGGGAGGAAGGAAAGACTGGACAGTGCATTAGAGAACATTACAGCAGTAAAATATTTTTCAACAAAGGAAGAAAAATCCTTATTATGTATACTATTCAATAGTATTCATTAGTATATTAACTCAGGCTCCAGCCACTTCACGGAGTAGTAGATTCCTACGCGGGTTATTTAGGGGTTAGCCATCGTGAATCGGTCCCGCTGGGGCCATCATTTTTGCCTGAATGTGCAGCTACACCCTCCTCTTTGTAACTTTTTGGAGATTCCCATCCAGGAGAAGTAATATAGGAGGTACACCCTCTTTACTCTCATCACTTCCTACCACCATTTTCCCCAACGATAAGATGACTTACAAAATACCATGGAATGGTCCTTCCTCATGAAAAACACTCCAGGATACTTGCACTTTCCAACACTTTCTCAGAGGAGAAGGGATTCTGGTGCATATGAGAAGCAAAACCCAACTACAGCATCCTTCCCTACTCCCCGTTTTTGTTTTTTATAAAGGTGTAGGTGAATTTGATACATGAAACTATTTCATTTTCCATCTTTTATACTTTAAAGCTCTTGAATACATTTTTCTTATTTGTTGGTCTTCTGCATCTCTTCATTTGTGAACTCTCTATTCATATATCTTGTCCACTTCATCACTGGATTATTTGGGGGAAGTATTTCTTATGATGTCATGTTAACAAGTAGGGAAAGAGCAGAGATCTAATTTGGGAGACATATGAAGAAGTATCTATTGGATATATGTTCTAGGTGTTAGATATGATAACAACATGATCTAAATTTTAAATAGAAGCTATTAATTGAATATTTAAAATTTCATTAATAGAGTCTACAGCTCTATTTGATTTCCCACATGGAATTTTTAATTTACATTTTGTAAAGGCTAGAGAATTGAACACTCTGGACAATGTTGCAGGTTTCTGGATATTTAAAAGAACTTAGGACCCTGTGCGTTTCCTACCCTGCCCATAATAGACCATCATCACTGATACAGGCTAAGCCCTCTCTAGCTACACGCAGAAGCCTAAGCCAATAAACATGTTTCTAGCTCAGGTTTTCTTAGCCTCGGCATTATGGACATGTTGGACTGGATAATTATTTGTTGTGGGGGTATCCTGTGTGTCTGAATGATGTTTAACTCCAGACGTTGCCAGATGTCCCCCCAAGGACAAAACTGCCTCCATTTGAAAACCACTGGTCTAATTTACACAGAGAAATCTTTAATAGTCTCCAGACAAAATTGCCTCCAGTCGAAAATGACTAATCTGGTTTATACAAAGAAATTTTTGATAATTTTTAAGATGGAAACTCAGTCTCTGCCATGGGAAGCCATTTTTCCCAATGCAAAAATCAAAACAAAACAAAAACCACACACACACACACAAATCAAAGGCAAGCAATTTGACCATGGAAAGGAACACTAAAGTAGAATGTTGTGTCTATACCACTGATAACTTTTGAAAAGTTAACTATATTACACAGTGTGTTCTGTGGTTATACTTCTATGGAAAAAGTAAGTAAAAGGAGCAACCTACAATTTTCAAGAATATAGATTTGAAAGGTACTGTGAAACCACCACAAAATGACTGCATCAAGAATTACTTCACTGATAGCCTCATCCACCACAGGGCAGACAGCGAAGCAAGAAGAACTACAATCCTGCAGCCTGTGGAACAAAAACCACATTCACAGAAAGATAGACAAGATGAAAAGGCAGAGGGCTATATACCAGATGAAGGAACAAGATAAAACCCCAGAAAAACAACTAAATGAAATGGAGATAGGCAATATTCCAGAAAAATAATTCAGAATAATAATAGTGAAGATGATCCAGGACCTCAGAAAAAGAATGGAGGCAAAGATCGAGAAGATGCAAGAAATGTTTAACAAAGATCTAGAAGAATTAAAGAACAAACAAACAGAGATGAACAATACAATAACTGAAATGAAAACTACACTAGAAGGAATCAATAGCAGAATAACTGAGGCAGAAGAACGGATAAGTGACCTGGAAGACAAAATGGTGGAATTGACTGCTGTGGAACATAATAAAGAAAAAAGAATGAAAAGAAATGAAGACAGCCTAAGAGACCTCTGGGACAACATTAAAGGAAACAACATTCGCATTACAGAGTTCCCTAAAGGAGAAGAGAGAGAGAAAGGACCCGAGAAAATATTTGAAGAGATTGTAGTCAAAAACTTCCCTAACGTGGGAAAGGAAATAGCCACCAAAGTCCAGGACACACAGAGAGTCCCATACAGGATAAACCCAAGGAGAAACATGCCGAGAAACATGGTAATCAAATTAGCAAAAATTAAAGACAAAGAAAACTTATTGAAAGCAGCAAGGGAAAAACAACAAATAACATACAAGGGAACTCCCATAAGATTAACAGCTGATTTCTCAGCAGAAACTCTACAAGCCAGAAGGGAGTGGCATGATATACGTAAAGTGATGAAAGGGAAGAACCTCCAACCAAGATTACTCTACCCGGCAAGGATCTCATTCACTTTCGATGGAGAAATCAAAAGCTTTACAGACGAGCAAAAGCTAAGAGAATTCAGCACCGCCAAACCAGCTCTACAACAAATGCTAAAGGAACCTCTCTAAGTGGGAAACACAAGAGAAGAAAACGACCTACAGAAACAAACCCAAATCAATTAAGAAAATGGTCATAGGAAGATACATATCAATAATTACCTTAAACGTGAATGGATTAAATGTTCCAACCAAAAGACACAGGCTCACTGAATGGATACAAAAACAAAACCCATATATACGCTGTCTACAAGAGACACAATTCAGACCTAGGGACAAATACAGACTGAAAGTGGGGGGATGGAAAAGGATATTCCATGCAAATGGAAATCAGAAGAAAGCTGGAGTACCAATACTCATATCAGATAAAACAGACTTTGAAATAAAGAATGTTACAAGAGACGAGGAAGGACACTAGGTATGATCAAGGGATCAATCCAACAAGAAGATATAACAATTATAAATATATACGCACCCAACATAGGAGCACCTCAATACAAAAGGCAACTACTAACAGCTATAAAAGAGGAAATCAACAGTAACACAATAATAGTGGGGGACCTTAACACCTCACTTACACCAATGGACAGATCATCCAAAATGAAAATTAATAAGGAAACACAAGCTTTAAATGACACAATAGATCAGATAGATTTGTTTGATATTTGTAGGACATTCCATCCAAAAACAGCAGATTACACTTTCTTCTCAAGTGCGCACGGAACATTCTCCAGGACAGATCACACCTTGGGTCATAAATCAAGCCTCAGTAAATTTAAGAAAATTGAAATCATATCAAGCATCTTTCCTGACCACAGCCCTTTGAGATTAGAAATCAATTACTGGGAAAAAATGTAAAAAATACAAACACATGGAGGCTAAACAATACGTTACTAAATAACCAAGAGATCACTGAAGAAATCAAAGAAGAAATCAAAAAATACCTAGACAAAAATGACAATGAAAACACAGCGATCCAAGACGTACAGGATGCAGGAAAAGCAGTTCTAAGAGGGAAGTTTATAGCAATACAAGTCTACCTCAAGAAACAAGAAAAATCTCAAATAAACAATCCAATGTTACAGCTAAAGGAACTAGAGAAAGAAGAACAAACAAAACCCAAAGGTAGCGGAAGGAAAGAAATAAAAAATATCAGAGCAGAAATAAATGAAATAGAAACAAAGAAAACAATAGCAAATATCAATAAAACTAAAAGCTGGTTCTTTGAGAAGATAAACAAGATTGATAAACCATTAGCCAGACTCATAAAGAAAAACAGGGAGAGGACTCATATCAAAATTAGAAGTGAAAAAGGAGAAGTTACAACAGGCACCGCAGAAATACAAAGTATCCTAAGAGACTACTACAAGCAACTCTATGCCAATAAAATGGACAACCTGAAAGAAATGGACAAATTCTTAGAAAGGTATAACCATCCAAGACTGAACCAGGAAGAAATAGAAAATATGAACAGACCAATCACAAGTACTGAAATTGAAACTGTGATTAAAAATCTTCCAACAAACAAAAGTCCAGGACCAGATGGCTTCACAGGTGAATTCTATCAAACATTTAGAGAAGAGCTAACACCCATCCTTCCCAAACTCTTCCAAAAAGTTGCAGAGAAAGGAACACTCCCAAACTTTTTCTATGAGGCCACCATCACCCTGATACCAAAACCAGACAAAGATACGAGAAAAAAAGAAAATTACAGACCAGTATCACTGATTAATATAGATGCAAAAATCCTCAACAAAATACTAGCAAACAGAATCCAACAACACATAAAAAGTATCATACAATGATCGAGTGGGATTTATCCCAGGGATGCAAGGATTCTTCAATATATGCAAATCAATCAGTGTGACACACCATATTAACAAATTGAAGATTAAAAACCACATGATCATCTCAATAGATGCAGAAAAGGCTTTTGACAAAATTCAACACCCATTTATGATAAAAACTCTCTAGAAAGTGGGCATAGAGGGAACCTACTTCAACATAATCAAGGCCATACACGACAAAGCCACAGCAAACATCATTCTCAATGGTAAAAAACTGAAAGCATTTCCTCTAAGATCAAGAACAATACAAGGATGTCCACTCTCACCACTATTATTCAACATAGTTTGGAAGTCCTAGCCACAGCAATCAGGGAAGAAAAAGAAATAAAATGAATACAAATTGGAAAAGAAGAAGTAAAACTGTCACTGTTTGCAGATGATATGATACTATACATAGAGAATCCTAAAGGTGCAACCAGAAAACTACTAGAGCTGATAAGTGAATTTGGTAAAGTTGCAGGATACAAAACTAATGCACAGAAATCTCTTGCAGTCCTATACACTAAAGATGAAAAATCTGAAAGAGAAACTAAGGAAATACTCCCATTTACCACTGAAACAAAACGTACCCAGGGAGACAAAAGACCTGTATGCAGAAAACTATACGATACTGATGAAAGAAATTAAAGATGATACCAACAGATGGAGAGATATACCATGTTCTTGGATTGGAAGAATCAATATTGTGAAAATGACTAGACTATCCAAAGCAACCTACAGACTGAATGCAATCCCCATCAAATTACCAATGGCATTTTTTACAGAACTAGAACAAAAAATCTTAAAATTTGTATGGACACACAAAAAACCCCAAATAGCCAAAGCAGTCTTGAGGGAAAAAAATGGAGCTGGAGGAATCAGACTCCCTGACTTCAGACTATACTACAAAGCTACAGTAATCAAGACAATGGTACTGGCACAAAAACAGAAATATAGACCAATTGAACAGGGTAGAAAGCCCAGAGAGAAACCAACGCACCTGTGGTCAACTAATCTATGACAAAGGAGGCAAGGATACACAGTAGAGAAAAGACAGTCTTTTCAATAAGTGGTGCTGGGAAAACTGGACAGATACATGTAAAAGAATGAAATTAGAACACTCCCTAACACCATACACAAAAATAAACTCAAAATGGATTAGAGACCTAAATGTAAGGCCAGTAACTATAAAATTCTTATAGGAAAACATAGGCAGAACACTCCATGACAGAAATCACAGCAAGATCCTTTTTGACCTACCTCCTAGAGAAATGGAAATAAAACCAAAAATAAACAAGTGGGACCTAAGGAAACTTTAAAGCTTTTGCACAGCAAAGGAAACCATAAACAACACGAAAAGACAACCCTCAGAAAGGGATAAAATATTTACAAGTGCATCATCGGACAAAGGATTAATCTCCAAAATATACAAATAGCTCATGCAGCTCAATATCAAAAAAACAAACAACCCAATCCAAAAATGGGCAGAAGACCTAAATGGACATTTCTCCAAAGAAGACATACAGGTGGCCAAGAAGCACATGAAAAGCTGCTCAACATCACTAATTATTAGAGAAATGCAAATCAAAACTACAATGAGGTATCACCTCACACCAATTAGATTGGGCATGATCAGAAAATCTACAAATAGCAAATGCTGGAGAGGGTGTGGAGAAAATGGAACCCTCTTGCATTGTTGGTGGGAATGTAAATTGATACAGCCACTATGCAAAACAGTATGGAGGTTACTTAAAAAACTAAAAATATAATTATCACATGACCCAGCAATGCCACTACTGGGCATATACCCAGAGAAAACCATAATTCAAAAAGATACATGCACCCCAATGTTCAATGCAGCACTATTTACAATAGCCAGGTCATGGAAGCAACCTAAATGCCCATTGACAGACAAATGGATCAAGAAGATGTGGTACATATATACAATGGAATATTACTCAGCCATAAAAAGAAACAAAATTGGGTCATTTGTAGAGACGTGGATGCATCTATCATACAGAGTGAAGTAAGTCAGAAAGAGAAAAACAAAATATTGTATATTAACGCATATATGTGGAACCTAGAAAAATGTTACAGATGAACCGGTTTGCAAGGCAGAAATTGAGACACAGATGTGGAGAACAAACGTACGGACACCAAGGGGGGAAAGCGGCGGGGGGTGGTGGTGGTGGCGGGATGAATTAGGAGATTGGGATTGACACTGATTGACACTGATGCGTATAAAATGGATGACTAATAAGAAGAAAAAAGAAAAAGAATTACTTCACTAAAATAACAGTGATTCGAATTCCATATCCCACAAGGCCCCCCTTTATTCACTCCTAACTTCCAATCCATCACCAACACTTCTTGGGTTTTGCCTGAAAAAAATATTTTGAGTGCATCCTCCTTGTTTCCATGTCCTTCACCATCTACCAGATGGAGCCCTCACCATTTCTTATGCGGCGAAAGGTTCCTAAGTAGTTTCCTTGAGTTTACCTTTGTTCCATTCCAATCTATATAAGCAAGAGCAGCCAGAGGAACCTTGAAAAACATGTCACTCCGATTATATCAGTCTTGTGTCTTAAACTCTTCACTGATGTCTCATTGCTTGAGAATGAGCCCAAAGACCCTACAGAAGAAGGGCTCAGACTATACCCAGCCATGTTATTTTCTGCCACCTTTTCCCTTGCTCACTACACATCAGTCACACTGACCTTCTTTCTGTTCCTCTCCCACCTTAGTCTCTTTATACACACTCCTCCCTCTGCCAAAATGTTCTTATTTCTATTCTCATGGCCAGCTCCTTCTCATCTTTAAGTTCCACCTCCAGCATCACCCTCCCTGATATTCTAACCTGATGGTTTCCTCTCTTTTTTCCCCTCTCTTATACCAAGCTATTATTTTCCTTCGTAACACACATCCCAGTTCAATGTTTCATTGACTACATATACAACTGCATGCTTAACATCCATCTCACAGATCAAATTAAAATTCTATGACATCAGGGACCACATGTGTCTTATTTGTGTCTGGTAACAACACAGTGCCTCACACACAACACAAATGAGATACAGATAACTGGAGATGCAGAAGATCAACTGCCCCTCAATCACCCTCACATCTCGTAAGCACAATAGAAAAAACTAGCTTCCCTATAAAGCTAAACATACCCCACGAGGCTAAAACCACCTCATTACCCCAAAGAAAAGCACAGATCCAGACTGCTATTTCTCAAGGTAGAGGCAGGGGGATACATGAGAGCTTGATGGCACAACAACTTGGGGTCTTCCCCGCCTCTTCAAAGGGCAAAACTGATCTATCATTTGTCACCCAGTCTCTTCCGTCCTTCTTTTACTCCCTGGAGTTCTATTACACTGTGGTCAATATTCGGCAGCAAATGCTGCAAAGGGGAACAGGCAAGCTCAGAGAGCCCACAACCCTCTGTGCATTTTTATGTCCTTCATTACAACAAGTGGGCTATTTTTATACCTGTTAGCTGCTAACACTTGGCAAAACCTCAGGCTCAGAATAAAATATGACAAGGGCCAAGAGAGGTAACAATAACAGTGCTTGTACTGCAGCCAGGGTGCCATTAATAATAGCAGGAAGAGGGAGCAAGGGAGATCCAGTTCCAGGGATTAGGAGGGGAAGGAGGCTCCTTAGAACCCAGCAACGACACTGTCCTGGGGTAGATGGTCAGGTAAGGTTACCTGACAAGCCCAGCACTGTGACCCGTCTCACTCTCCACCCCCTAACCCTCTGGCCTGAAATCCTTCAAGATACTGAATCTTAGAATTAGAAAAGTCCCATAGCCTGGCAGGACCTTACACGTCCTAAGGTCAAACCATCATAATGTGTTTATTTCTTACAAATAACATTTTGAAGCTTTACAAAGTTCTTTCACGACAATATATTTGCACATGAGAGAAAAGAGGCATCCACAAGAATGTTCATTGCTTTGTGGATTAATAACAAAAATCTACATGCTTATCATAGAGGGATGTCATGTAAATGTTGGCACATTCATGCCTTGGAATGTTACTACATGACTATCATTAATTTTATACGCCAATGATTGCTAGCTGACATTGCATGTATAGTGATCAATAGTGATTTTATCATTATTGATACACATCTATGATGCATTTTAAGTGGATTTAAGGTCTGTTTCCATTACTGGAATGTGAGACCATGGGGGCAGAGACTCTATGCCCAAAATAGCTCTGGGCACATAACAGGCACACAATAAATGTTTGTTGAATGCATGAAGAATAAATTAATACTAAGTCACCACTAAAAGAGGACAGTATATCCACACGAACTGACACAGAGAGAATTTTAAAACTGCTTTTATTTGTTTAAAAAAATACAGGCGGTGTGTGGTATATGCCCCCTCTGCAGCACTGAAGGACATACTAGAAAGAGGGGAAATTGATACTGAATGCCCAATTACCACGCACTTCACAAGGTGAACTTATTTACTCAGATGGAAAGTTCAAAACCTTGGCTAAGGTTTTGAGATCCAAAGCCTTTTCTAAAATAAAAGAAATACGGTCACAGTCTTCTTTCAAAATTTTGACCTGCCTTTGAGTGAGCTGTTTGCTACCTAATGATAACACCAAGGTGTCTTTTAGAATAAATTGGACTAACCCAGTAGATGTTGAGCATCCCTGTAAACAGAGAGATTCTGTATTCACACAGACAGACAGAGACACACACACACACATAAGGGGGGTGAGAGGGAGAGGGAGGGAGAAGGAGGGAGAGAAAGAGAGAGAGAGAGAGAGAGAGAGAGAGAACAAGCAAGTCTGGCACTCTGAGCTGATTGGGACACAGAAGACTACAGAATAAAATGGTTCTGAGTATAGGTTCAACATTCTGGTCAAATTGGGTTGAAACCACTCGATGTAGCTACAGGATCTTGGGCAAGTCATTTATTTCCCCTGAGGGTCAGTGTCACCATCTTAAAGAAGGGACATAATATCTCAAACTAACACAGTACCATTTTAAGAACTGCCTATTTACATAAGGAATTTAGGATGGCACCTGGCTGAATATATGATAGTTATGTGGTTTTGAGGTTCTGACAAGGAGTTTCAGGTTCTGAGGGTACACTTAGCATTGATACATTTTCAAGTCATCCTCTGAACCAATCTGGCACCTCAATAATGACATACATTTTACAAAGAAGGGGCCAACATGGGCAGGGGTAAGGACAGCTCTTTCAAACTTATTTTCATTTGTGAAAAATAATTAAAAGCATGCCAGCTAGAAGAAAATGTTCTGTCCCTCTCAATCCTCACCTCCTTTCCATCCTAGAACCTGGCAACACTGAAGCTAGAACAATGAAATAGGGCCTTTGGTAATGCTACCCAATGAAGAAAAGGAGAGAGACACTCTTTAAAGCATCGTATTGTACAAGAGGCAGGCGAGCAGTAGCCAGCATGAAGCACTGTGAAGATCTGAATTTCATTCACTTTATAATCTGGGCTTCTTTTATGTGTAACCACTCTGATAAAAAATATTTTAAGCATATATCTCTACTATATGAATATTTATAAATTATACACATGTACTCTGTACTAATACAGTATATATACACTATAAACTTTTAAAGTACACATTCGAAAGGGATGAGAAAAAGAATCCAATAGAAATCCTGACACTTTATTCTGTACTGATGGGTGGCTTGTGCATATCCTGGAATGGGAGGGTCCCACAGTGAAGAACACTGTTTTAGATAATCCCCTCTGAGACCTGTGCACCCTCAGGATGGGGAGGTTTCCACATGCTCATCCTTGTCTAAGCAGAGGTGGATGAGCTGGGGGAGCAAAGGGTTAAGACAAAATGTCAAATCTGCTCTCACACAAAGTGGCTCAAGTTGTTTTTTGTTTTAGTTGTCAGCGTTTCACAATCAGGACATTTCTTTGACCTAAAGAATTAGCAAGTCCAGAACATCAGGTCCCTGTGTCCACTAGTATCTGGCTGTACCTGAGTGTCGGCCATGTACTACCCTTTAATACAGTCTTTGTCAAACTTGTTTCTCTCACTTGCCAAACCTGCTCTAACTCTGTAAGTATTTGAGTCTGCAACAGCTCATAGACTCTGGGAGCCTTGGGCCATAGGAGAAGAGGAGGAACATGTCTAAAATGGGAGGAATTTCTTGACTCGTCAAGACTCTACATCTATTGGAGAAGCAGGAACATGGCGGTGATGAATCACGTAGAGGCCATCCTGGGTTTTCAGCCACTGTGATCTCTATTCATTTTACTCTGCCAGTGAAACCAGATTAAAGGGCTATGTGAATATTCTTCTTGATCTAGTGTTTGTGCTTGCCCGACTAAGAGCAGGACCTGTTCGTCACAACAGCGTCTCGCAGCGCACTGGAGCCACATGGGAGCCTGAGGCTAAGGAAAATCGTGCCCTCCTAGGAACACTTATTGACAGAACCTCCCATGTTTTGAACGAAGTACAAAACGTTAGTGAAAGCTCTACACTCACACACGCACAAAATGACTGTATATAAAGTCCCATGCTGCCTAATGATTAACCATTTGGGGGGACCGGGGGGGGGGGTGGCTGGGTATGACAGCCACCCAAGCTGAGGACCACTGATAAACTGTTCTCACTGCTCCATAATGGAGTCATAAGGCAAACAAACAACCTGTTTTTATTTAAAATTTTGCTGTTTTGTTAATCATGAATTGTTGCATTACCTTCGATTTTTAAAAAAAATCTGACTTTGAAATAGGATTTATCTGAATGGCATCCGCTGAAGGTTTTGGCATCACCCCAAGTTTTGTGCCTGGAGTGAATGCCTCATTCCCTCCCCGTGGCTCTAGTCTGCCCTGAGTACCAGGCCTCCCTCTCAAGGTTAGGTTTTTTTTTACCTTATTCAAGGGTGGCCCCTAGTATCATCCCCACACTCAGGCCACTGCAGCCCCCTGTGGATGCTGAGGGGCCTCCTGCAAGACATGCTTGGTCCACATTGTATGTGGCCCTGGAATTATGTTCAGTCCCCGGGGAGGACAGAATTGGGTGTCCTCATTTACCTACGCTCCAAACAAGAACATGACAACCTTACAAATGTAGCAGTAGCTCTCACACTAATTTTAGCCATACGGAGTTATTTAAAAAAATTTTTTTTTACCAATTTTTCTCACTCTTCCAAGATCCTGTGATAACCCCCAAGTGACTCATCTCCATTCGCCAGCAGTGAGGACTTTCCCACTTTTAAAAATTCCAAAGCCAAATGTTCAACGTGTCCTGCATAGCAAATATCCAAGACTCCTCTTCTCCCATGGCAGAAGGGGTGCTAAAAATTCTTTTCTTCTAGACGATGAGACCCTTTGAAAGGTCAGAGGAGAAATAAATTTAGCACAGGAAGTAAAATGGAAAGATCCCATTATAGAGTTACACTGGAGCCCGATTAGAAAGTTATGCTGGTGTGGAGACTGCTCTATCGATCCCAAGTGAGAGAAGTCACAGCCAGCAGAGAGCTGACAATGTGCTGGGAGCGAAATTCTCATGTTGTCACCCTTATCTCCCTCTCTCACTAATCTTGGCATTGTTTCCTGTTGATGTGCAAGAAAAATGAGTTCAAGTCAGCCTGCTGGTGTTTTGTTCTTTCTCCAGTATCTGAGGAAAGACAGACTATAAGTCCCCTACATACGAATGAGTTCCAAGAGCACGTTCGTTAAGTCCAACAAAGTTAGCCTAGGTACCCAACTAACACAATCTGCTATATAGTACTGTACTATAATAGTTTTGTAATACTTTTCACACAAGTAATACATAAAAAACAAACAAAAAATAAAGCAAACATTTTTAGTCTTAAAGCACGGTACCTTGAAAAGTACAGTAGCACAGTACAACAGCTGGCATACAGGGGCTGGCATGGAGTGAACAGGCAAGGAGAGTTACTGACTGGAGGAGGGAGAGGAGGTGGGAGATGCTAGAGTAATACTGTACTCTATCCAGTACTGTACAGTAAAGTACACAAAAGCACAACCACTTGTAGAGGATGCACGCACATGACAATGTGAACTAACTTATGTGACTGGACATGCAAACGCACATTCGCTTCTTTGAAAATTCACAACTTGAAGGTTCATATGTAGGGGACTTACTCTAAACACAACAAGCAGACCAATTATTTTGCATTTGCTCAAGTTAAGAGAATGTTAAGGAAAGAAGGGGATCCTGGGACTGGTCATTGCGGAGGATGGCAGTTGGGTAAAAAGAAGGAAATGATCCTCAATGTGTCCTGCTGTCTCCCCTCGCCTCCTTATTAGTCCCCTCACTGACCCCACTTCTATTTCTTTCTTTTATGCACATAAATTCATCCTACAGAAGGTATAAGGAAAGAAAATGTCCAATTTCTGCAGGTCAGTCTTTCACCCTCTAAAGCAAAGGCCCACAAACTTTTTTTTTCTGTAAAGCCCTGTATTAAATATGTTGGGCTTTTCAGGTCATACCATCTCTTTGCAACTACTGAAGTTTGCCATTTTACCACTCACAATGAGCAGCTAGAGACAATGCATAAACAAATGAGCATGTCTGTGTTTATAACAAAAATACAACTTTATTTATAAAAGTAGGCTGTGGGCCACAGTTTGCCTTCCCCTGATCTAAAAGGCAACTGCCATTAAATCCCCCTTGGCTCCTGAACATTCAAAACAAAGAAGCAAGCAACAAATCTACTGCCAAGATACAGAAATATACAGTCTTGAGCAGAAAGCAAGAAGACTCAGTTCTTTGCAAGAACAGAAGGCATTCCTCAGCTTTGGAACTAAGTGCACTGTGCTCTTCTCAGGGATGTTGTTGTAATGGGGACCTTATCTTTGGATGTCCCCAGGACTCTCATTTGAATGGAAAATTCCAAGACAAGTGGAATTCTGCTTCTGCTAAGAAAGGAAAGCCGAAGTTTCACATGGAATTTCATCCTTTCTCTTTTAGACATGAGCTTTAAGTCATAAGTTGCCAGAAGTCATACTCTGTTACCAGAGTGATGGTGTGCTGCCTAGGCATGACCCATCTGGAAAATATGACAACTCATGGGCGTACCCACTGCACCTGTTGCAAAATTTGCCTGGGCCACTGCTGCATTTAGCCAGCTGACTTCAGACTGTGAGTAAGGGGACAGCAGGAATCCATCATGTTCTTGGAATTATGTTCAGTCCCCGGGGAGGGCAGAATTGGGTGTCCTCATTTACCTATGCTCCGAACAAGAACATGACAACCTTACAAATGCAGTAAGTAATTGGATCATGGTCTCTTCACAGAAATAGCCTCCAAGGACTGCTCTCCTTGGCAAATAAAAAGTCACACACACATCTCTTTTATTCTTAAGCTAAAAGGTACTCCAAAGCAGTCATTTTTAATATTTTCAAATTAGGAAATGACCTCAAAGCTATATACTATGCCAGAGAAAAACAAATACATGCACATTTATATATGATTTTAAAAGGCTCTGAACACCTGCACCCTCGTCCTCCAAGGCCTATGCCCAGATCCCGGCATAAGAAACTCCTGTCTCAGAGAAATGATGACTTTTCTTAGCATCAGGTAAGACCAGAGCAAAGGTGGAGATCAATCCACTTCTCCTCACAAGCTCCAGGATCCCTCCAGACAGGATGGCAGCAGGCCGATCCTTTTCCCACTTGGAAAGGCCACGGAAGCTCAGCCCTAAGTGCCCGAGCTTCCTTGGGAAGGTCATTCACTAATTCCAATTTCCTACCCTTGATGTTCTCCAAAAACATCCTGAAACTGGAAATATCTTTCCCCAAAGCACTTATGCATGGACTCTTCACAGAGATGACAATAAGACTAGTTGTTTATTTTTGTGGAGTCACTTGAGAAGAGTTGAGATGGTTTTCCTTCCTTCCAAAGAGTTACCTCCATTAGAAATTCCTTATCTTAGCTTAATCCATTTTATCAATGCCAGCCAACGGTAGAGGCAACATGTTTAACCTTATTTGAATGTTGCCTGACTTTGGTTGATGTTAAAAAGAAAGTGATTCAGTGTTTATTTTTTTAGATAAAGGCAGTAGGAAGAAAGGAGGTCTGAGTATGGTCTCTCCCACCATCTATATGACCGTGGACCAACACTAACAATAGCTAACATTTCTTGAGTGCTAGGTACTTTATAACAGGGGTCCCCAAACCCAGAGCCGTGGCCTGTTATGAACCGGGCCACACAGCAGGAGGTGAGCAGCGGGCGAACAAGTGAAGCTTCACCTGCCGCTCCCCATCGCTCACTTTACCACCTGAACTATCCCCACCTGCCCCATCCCTGGAAAAACTGTCTTCCAAGAAACCGGTCCCTGGTGCCAAACAGGTTGGGAACCGCTGCTTTATAACGTGCTCTCCTCGTGTGAGGTGACTTAGTCCTTTTCACAGTCCTATACAGTAGGAGAAGGAGACTGAGGCTTAGGGACAGGAAGGGACTTTTCTGTGTGTTGTGTAACCAGTAAGTATTGGAAATTCAAGCCCAGGTCCTCAGATAGCAGGCTCTGAAGTCTTATCTGTACCAAACACACTACATGCTGCAGAAGTCTTAACCCGGCCTCCACAAATAACAAATAACTAGGGGACCATGGAGAGATCACTCAATTTGGGGGGCTTCAGCTCTAAAATTTAATGTTGAAACTAGATGACCTCTAAGATACTTATCAGCTAACTTATTTCATAAAGTATGATTTTTTATTACTTTTAAGTCAAGCATTTTTTTTGTGTGTGTGTGTGTGTGTGTGTAGTATTCGGGCCTCTCACTGTTGTGGCCTCTCCCGTTGCGGAGGACAGGCTCCGGACACGCAGGCTCAGCGGACATAGCTCGCAGCCCCAGCCGCTCCGCGGCATGTGGGATCTTCCCGGACCAGGGCACGAACCCGTGTCCCCTGCATTGGCAGGCGGACTCTCAACCACTGCGCCACCAGGGGAAGCCCTTTATTACTTTTAATAGTACTATTGCCTTGGCTTACTTTTTATATTATTGTGCATTTCAATAAATTACAGGTAAAAACAAACAAAAAAGACAGCTTAAAAGACCAAACTCTAATATGAACTTCTAACTTTGATTTGGTCCAATTTTTCAGATCTGAATTTTATCATATGCCATTAGGTTTTGTCAGTTTACCGGATGGAGACTCTAGCAGTAGACCTAAACCACTAACAACATGTAGTTATATTCTTGCCGAGCTTTATATCGGGTACTGTCTCTGGAGCTGCCTTCACTGGGGCTAGAGAGAGTGGAGGGAAAAAGGCACCAGAACATATGGCATCACTAGGTAGAGTGCCCCTCTTTGTTCCCAGGGAAGGGAAGTAGAGCTTTGTCTCAGGCTGGCCTCTGACAACCTGCTGCAAAATCTGGAAAGAAGGTGAGGTCAGAAACATTAGGTACAGAGGCCAATCCATTTCCCAGTGAGTTTCATGTCTTGGTTTGCCCTGTAACTGGTGATAACTTTATACATTTCTTCAAATACTTAGGGTAGGGGTGAAGGCTTCAGAGCAGAGCATCAATTTTGAAATGTGACACGATCAGGAAGAAAATCAAGTGATGATGGGTTTTAAGGGAAGCCTTAGAATTTGGGAAGAATGGTGAGAATTCCACTACTCAACAACACGTAGACTTAACAACAGAATGGAACAGAGTTACCTTGATTAAGGAAACTATCATTTGTTAAGTGATTAATCAGGTGCCAGATTACCTGTTACTAAATTAGCTCTGCGCAATGAATCAGGGACATGTGATATTCCCATCTTACTTATGAGGAAATCGAGCTTGAGAGAGCTCGTGACAGGCTGTAGTTTACACAGAGCTGGGCGTAGAATGGAATGAATATTTGCAACAAATGATCAAAGAGACATGGTATGCAGTGCTTCCTGACAATGTTTTGCAGCTTATATTTCATATTTGAATGTCCTGCACAAGTCCAAAACACTTTAACCCCAGTTTGGACCCTGCCATTCGACCCTGAGGATGTTTTGACTCATGTTTGTGAATACACTATTATCATTATACCAACATAGATGACCTTTTTAACTGAGAAAAAAATTTCGTATGAACTATATCAAGCCAATTTAATTTGTTGACCAATATTCTATCCAAAATTATAAAGTAGTTATTTTTTCTGATTTCTTTTTTATTTTGTTAAAATTATTTTCATCACGATCAAGCCTTTCTGAGTAAACGTCATGGAGGGTTTTATTAAACATTTTGAACATAACAAGCATTAACTCTGAGTTTTCTTTTGATTCAAATATTTCTATCAAGCACAATTTTCCAAGGACAAAATTTTACAGATCTAAATGTTATCATATGCCCAATAGTCTTGGTCAGTTTTACTTCCTGATAACTATCCCTATCAATAATATCCTTTATTTATAAGATAAATGCTCAAATGTTTGCTTTCACATACTAGCTGATTCATGAGAAAATTGCAAGCTATTACCCTCAGACTTTCCAGGATTTCTCTTTTGTCAGGAATTAATATATTAGATCACTTATCTAGCAGTTCTGTCTACTTCTGATCCCATTATGCTTGTGCAGTCGGTGATTTGTGAAGCAAAGAAAAATGTTGGGGTAAAAATGGGAAGGTCACTACATTCTCTTTGAGAAATGCATGATATACTACTATAATTAGTAATAAATTTTCTTAATTTCAATGAAGGGAAGAAAGAAAACTTATTTAATAGTCTGGAGATTTTTTCACCAGTGAGAAAGCTCAAACACCAATTTATTTGACTCAAACAGTCAACTGGCAACATAAAGTAGCAATGAGACATCTCAAACCTCAGACATGTGTAACCATTTTCACTTTTCTGTAAGAAAACACATGATGAACAGGCTTAATTGTGTTTAATGTAGTCAGCTTCCCAAAAAACCGGTAAATCCACTCTCTCTAATTTAGCAATTGGGAATCAAATTATCTTAGACTTTTTCATATCCATCACCAACACTGTACGTTGGTTTCGTTTTAAAACATTTTTGTCTCTCCTACAAAGACTAAGAGTAGAGCGAAGCTATTTGGAGCAGGAGCTTTAGAATCAGACTGACACATCTTTTTAAAAGATGTAAAGAATTCCTAATTCTAACAAGGGATAGGACTGAGCCTGGAATTCAGAGACTGTTGCAAAGCTATTGTATAATACTTATTTGCCTTCTGTGGTAAAGGGTAATCAGCCAAGATCAAAAAGACTTGGGTTCTAGTCCTCCTCTGCTGCCTTGTCACTGTAGTTATCTAGCTGCTTGCTTCTCCCCATTTGTCTAATCCATTGAATGATAATGGTGAGGAAACCAAGGTCCCCCTAAAACTGAGTTCCTGTGCTGTGTTTATGAATAACTTCTCTATCTTAAACTTTACTCCCTTTCTTTTCTTGAACGTGTTCCCCTCAAGATTGAGGAGTATCAAAGAAAAGGGGGGACTGAAACATATACAAGCCCCTGTGTCCCTGTCCTTTGAAGTAAAAGGCTTTTGCTTTAGTTTCCCAGGCCTCCCTTTGGTCTCTAAAGGCTGGATCAAGAGTTAATGATTAGGAAATGTGAGGATGTAGAAACTAAGAATACTTGTTGGGCCGGGAAACTGGTAACAATTTAGACTATAAACCAGCTGCAGAGCAGAATTACCGAACTCCCAGTTCCCTAAAAGATATAAAGGCCTGACACATTCCTAAGTTGTTTTCACAGGAAGCAGGCATCCACCAAATGAAAACTGCTGACTGCAAAACATAGATCCTAGACTGGTTGAAACCAGAAGGGTGATGATGCTTGAAACTTCACCTTGATGCCAACCCATCCAAGAACTGTGCACGACTTGATCACACACACTACAGCCCACTCCCTCACCTTGCCTTTAATACCCCTTCCCTGAAAGCCCTCAGGGAGTTTCAGTCTTTTCAGCATGAGCTGCCCATTCTCCTTGCTTGATGCCCTGCAGTAAACGCTGTACTTTCCTTCACCACAACCCGGTGTCAGTAGATTGGCTTCATTGCACATGGGTGAGAGGACCCAAGTTTGGTTTGGTAAAGGTGACTGCATATGTTGGAATAAGTACTCTTCATTTCTAGTATTCTCTATTTTCTTCATTACAGCTTCAATTCACATGAAGAATTTGTTTATTCATTCACTTACCAGACATTTACCTGATGTCTACTATATCCCAGGCACTGTTCTTGGTGGGGTGGGGAACCATAACAAATAAAACTGAAAAAATTTCCTGCTTTGTGGAGTTAAGATTCTAGAAGGCTTAGGCAGCTCTTTGTGCTTGGTTAAAATGCCCAAACTGTTGGGGTTTCCAAACCTTATTCTCTGCATCTGTGGTGACATTTTAATGCTTCCCAGGTGACACTTGCTGTGCTAAGTACTTTGTATGCATTATCTAGTAAATTTCACAGCAACTCTGAGATGGGCATCTTAGGTTTGGTCATTTTTCCAAAGAGGAAAGAAATACTTAAAATGGTGAATAATTTGTTCAAGGTCTCAGGATCTAGGAAGTGATAACATTAGAATCTGAAGCTGGAAACTTTGATATTATTCCAGAGACTTTGATAATAATGATAGCTATACTCCAAGACCCTTATGAAAACTTAGTAGATATTCCCTCCCAGCAAATTCAATGTCTATATTTTCCAGAGAAATTGCTTATACTAATAGACAATTTAATTCCCCTACAGGTAATGTGTATTTTCTCTCTGGTAGTTTTGAATATGATCTTCTCTTTCCCTGATGTTCTAAAGTTTCACTACAAATTGCTGAAAAGGATTTATTTTTAGTCTCAACTCTTTAGGATTTGAAGTTCACTTTTTTTAATAGATATAACTTTATTCATACTAAATTATAAATAAATACATATGCTCTGTGTATTTCTGGATAACCTATTGCTTTCATTTTTTTTAATTTTTGGATTTTATTTAATTTACTTTTTTATACAGCAGGTTCTTATTAGTTATCCATTTTATACATATTAGTGTATATATGTCAATCCCAAAGTGAAGTTCACTTTTAATCTTAGGATGTTTGACTTTACTTCTGGAAAGTTCTTTGTTATTATCTCTTCAATGTTACTTTTCCAAATTTACCTCAATTTTCTTCTTCTCTAATACATACATTGGAATCTCCAAGCTCCTCTACACTTCTTACCTGTTCTTTCTCTTTTTTCTTTCATTAAAAGAAATCTTTCTAAGTAGAATTCTAGTAGAATTCACTAGGAATTTTACTAGGTTTGCTTGATCAGAAATCCTATGTTAAGACTGATTATCATTCACTGAAATTCATTTTTCATAGAAGCTGCTGGTTTCAATGATGATCCATTTATTTTCCAGATCATGGCTAATAAAATAACCTACTGGATGGATGAAACATAAGGTCCTCCATCAGACTGAACAGTAACTTGCCAAGGTCTTCAGTTTGGAAAGGAATTCCAGAAGACAAGTGGTTATGATAAGATTATTCATCAAAATACACTAGGGTCTGGCTCCAGATCCTACCATGTTGCTGAACTCATAACTGCTGACTCTTTTCCTCAAGATCAGTCCAGGAGAGATTATCGAAAGAAAGCACAGAAAATTGTGAAAATCCCTAGAATGAAAGGAGGCTACTTTGCAATGATGTATATGGGATGAGGGTTTAACCTGGGGCAAGAAGAACTCAGTTTGGATGTAGAAGGATAACAGAATAAAGAAACGGTTGGAGCTCAGTTCTTGATTTTTCCCTACCATTGCTTTAGAACAAAGAGTATCTATCCTTACACCTACCATGACTCAAATCTCTAGTATAGATGTGCCCAGAGACAAAATCAGGGAAGTGGGACAAACTGAAATAAATTATTAGAAATAGGTCAAAATATGCCAATATTTTCAAGAGATAGAAGTAGACTAAATTCTTCCATTAAAAGAAAAATATTAACAGATAAAAAAAGAAATACAAAATTTAGGTATATGCTGTCAGAAGTTTCACACTTGTAAAGAGCTGAAAACTGAGGATGGGTTGAAACTAACTGGGGCAGTTATTTCCTCACTCCTTTCCCTCTAAGCCTCTATGGCTGGTTAATTTCAATCTAAGCATCTCTTCTTAACTGTGCTTGTTCCCAGACTGAGGTGCTGAGAGAAGGGATTTTTCATGGACTGAGAAGTAAATTTTAAGTCTTCTGGTTCCTGGATATCTCTAATTTGGGCAATATCCACCTCTAACCCCCAAAAGTGGTTAAGGCAGACCTAGCCTATGGTATGAAAAACATAACTATTGAATTAAGATTGGAGTACATAGAATAAATAGTAGGACAGACATAGCTAAGAAACAATTTCGAAAACTGGAAGAATAATAGAAATTCTTCAGAAGAAGAGAAAATTATGAGAAAATATAAAAGTAAAGTTAAGTGATATGGAGGACAGATGTAGAAATACTAATATAGGGATAATTTGGCCCCCTAAAGAAAAATAATGAAAGATAGGAATTTGGGGGGGGGGTAAAATAAAGTTCCTCAATTAAAAAGACTGTAAAACAAATTAAAACACAATAAAAGCAAACTCAGAGATGGTCCAAGATGCTGGAATTATCAAACAAGAAATTAAATTATGTTAAAATTGCCAAAATACCTAGCAAAAAAGATGAACAACATCTGAATAGAAGACAAATATAAATACAGAAAATTAAACTATAAAAGAGAACCAACTAGAAATTTTAGAAATTAAAAAAAAATCAGAAATGAGAAATTCATTAAATTTGGATTAATGGCAGATTGGCCATAGCAGGTGAAAAGATCAGCGAATCAGACGACAGGTGAACAGAAATTATCCAAATTTAAACACAAATAAAAATAGAGTAAAAAAATTTTTTAAGAATTACCAAAACCTGTGAGGCAATATCAAAAGCTGAAATCTACACATAATTATATTTTCAGAAGAGGAGAGAGAAAATGGGCAAAAGAAACATTTAAAGAAAAGATGACCAAGAATTTTTCAAAACTGATGAAAACTATCAACCCACAGATCCACGAATCTCAGTGAACCCCAGACAGGTTAAAAATAGAGAGAAAACCACACCTAAGCCTATTAGCAGTCAAAATGCTAGAAAAACAAACATATGAAAAAAATTTTAAAAGAAGCCAAAGAAAAGAGACACATTTGGGAGCACTATACTAAAAGAAAAACAAGAAGACATAAACAGTATCTGTAAGTAAAATGCTGAGAGTGGGGGAAAAAAGTGGGATTGTCAACCTACAACTCCATATACTATAAAAATTAACTTTAAACAACAAAGAAAAATAAAGACATGCTCAGACAAAAGGTGAAAAACGATCTTCAGCACTCTCACTACAAAAAAGGCAGAAAGACATTTTTCAGGTTGAAAATAATTAATACCAGAAGAGACCTCTGGAAAGAAATGAAGAGTAACAGAAAATATGAATACCTAGGTTAAATGTAAAATGAGTAATTCTTATTTATGTTTGCATATTTATATATTTTATTGAATTTGTTTAAAATGCTATTGATTGTTTAGTTTTTCAGGTTGAAAATAATTAATACCAGAAGGAACCTCAGACCTCTGGAAAGAAATGAAGAGTAACAGAAAATATGAATACCTAGGTTAAATGTAAAATGAGTAATTCTTATTTATGTTTGCATATTTATATATTTTATTGAATTTGTTTAAAATGCTATTGATTGTTTAAAGCAAAACTATTGGGTTAGCCAAAAAGTTTATTCAGGTTTTTCAAAACATCTTACGGAAAAACCCAAATGAATTTTTTGGCCAACTTAATAGCATTTATTTATTGGCATATGTACTGATAAAACAGAAGATAATAAGAGCACAAAAGGCAAGAGGAAACAAATGGATTTATGCTATGTTATAAAATTTTAACACTGGTTTTGAAGTCACACACTTACGAGCTGACTGTGATAACTTAAAGATGAATATTATAAGCTCTAGAGAAACTACTAAAACAAATATTAAAAATCAATACAGTGCTTGCTTCAGCGGCACATATACTAAAATTGGAATGATACAGAGAAGATCAGCATGGCCCCTGTGCAAGGATGACATGCAAATTTGTGAAGTGCTCCATATTTTTACTATTTACAATACTACTTTTACTATTTATGATAGCCAAGACATGGAAACAACCTAAAACAGAGGAATGGATAAAGAAGATGTGGTACATATATACAGTGGACTATTACTCAGCCATTAAACGGAACGAAATTGGGTCATTTGCAGAGATGTGGATGGACCTAGAGACTGTCATACAGAGTGAAGTAAGCCAGAAATAGAAAAACAAATATCGTATATTAATGCATATATGTGGAATCTAGGAAAATGGTATAGATGATCTTATTTGCAAAGTAGAAACAGACGTAGAGAACAAACATATGGATACCAAGGGGTAAAGTGGGGGAGTGGGATGAATTGGGAGATTGGGATTGACATATATACACTATCGATACAATGTATAAAATAGATAACTACTGAGAACCTCTTGTATAGCAGAGGGATCTCTTCTCAGTACTCTGTGGTGACCTAAATGGGAAGGAAATCCAAAAAAGGGGGATATATGTATATGTATAGCTGATTCACTTCATTGTATAGCAGAAACTAACAACATTGCAAAGCAAGTATACTCCAATAAAAATTAATTAAAAAAAATAAATACAGAAGAAAAAATAAAATACTATATATATCACTAAAAAAAGTCATAAAAAACAATGGAAAGATAAAAACAAGAAAGAAAAAATTAAAGGAATAATATTAAAAGATATAATGTTTAAATCCAACTTATCAATGATTAGATTAAATGAAAATAATTAAAACACTCCATGGCCATATCATCAAAAAGTCTACAAACAATTAATGCTGGCGAGGGTGTGGAGAAAAGGGAACCCTCCTACATTGCTGGTGGGATCAATTTGCAGCAATGTGGATGGACCTGGAGATTATCATAGTAAGTGAAGTAAGTCAGACGGAGACAAATATCATATGATATCACTCATATGTGGAATCTAATTTTAAAAATGATACAAATGAACTTATTTACACAACAGAAACAGACTTACAAATATTGAAAACAAACTTATGGTTACCAAAGGGGAAACTTGGGGGGGAGGGATAAATCATGAGGCTGGGATTAACATACACACACTACTACACATAAGATAGATAACCAACAAGGATGTACTGTATAGCACAGGGAACTCTACTAAATATTCTGTGATACCCTTTATGAGAAGAGAATCTGAAAAAGAATGAATATATGTATATGTATAACTGAATCACTTTGCTGTACACCTGAAACTAACACAACATTGTAATTCAACTATACTCCAATAAAATTAAAAAAAAAACACTCATGTAAAAGGCATAGATTGCTACACTGGATAAAAATGTAAAATCCAAATATTAGATCTTTATAGGAAGCACACTTTTATTATGAGGACACAGATAGATTCAAATTTTCAGATGAAATGAAAAAATATATACCACGCAAACACTAAGCAAAAGAAAACTGGTGTTTTTATATTACTTCCAGACACAGTAGATTGAAAACAGAGTATTAATAGAAATAATGATAGAAGAATCAATTTACCAAAGAAACATAATAATGTGTATGTATCTAAAAACAGAGGTCCCAAACTCATAAATCAAAATACTTTTAGAGTTAAGAGAAGAAGAAGAAACAGTCAAATCCATAACACTAATACTACAGAAACTCAGAAAATAAAGGAAGAAAAGTTCCTGTTCATTTTATGAGGTCAATATAGCCTTGTTCATAAAACAAACCAATAAAAATCTTATAAGAAATGAAAACATCCCTCATGACTATAGACACAAAATCCTCACAAAATATTTGCAAATATAATCCAATAACTTGATGAGCTAAATAAGACTTTGAAAATTAATTTGGAAATGCAAAGAATACTGAATAACCAAACAGTCTTTTAAAAAGGAACATATTTAAAGGACTTAGGCTATCTGATTTCAAGACTTGCTATAAGGCTACAGTAATCAAGACCATGTGGCATTCATATAAAGTAGATGCATATAAAAGTAAAGAATGGGGTAGTCAATAGAAATTGCCATCCATTCAGTGAGAAAAGATTTCTTTTTAATCTATTGTTAGAATGATTGGATAGCTTTAAGAAAAAAATAACTCGATCTCTTACTCCATACACCAAAATTAACTTGATATGGATCACAAATCTAAAGATAAAACCCAGAACAATAAAGCTTTTAGAAAAAATAAAGGAGAATACATTTGCAAATTCTGAGTAGACACACAGAAGCCATTAAAAAATACATATATATATATAAATTAGACTTAATCAAATTTAAAATTTTTGCTCATCAAAAGATACCACTAAGGAAATGAGTAGATGAGTTACAGGGTAGGAAAAAGACATTTATAGGATATATCTAATGGAAAAAATGTATTCAAAATAGACAAAAGCTCTACTAAACAATAATATGATGAATAATCCAATAAAACAACAGGCCAAAACTCAAGCATACAAATCACAAAAGATACAGAAATGGCCACTAGGTATTAAAAGATGCTACAGAGAAAAGCAAACTGAAACTACAATAAGATATGACTTCACACCAATAGAATGGTTAATTTTTTTTAATTAAAAAGAGCAAATGTTGGAGAAGGTGAAATGCTTATACAATGCTGGTAAGAATATAAAATGATACAATCACATTGAAGACTCATTTGGTAGTTTTTTATAAAACAGTGGTTCTCAAACTTTTTAGTCAGGACCCCTTTACTCTCTTAATTCTTAAGAAGCCCAAGGAGATTTTGTTTATATGGTATTATCTATCAATATCTACCATGCTAGAAATTAAAACTGAGAAAAATTTAAAATATTTCCTTATTAATTCATTTAAAATATCATATTTTAATGAGAAATGACATTTGTCAAAACAAAAAGAATTAGCAAGACTGGCATTGTTTCACATTATTGTAAATCTCTAAAATCTGGCTTAATAGAAGATAGCTGGATTTGTATCTCCTTCTCTGCATTTGCTCTCTTAATACAGTTTAGGATGAAGTATATGAAGAAAATCTTGTCTTACAGAGAAAGACATTGGGAAGGAAAGGACTATTTTAATAGCCTTTTTCAGATTATTATGGATATTTTTGTAGATACTAAATGAACACTTAGTGGTAGTAGTATTCCTGAAAGTGAGTTGCAGTGTGGAATCAAACAATATCAATTAAATTTTGTGTACTCAATTACATTAAAATCTATTGGTCCATCTTATATTATTAATTGAATTTCCCTCATGCATGATTTTTTTTTTTTTTTTTTTTTTTTTTTTTTTTGCGGTACGTGGGCCTCTCACTGTTGTGGCCTCTCCCGTTGCGGAGCACAGGCTCCAGACACGCAGGCTCAGTGGCCATGGCTCACAGGCGCAGCCACTCCGCGGCATGTGGGATCTTCCCGGAACAGGGCACGAACCCGCGTCCCCGGCATTGGCAGGCGGACTCTCAACCACTGCACTGCCAGGGAAGCCCCTCATGCATGATTTTTAACACCAGGCAATGAATGACCATTTGGAAAACACTGGTTCTCTGAGTTATGTGGATCTTCCAAATGATGACTAATTTTATTATACAGTCTTTTGATATCACATTTGGTAATATCACCACCAAACTCATCAGAAATACTGAAAAGCTGTTAGGCTCATGGTAGCTAATACATGTTTTCTGAAATTCTAATTTTTGCTTCAAAGTTAAAATTTTATCATTAACAACAAATAGAGTCAGTTATTGTCCTTGAAATGACAGGTTTATCTTGTTCATTTACAGGAAAGTATCTGCCAAATATACAAGCCTGAATAATCAGTTTGTCAATAAAAAAATCGGTGCTCCATGAAGAAAAGCAGCTAGTTCACCTTGTAACTCAAAACAATTGCACAAATGCATATCCTTGAGACAACTATCATACTTCAGTATGTAGCAGAAGAGCTTTCTGCAGCCTATTGAAAAGATGAGTACTCAAGCGTCAATTTTAATAAAATTAATAATTTTTACTGATTCATCAAGGACATTCTTAATTAAAACTGGTGTACTGAAGGTGTGTGGTGGAGAGTAATACAGTCATACCACAACTGCTTGTAATACCCAACATTACTTTTGCATCGTTACTGTAAACGTCAACACAGTGAAAAAGGTAAATGTCTGGTTAGTACTATCACAAAAATGGTTTTGACCTTTGGAACCCCCCTACGCCTGGTCTTAAGGTTCCCAGAGATCCATAGACCATATTCTGAGAATCATTGTTAAAAATTGAAACATATATCTACCCTACAACCCAGAAATTATATTCCTAAATATTTATGCCAAAGAAATGAAACAGTATGTTGACCAAAATATTGTAAAGTAAGTTTATACCAACCTCATTAAAAATCACTTAGAACTGGGGGAATAAAACAAGTATCCATCAGCAGGAAAGAGGATTAACAAATTGTCATGCATCTATGGAATGGAATGATACTAGAAGATAAAGAAAAATAAACACATGATAGATGCAACAGCTGGATATTTTTGTCCAAAACACTATGTTAAGTTAGAGAAGCAATACATACTTGAGTATATACTGTGTGGTTCCATTTATATGAAATTTAAATATAGGCCAGATTGATCTATGATGATAGAAACCATAGTTCCCAAGGAGGTGGACTGGAAAGGGGCTGAAGGGAAATTTCTGGGGGGAGGGGGGGGAATGAATGTTTTACATCTTGTTTGGAGCATATATAATTTTTAAAATAATGACATAAATGCTTCACATTTGCACATTTTATTGTATAATGATTATATCTCAATGAAACAAAATAACAGTTTCTATCTTTAAATGAAAAAGACTGTAACTCCTTGAGATTTTTAGGTTATGCCTTGTTCAACTGCAAAACAGAGAAGTGACAAACAATGGGCACTCTATAAATGCCTCATGAATGAATAGATGCGTGCAAAACCCAAAAGCATATTTACATATCATGGGAGTAAAACCAGCATTTCCTTTGTATTGGAGGTATTTTCATTACCTCATGAATTTATGTTTCTGCAAAAAAAAAAAAAATACTAGAAAACAAATCTCAATTACTGATCTAAGTATTCAACTTATAAATTTACAAAAAATAATAATATAGAACAAGTAGGAAGAGGTAATAAATATTCAATGTTAATAAAATGGAATGCAATACAGATCGATAAAGCCAAAAGTTGATTCTTTGAAAAAACAAAATAAACAAATGTCTGTTAAGATTGATCAAGAAAAGAGAGAAAATATAAATAAAAACTATTATGAGCGAAGACAGTACATGACAGAAAAAGTAAAGCTGTGAAAGCAGCAAAAAGCATACTATCAATGACAATATGCCAACAATTTTGAAAACGTAAATGAAATACCTAGAAAAATAAGTTACCAAAACTGACCTAAGAATTCATCCCTCCAGTGGAAACCAGAGAGTGATTTCACAGATGAGTGCTACCAAAATTTCAAGTAACAGATCCAAATTTCACACATCTTCCATTTAACAGAAAAGGAGATACAGGTCAGTGTTAGCCTGACATCAAATTAGTTTTATCCTGACACCAAAACATCATGTGAAAGAACAATTAGAGGTCCATTACACTAATTAATATACAAATTAAAATTGCTTTAGGGCTTCCCTGGTGGCGCAGCGGTTGAGAGTCCACCTGCCGATGCAGGGGACACGGGTTCGTGCCCCAGTCCGGGAGGATCCCACATGCCGCAGAGCGGCTGGGACCGTGAGCCATGGCCGCTGAGCCTGCGCGTCCGGAGCCTGTGCTCCGCAACGGGAGAGGCCACAACAGTGAGAGGCCCGTGTACCGTTAAAAAAAAAAAAATTGCTTTAAAAAACTTACCAAAGCAAACCCAACAATATTATTAATATTATAATAACCATGATAAAACTGGGTTTATCTCAATTATGAGAATGGTTTATTATTTAAAAATTCATAACTACTTTTCACAATAATATCAGATTTAAAGAGAGAAAAATTAATATGATTATCCCAGTTGATACCAAAAAAGTGATAGAATTTAGCGCCTATTTAGAAAAAAACCCATACAATTTCTTAATTCATTAGGAACAGAAGGTTGCTTAACCTGATAAACAGTACCTTTTTCTTTCAACATCTTTATTGGAGTCCAATTGCATTACAATGGTGTGTTAGCCTCTGCTTTATAACAAAGTGAATCAGTTACACAAACAGTGTCGTAAATGGTTAAATCTTTGAAGCACTCTGTTTTTTTTTTTGTTTTGTTTTTTGTTTTTTTTGCGGTACGCGGGCCTCTCACTGCTGCGGCCTCTCCCGTTGCGGAGCACAGGCTCCGGACGCGCAGGCTCAGCAGCCATGGCTCACGGGCCCAGCCGCTCCGCGGCATGTGGGATCCTCCCGGACCGGGGCACGAACCCGCGTCCCCTGCATCAGCAGGCAGACTCTCAACCACTGCGCCACCAGGGAAGCCCGAAGAACTCTCTTTAAAATCGGGGATGAGCCATGCATGTCAAACATTACTGTTTTATTTAACAATTATAAAGACTCTTAGCCATTACAATAGAACTAGAGATGAAAGAAATGAAAAGAAGGAAATAAAACTGACTTTATTTGCAGATTATGTAATAGTTTACATAGACTTCTCCTTCCTCAAATATAAAGACAATTCATTAAAAATTATAGAAGAGAAGGTGGCTTTTATTATTCACTCACTAACTGTGACTTCATCGATCTTGCTATATTCAGCTTAACCATTAAAAGTTTAGATTCTCTTGGAATTAGGGACAACATTGCTTTTGCCCTTGAATAAATGTCCAAGTACAAGTGATAATTATTTGCAGAGCTGTATTCAGAACACCAAACTGAATCTGACTTTCAGGTGGAGGGCAGTTAAATTACAACATTTTCCCTTGTTTAACTGAGGTTAACTGACTTTAACTGAGGGACCTGATCATGGGCCAGACATGCTTCTGATGAATTAATTTACTAGATGTTATACATCACAGGTGCTCAGAATAAGTATTTCAGATGACAGAAAGTTATACAGCAATGGGAAGGCCCCTCTGGAAAGCTAAAAGGCAATGAGGCCAATTACAAGAGAACGGACATTTGTTCATAATACATTTCTAATCTCTGAATATTTTTCTTAGTCTTGAATTCTCATCCCAGCACAAGGATACCCATGTTTGGGGACTGATTTTGGCACAGTCTCTTTCTCGAGAATATAAAACTGGAATCAAAAACTAGTTCATTTCTTCTGTCATTGGAATAGATGACCCAGGGCCATGGTCTGCAAAGAGATAGAGAAGCACTCAGAGGAAAGTCAAGAGAAGAAAGGAGTCAGCTAGGAGAGACGCAGAACCCAAGTCACCTGCAGACCTCTGTCTCCTTTCCTGATCCCAACTTCAGCACAACTCTACTTTCTGACAACAGTTCTGTGAGACACCATTGTCTCTATTTAATCACCACTCCCACTCCAACACACACACTGTTAACAATTAAAGTTAGTCCTGTTGCATATGATAACCGCTTATACGTAGAACTTAAAAAATGGTACAAATGAACCTATTACATTTACAAAACAGAAATAGAGTCACAGATGTAGAGAACAAACTTATGGCTACCAAGGGGGAAAAGGCAGGTAGGGATATACTGGGAGATTGGAATTGACATATACACACTTCTATACATATAATAGATAACTAATAAGAACCTACTGTATAGCACAGAGAACTCTACTCAATACTCTGTAATGACCTGTATGGGAAAAGAATCTAAAAAAGAGTGGATATATGTATATGTATAACTGATTCACTTTGCTGTACAGCAGAAACTAACACAACATTATAAACTAACTATAGTCCAATAAAAATTAACTTAAAAAAAATAAAGTTAGTCCTGTGAGTTTCTGCTACTTTTAAGCACAGAGCCTTGATAAAGACATATGTGGAAAAATGAGGTCCTATTGCATTACAAGGATAATCTATTTTAACAGAGCAGATGTTAGTTATTTTGCCAGATACTTCTAAATACGAGCACCTTATGAAACAGCATTTTGTGTCTTTTCCTAACTAGGGCCCGCGGACTCCAGGGGTATCCAGCAGTGCACTAGCAGGCATTCAAAGCCACAGGACAAACATGCTGCATCTCCATGTAGTGTCAAATTTACTAGATATTAGGTAACATAAAATACCTTTTTAAAAAAATTACACTAAGACTTTGTATGAATATTTAAGATAAAATACCAGACTTCAAGGCAATTTTCTGCTTGTTGGCAGACGGCTTGAGGCTAAGTGTGAGCCTTATGGAGTCCCCACTGCTTTCCTCTGCCATTAGGGGGCCCTTCAGAAGAACAGTTTGAACAACACTCATGCATTATACCAATAATCAGAACAGTCCAAAAAGTAATTCCATTTGTCAGAGTGTATAGTCTCGAATGCTGTTCACAATGAAATTTCTCATTTACTCATCATCATTATTATTATTTTTTAAAGGACAGATTATGTGGAGGTCCACAACAGCTTCTGCAACGTTCTGCATTATCTAGTTACTTTCATTCTATGTATTTACATGACTGGATCCAAATACCAATATAAAAAAATGAATTAATATTAATGGATGTAAACGTATTCAAACTAGAATTACGGGTTAAAACAACATCACTAACATTACATCTAAACTGAAGGGCATTTTCAAATGAAGATTTTGCTTAGAGGAGAAATTAGATAAACTATGGTTTCAGGGTAATGGGGAGTAAATACAGAGTAAATAGAATAAGGTAAATCTTAGTGGTATATGTCCAATACATAGCACTGAGTTTAAAAAATGAGAAAGAAAAGTTACAGTATGAGTCATGTAAAATCAATTTTAAACAAAAGTATAAGACACTCAATGACTCCTATATTTCCCATGAGTATTTATTTATGAGTGTGAAAACCATAGCGAAAGGGCTGGAAAGATCTACTCCAAAGGACTAACAGTAGTTACCTTTGAGAGAACAGATCTAGGTCTAGAGGAAAGATCAGAGCACCTTTTAACATCTCATTCATATTCCTGTGGGTATAGACATGGTCTTCTCCTCTAAAAGCAATTACTTTGTAACCACAGTGTTTCCAGATCTGTTTTGGGCATTAAGAAATAGAGGGAAAAAATCTGTAATGTTGCCTACAATGCACAAGTGCAAACTATAAAAAGAAAGAAAGAAAGGAAGGAAGGAAGGAAGGGAGGGAGGGAGGGAGGGAGGAAAGAAAGAAAAAGAAAAAAAGAATGTGATATTTGGTTGCTTTTCTAAAACATGAAAAGATCCTTTAATGATCTGCTTTTCTAATTTTTACTAAAAGATTTCTACATTTATTAATGTAAACTGTGTTTATATTTTAATAACGTCTTTACGTAAGTTTCCTAAGATAAGCATAATTTGGCAAACCATAAAATTCAGCTAAATTCAATAAACTAAAGCAAAAGAAATCATTAAACTCTCTCCAGAGCAATGCCTGTTTTCAAGCTCTTGGTTAAGTGTCTATAAAAAGAGCAGCAAGATACTTAGTTGTCCCTTTATTACCACTACTTCCCCACTGACTTACTCAGTAATTTCAGATATGCTTTATTTTCAGTCTAGATTCATTTTCTATTGGCACTGACTCCAAACAAAAGAGTTTTAGTTTTCCCTGATCACTAACTCCCAACTTCCAGTTCTGTGTCAAACAGGTAATAATGTGTAAACAAACACTAAAATACCCTAGCTGAGTCTTCTTTTTTTTTTTTTGCGGTACGCGGGCCTCTCACTGTTGTGGCCTCTCCCGTTGCAGAGCACAGGCTCCGGACGCGCAGGCCCAGCGGCCATGGCTCACGGTCCCAGCCGCTCTGCGGCATGTGGGATCCTCCCGGACCGGGGCACGAACCCGTGTCCCCTGCATCGGCAGGCGGACTCTCAACCACTGTGCCACCAGGGAAGCCCCTGAGTCTTTATTAAAGGTATTTCTGGACTTTGTTACAGAATCCTAGAGTTGGTGTATTTTATAGGCAAAATGTATACTGGTTCAACCTCTTTTCTTCTTTTTTATTTATCTTATTTATCTTTTTATTCTCAGAGCAAATGGGAATGAAGCAGGAGAGCCTTATTCAGGGATTCACAGCTCATTACAGGTAGGGCAGGATCTGAACACGAATTCCCAGCCCAAGATATTCTTTCTATGCTCCCCTGCCTCTGGGTAAAGCAAATTATTTGGAGTTTTATACATTGGATTTTGACATCTTTAAATTGAAGCCTCATTAATTTTCTTAGTGGTCCTTATAGGTTTCACACCTTTTCCAATATAGATCATAAGAAGAATAACTATTCTTCTCCATTGTATAAACATCAGATTTCATTTTAAAAAGGCACCTCACTATCTGGGAAATATCAGTGGTGACAAAGGTAGTCTTCAGTGTTTCTTTATAAATTATGTCTGGCTTCACAATAAATGCCAAAAAAGAGGAAATCATAATTGACACTGCTGGTTTCCATGGGCATAGGAGACTATCCAAGCAGGAGAATGAATCAAAGTTTCAACATTCATTATAGTTATAAAATTCTATGGGAGCCCAGAGACAGTCACATCTTTATCTTATCATTTTTTAATGTGTAAAATCTACGGGCATGGAATTTAAAACCTATCCAAGCACTTGGCCAGGGAATTTTTCTTACCAATTGGACAGCCAGATTCTTTCACAGATGTATTTTGTTATATATCCCCTTCTTAAAAATAAAGTTTATGATTCTGGTTTTCTCTGATTAAAAGAGTAATGACAGCCATTTTAGAGAATTTGGAAAAGTACAGAAAATATACATATCTTCATTTGATTGTGTTCTATGTATGTGCCAGGCACTGAGATAATGTGCGTACTGTATCTATTTTGTCCTATTACAATAAACTTATGGACTAATTTTTATTTTCATTCCAATTCCTGCAGAATTGCATAACTGAGGGAGCAGGAGAGAGAGAGAGAGAGAAAAAAAAAAAATGCTCGTGTAAGGTCAATACAGCTGACAAGCAGAGATACCAGGACTTGAATTAAAGTCTTCTAACATCACGTGCTAAGCTTTTTGCCTTATCTCATCTGTCTGTCTTGTCTCAGACCACAGAGGAAACCAAAGGTTCTAGACATTTGCCCAATACGAACTACAGAAGGAAGACTGTTACTATACTCTAGTCTGGCATCCATTCCCATCAAAACTATGATTTAGTTGTTGCCATTCAACATACTCTCAGTCCTAATCTTACGTGATCTCCTCTCAGTAGTATTTGATGCTGTTACCCGTCTCCCAGTTGAAACACTCTCATCTCCCTATTTCCATGACATCTCATCTGCTGTTCACTTTCTATTCCCCTGCCCATCCATCTTTCTCACCATTACAAGTCTCCCTTCCTCCGTCCGGCCATGAATGGAAATGCTCCTCAAGGCTCAGTCCCACTATCTCCCTCTGTCACCCCATACATTACCATTCATACTCAAAGCTTTGATTTCTACTCATCCACATAAGCCCACCCAGGAGCTCTTATCTGGCCTAGAAACATACATACTCCAAGGCATCCTTAAATCTTCAATCCAGTATCTCAAAGTTATGTCAGAATGCAGTAAGTCTCAAAAAATTGACGTCTCTTTCTCCAAACCCAGTGTCCTTCCAGGGTTAAATAACTTGGTGAGCAGTGTCACTTTATCCCATTCTGTTATACAGGAAGTCTGGAATCACGCTGAACACCAACCCTAATATCCCATCCATACCAAGGCCTGTTACAAGTGTCTTCTTGCCTTCTCGATGACTAACATCCTTGACTAATCCATCTTCATCTCCGGCTCAGAGATTTCCACTGCCTCCTAACTGATCTCCCACAACATCCCAATTCATTTTACACAGTGGCCAGAGCCATATTTTTACACCTCAGGGGCTTTATCTTAGGATAAAGTCCTAAATCTTTGTAACTGTCCTGCAAAGCCCAATAAGAGGTAGCTTCTTCTTGCCTTTTGAGGTTCCTCTTCTAGTTCCCTCCTCTTGCTCTCTGTACTTCATTGAACTTCGTTTTAAAATCTAGAAGCCAGGCTTCCTTTTGGCCAAAGGGCCTTGGCAGATTCCGTTTCCTCTAAGTGGAATTTCCCATTTCTCCCCATCACACTCACTCACATTTTCTCTTTCCTGTGCATCTCACACACAGGTACACCCTTTATTCTATTTCTCTCGTATCCTCTAGAACTAAGCTCAACATGTCTTCTTCAGGGAAGCCTTTTCCAACATTCCCACTTCATCCTGACTCTGTAAGATTCAATAGGTATATGTGTGTGTGTGTGTGTGTGTGTGTGTGTATGTACACATACACACACACACACAGAGCCATGTTCTATTCCTTCAGGAGACTTATTTCAGTTTATAATTACAGTTTCAGTAGTGTGGCTACTTGTATAATGTCCATTGCCTCCATGAAGCTGGAACTGGATCCCCAGGGCCTGCTGAAGCACAATGCATTACAGGTACTCAATAAATGTGAATGAATCAAATTCTGCTTTACCAGAGAACCAGGGATAATAAGTAACACCAAAAATGAAAAGGTTGGGGCTTCCCTGGTGGCGCAGTGGTTGAGAGTCCACCTGCCGATACAGGGGACACGGGTTCGTGCCCCGGTCCGGGAAGATCCCACATGCCGTGGAGCGGCTGGGACCGTGAGCTGTGGCCGCTGAGCCTGTGCTCCGCAACGGGAGAGGCCACAACAGTGAGAGGCCTGCGTACAGCAAAAAAAAAAAAAAAAAGGAAAAAAGAAAAGGTTAATTGCTTCCAAAGCTATTAGTTCAAATAACTAACCTCCCTTTGGGTATTCTGACTGCACCAATAGTACTATAATCTACCACACTGTCTTTGTTAGAAGGCTAAACATCATTTTCATTCCTTCCTTTCTTTATATCAGCTGAGGCTGCTGCATTTATCTCCAATATACATCCAGGATCCCTTCATTTCTCTTCTCTCCAGCATCACTGAAATCTCCTGGTCTGAGGCACTACATCTCTTGATGGGATTGCAATTACCTCTTAACTAGACTCCCTACTTTCCCCCTCATTCTCCTAAAATTATTTCTCTACTCAGAAACTAGAATGATTATTGAAATAAGTTAATTAGATCACTTCAATTCCCTGTTTAAAAACCTTTAGAATTAAAAAAAAAAAAATCTCCTCCAACACCATTATTCTCTATCATGTCACCATTTTCTTCCTCTTATCATCACTTTAAATTATTTATTTTCTGTCCAGTCTGACAAGGATGTAAACAACTTGTAAGCAACTGCTTACAAGGGTAAGCAACTGCTATCTGTACCTACCACGCCAAGCACATATTAGGTGCTAAAAACTACTATTATGTTATTGAACACACGGTGACTGTAATCCATTTTGCCAAAGTTTTTTTAAGGAAATTTTGGAAGAGCTTGCGTACTGAATAAAGTCAGGGACTCCTTTTACACTGGGTCTCACTGTGAGCTTCCAAAACCAGAAGAAGCTCAAGAAGGGACCAAGAAATGATTTCTAGTGATTAGGCCTCCACAGAATGCTTATTATATTTTGAATAAAATGTACTTAACAATTCACGACTTTCAAAATTCATATGAAAGAAGGCTAATATTATCCTCTAATTTCCTATTCTTTCCAGTCCTAATGCTAAGTGTGACTAACTTTGCAACAGGGTAATAATCTTCATTATCTCTTCCTCTTTACAAAATTACTCATCAAGTGCTTCAAATGAAAAGGGGCCCACTGGTGCCCCAGGATGGAGAGTGTAAGTGGTGCTTTTTTTTGTTTATGCTAATTAAGTAGTCTGCAGACTGGTTACTTAGCAGTATCCTTCAATGAGATGCTCAGTACTGGGAACCTAATTATATGTTTGAGGCCTAAAGTGGTCATTATTAAGATGTGAGCAGGCAATATCCACGGATTGTATGCTATTTCTGGGGTCTGGCATGATGAAACTCATAGAACGTGCAAAGCCATTTACGGAAAGATGTGCTGAATTATGCTGTGGTATTTTATTACCAAGTGGGTCACAGTGAGCACAAAAAAAGGACATTATTTTCCTGAACAAAATTATTTAAATATATTTGCATATATTTAAATGTATTGGAATATAGTGATACTACATCCTTTGCTTGTGGGTTTGAAAAACTTCTCTTAGCTTTACTATATTCCTTGTTCATGTGAAGCAGTTTCTACACCTGCCTTCAACTGGTGTGAATATCAACTTACTGAATCAATCAGCTCAACATATGTGAAAAAACAACTCCATTGAAAACTAAATTTCTCTTGGGCTTTAACAGAATCCATCAATATTGTGTGTTGGGGGGAAAATCTATAACCCTGTTTTTTCCAAAGAGAAAACAAACTATTGATTTTTCTCAACAGAATTTTACTGTTTTAAGGGTTCTTTTCCCTCTCCAACATCCGTTTCCTGCCTGTATCTGTGCGGCAGAGATGAAAATGTGCTGATTTTATGCAAGTACAGCTGACTAGAGTACAGCTGACTAGAGATCACTCCACAGAAGCAAAGCAAACAAACGTAATACAACATAAAATATTTAGATCACAGACACATTAAGAGCGATTTTGGTGATGGGCATGAATTACGTTTAGTGGATGGATCATCTATGTAACAGTGAGGAGCCGGTAAACCTCTAATGTTCTTATAGACAATAGAGACAAACCAGAGTTGGGAATAAAAAGCTAGAAATTTAGGATGTTGCAAAGGCAGCCACCATTTAAATGTATCAGATATAAATGTATTATAATCTGAATCCTGTTACTGTGGTTGCATATGTAGTTTGCAGTTTTTCCCCCAAGCTTTATCAATATCCATTTTGTCTCACATTAAGAAAGCCTCTAAATAAATATATATATATATATATATATATATATATTTATTTAGAGGCTTTCTTAATGTGAGACAAAATGGATATTGATAGGAGAACATGTGTAGCAATTGTTTTCTTGAAAGCTGATGGAAGACACACATTTGGTTCACCTCTGTATCTCCAATGAAGGTGACGGCCAGCTGCTAACATCAGGGGTGGAGGGGTGGGAGGGAAATGGCTATACTGGGAGAGTAGCTAGTGAGATATTAAGTACATTAAAAAAAAAGACATTCAGCATCCTTTCATAGTCTTCTCTCTGGCATCTACTTTACACTGCTTCCTCTAGTATATTTTCATCAATTTAAACAATTTTCCTATCATCATATTATCTTTACAATTTTTGATGATGATACATAAAGGAAAAGTCAAACACTTATTCCTTCTTGTTCGAATGGCATCTCAGGGTAATCAAATAGTTAGTTGTTCAGGGAAAGTTATCCTTTAGAGAAAAATGCCAACTAATAAATGTGTGAGAAATGACAGAATCTGAATACCATCATTTTGCATTCCCTATTGAAATAATGGAGCCAGGCAATAATATTCAATGGCTTATAAACCCAAAAGGTGAAAATCCCATGGGGAGTTTTATTATGGATGGACTTCACAGATGACACAAAAGCCTGATGATTAATCTTAACAGAAAGACAGACAACCTGACACTATGTATCTGCTAAAGCAGAGCAATAAGAAATACATGAAGCACCTTCAAAACAAGCCCCCATACGGAACCTGAATCTGAGAAAGCCTCTAGTCCCAAGGGTAATTTACAGGAAACACAGGGGATAAATGGACACATTAAATAACTCCACGGGGATGTAACCCACAAAAATCCAGAAGGTGAGAAATTCTAGAACACAACAAATAATTTTTCAAAAAGAAGAGAAAGAAAAGGAGGAAACTATTACAGATTAATGAGATCTAAGTAATATATTAATCAAATGCAATGTGTAGACCTTGATTATTTTGAACAAGGCAACTGTAAAAATCATTTATGAGACAAATGAAGAAATTTTAACATTGAATGCTTATTTGAAGAGACTAAGAAATCTCCCTTGCATTTAAGGTGTGACAGCAGTATTGTGGTTAAGTAGAAAAATACACGAGAGATGTTATTATACAGAGATGTACACCAGAGTGTTTACTGATGGTATGATGCTTCAATTTGTTTTTAAGTAACCCTTTTAGAGGAAGAGAGAAGGTTTAGATGAAACGAATTTGGCTATGTGTTGATAATTGGTGAAGCTGAATGACGGGTGCATGGAGGTTCATTCTACTACTACCTATATTTATAATTTAAATTCTCCCTAACAGTTTAAAATGAGCGATTATGTTGCAGGTTCACCATTGCAAAGCACAGATAATTTGTTTCTGTGTTTTACATGCTAATATGTATAACTCTCAATAATTTGTTTTACATGCTAGTATGTATAACTCTCAATACCTAAGAACTGAGCTGTTAAAAATCTTCCTAAGTGATTTTTCTGTTTGAATTTTTGTTTATGTGTTATTTAAAATTGGAACAATCTCAAACTTACAGAAATATTGCCAACGCCGAAGAAATAACTTTAAAAAATCCACTAAACCATTTGGAAGTAAAGTTGCCAACCCAACATCCCATTACTATGGGGTACTTTGGTGTGTATTTCCTACACCTTATTCTATTACTTAAGGATATTCTATAATATAGCAAAGATCGACCAAAGGCAGGAAACTCACACTGATACATCACTATCATTTAATCCTGACACTCCATTCTAGTTTAGCCGATTGTTCCAAAATGTCTTTTATAGCAAAAGAACCCTGTTATCATGCGTCTTTAGCATCTTTCAATCTGAAAGAGTTCCTCATTTTTCTTCTTGACTTTCAGGATCGTTTGAAGACTACATTCTTCAGCTTGGGTTTGTTTGATATCGTCTCTTCGTTAGATTGAGGTTTGCACCTTTGGCAGTAACATCATAGAAATAATGCTGTTCTTATCATTGCATCCCATGAGATGACACACAATTTTGATTTGTCCCATTGTTTGGTCACTTGACTGACTTAATTAGTGTAGTTTCTGCCAGGATTCCTCACTGTAAAGTGACTCTTTAAAAATCTGTAAGTAGTTTAGAGATACTGTTAAGCAATGTAAATATTTTGTTCCTCATTAATCTTTAAATTTGATAATTTACGCACTTATATCAGTACGGGCTCATGTATGAGCTTTTCTTTTAATTCAGTGGGTATTAACCCATTACTGTCATTTATTTTTTTGCTACTGTCGTGCCAGATTTACTCAATGCAAGCTCTTTGAGTTGGCTTCTGCACCTTTTTGGCATTTCTCTGTCATTATTTGAGCACTTGCTTGCTTTATTTCAGAATAAGATGTTTCAGTTTCATCTTACATTTTCCTTGCTCTAGCCTTAAGATCAGCCATGTCTTCAGAGAGCCCTAGTTCTTTTAGCAAAGAAAGGTCTGCAGAAGCCAGACCTGGGTGATATGTGTGTCTAGTGCTTCTGGGGTGTCACTGCTTCAGTGTCATCTCAGCAGACAGAGATAGGAAATACACAAATATTTATGAGTACTTTTATATGTTTGTGTGTATGACTTTACTTCTAATTCTAATCCAACACCAATGGGTTCATTTTAGTTTACTCTTTTCATATTTTGGACTCCTGTCTCCAACAGTAAAAAACAAAATCTAGCTCTTATTATTCTTAACATATTCACTTGTTTGATAATTTCCCTGAATGTAACCAATCTCCCATCACTTTCATAAGTCTCTCCCTCATGTGGACTACCTCCTCACCCCACACCTGGCTACTACTTTCCTGACTGCCCGCCTCCCTGGGCATGTGTCCCAGCAGCAGGTGGAAGCCCTCCATACCTCATGTGAGCCCTGACACTGTGTGCATGGATACCCTTCTCAGCCTCCCTAAGCCACGACCCCCCATTCCAGGCCACCTTCCCACACAGACGCACCCTCCGTCTTGCTTAGGCTCCATACCCCCAGGCCAGGCTGCCCTTTTGTGTGGACACAGCCCTCACCCTGCTTACGTTCTGACATCTCATGATCAGTTATCCTCATCACCCTCCCCACATGTGAAGCAACCTGTGTGAACACCCTCCTCACTTGCTCACCACACCAGGATGTCTCCTCACAGGGAAAAACCTGTCACCCGGCTTCCGCTCTGACCTTGATATCCTGGCCACCCCATGTGCACATCCTCTTCTTACCTCTTAGGATCGGACATCTTGTTCAGAACCATCCCTCAACCAGCCCAATACAGACAGCTCTCTCATCCTCTCCGGCTCCATCCAACACCATGGGCTAGGTACCCTTTCTGTTCAATACCCTCTACAGCCTGCTTGATTCTGACACCCTGCACTGGGCAGCCCTCCTACATTAATGCCCTCAGCTTGGCTTGGCTTTTAATTAAATGTTTTATTTTATGGCTCTTATCAAGAAGACAGACAACAAATGTTGGCAAGGATGTAGAGAAAAGGGAACGCTGGTGCACTGTTAGTGGGAATGCAGAATGGTGCAGCCACTGTGGAAAACAGTTTGGAGGGTCTTCAAAGATTGAAAACAGAACTACTACATGATCTAGCAATTCCAACTGTGGGTATATATCCAAAGGAAATGACATAATTTCATTTCACGTTAATTACAGGATTACTCACAATAGCCAAGACACAGAAACAACCTAAGTGCCTGCCCACTGACAGATGAATGGATAAAGAAAATGTGGTAAATGCATACGTAAAATGGAATATTATTCAACCATATAAAAAGAAGGAAATCCTGCCATTTGCGACAACTGGATGGACCTTGAGGACATTATTCTAAGTGAAGTAAGTCAGACAGAGAAGGACAAATACTGTCTATTCTCACTTAATACGTGGAATCTAAAAAAGCTGAATTCACAGAAATAGAGAGTATAATGGTGGTTTCCAGGGGCTGGGAGGTAGACAAAAATAGAGAGATATAGATGGATAAACATCCATCTGTAAGATGAATAAGTTCTGGAGATCTAATGTACAGCACGGTGGCTACAATTAACAACACTGTATTATATATTTGCAAGTTGTTAAGAGAGTAAGTCTTAAATAATTTCACCACAACAAAAACAAAATGATAATTATGTTAGTGGATAGAGGTGTTAACTAACCTTACTGTGGTAACCATTTCACTATACATATGTATCAACTCATTACACTGTACACCTTAAACTTACATATGTTACATGTCAGTAATCTCTCAATAGAGCTGGAAAAAATGTCTTATTTTAAAAGTACTTGCAGATTCACACACACAGGTTTAAGAAGTAATATAGAGGTCCCACATAGCCTTTACTGGATTTGCCCTAAACGTAACATCTTACATAACTACAGTATCACGAAACAGGAGATTGACGTTAATATAATCCACCAATATTATTCCGATTTCCCCAATTTCACGTGTGTATGTGTGTGTATGTATTTAGCTACAGGCAACTTCATCACATGTTACAGATTTATGTAAACCTGACCACTCAATACACAGAACAGTCCTATCGCTACACGAATCCTTCACGTTGTGCTTTTATAACCACATGCACCCCCTCCCACCAACCACCACCACCTCTAATCCTCGGCGACCACCAATGTGACTCCATTTCGGTAATTCTGTTACGCAAAGTAGGTTCTATAAATGGTACCTTCAAGCAAAGTATGTTCTGTAAATGGTATCTTCAAGTGTGTGGCCTTGCGGGATTAGCATTTTTTCCTCAGCCTGACTTCCTGGAGATCTATGCAAGCTGATGCATTCATCAGTAGTGTGTTCTCTTTTATTGCTGAGCAGTATTCCAAACTATAGATGCAGCACAGTTTGCTTAACCATTTATCTGCTGAAGAACATCTGGGTTATTAGTAGTTCTGGGCTATTAGGAATAAAGAGCCTGTGAACGTTTGCATACAGGCTTTTTGTGTGTGCACCCTACTTGGCTTCTGACATCCTGCAGTGGCCCGCACTCCTACACAAGAACCCTCAGAGTAGGTCTGAGTACCAACACCCACTATGAGCCACCATGCTCTCCACAGCCCACCTCTCCCAACCCCAAGTACTGATATCTTCTTTGCTATATACCCTACTTACTGGATTTTAGGACAGAACAGTATGAAAGGGAAATATGAAGTGGCTTCAGTGATTATAAACATCGTGAAAAGGCTACTTCAGAGAACAGAATTCTAGTACCTAGTAGAATAGTGGCTGCACCAACTAGGCATTCAATGAACGTCTGTGAATGAGGGAAGGCACATCTGACAATCTGCATCCTCAACAGACAAAGCAAGTATGTCTTAATTTAGTAATTGATGGACGTCAAGTCCTCAGATTACGAATAAGAACAAATGATGCCATAAAAGAGAGAGGAATGGAAGAAAATGTTAGGAAAGTTTTTAAGGAAGAAAACATTGGATGGGCAGCAGCGTGGAACTAACCCATGATTCTATCCTAGCTGATTCCTCCACTGTGCATGCATAACTGTAGGCATGCACGTTCCCTGTAAGCCCACAATGAGCTATTCCACCGGCATGCTAACATGGCAAGGACAGAAATTTGTGATCGACCTTACCTTTTCAACAAAGCTTCTTTAATTCTGGAATTAAGTTGAGCCACTGAAAATCGGCTCGCTGAATGATTAATTTTCCAAGCTATCCATTAGCTAAATAATTACGGATCCCTTCCCCCCACACACCAAAAAACAAGTTTTGATTTCATTATGAATTCTCAACGGCCAGTCAGCTGTGGCCTTATCAGGGTCACTGAGCTGAGTTTCCATTCTCACATGTTTCAAATTTCTGATTTTCAGCCAATCTCAATTTCTCAATGGTTTACAAGCAATTGGTTAAGTTTTCCCTTAAGTATAGTCAACTGCCTTCTATACATTTGTCCGCGTACGGTCTGCCTCTCACAGTGAAACAGCTTTTGTGAAGTGTTGCAAACCCATTTCAAGGTGATTTTACTGATAGCTTTTAAAGAATAAGTCATCTAATAAATTAATCTAGGGCCAACAACGCTCATCTAATAGCAAGTTGTTTTTCTCCGACTTTTCCAATGCTGATATCTACCAGTGCCTCTCAATATGTTGGCATGAAGAATCAGCGATTTGTTGGTGTTTCTATCTGCTTTTTGTTGTTTTAGTAAACCTACCACTGATAAACACTTTTGTAAGATACACTAAATATGAATTATAAGGAAAGGAAAATTTTTTTAAAAGACAAAACAAAGAGCTACAAAATATAAGCCTCAAGTTTTAAAATTAAATTACACAAGCAAAGAAGCACTCTGTCAAATTGGTCTGGAAGTTTCTAAGTACTTATTCTCAATGTTGGTTTTTATCTCATCAGGGATGATTAACAGTGCACTATGGCACCAGGCTACAGCCCACACTTGGAGTGGCACTGGCTATACTGAGCCATCTCACACCTAATTACAGCTTGCTTTCTTCTCCTTCTCTAAGACTTCATGCATTTGCATAACTCCCTGAGGACCTTCCATGCTCTTTGAGGTCAAAGACAATGTTTTCTACTTTGTTAGCATCTCCCAAAGCATTCAGCCTGGTAGACTCTAATAAATTCTTATTGATCAACAGAAAAGAGCTTATTCTATTCCTTGATTCTCTCCTCGGCTTTTCTTCTCTACTGTGTTCTATGTTTCAATATAACACATTTTAAATCCTTTTTGCAAGTTGCAAACTGGTGGCCTACAGGCTAGATATGGACAATAAATGAACTCTGTCCCACAAAATTTATTATAAGTTGTCCTTTAACTTCCTTAAAGTTAAGGGCCCACATTCATGTGTGGTGGCGGCATGGGGTGTTTGTGGATGGGGTGAGCCTCTCCACTCCCCACAGGCCTCACTTGGTTAATCTACTTATTTAAGTTACCTGCTTGGAAACTTTAGCCTTTTGAAATCACAACCGCTAATGGAGATTAATAAAGTCGAGGTCAGTGGACTCCACAAACAATAATAAAGCACAAAAAAGAGCTCCAACAAACTACTACAGGAGCTTATGTTTCCATAAAAGTTTATAGGTCCAAAACGTTTAGTTATCCCATTGAAATCTCACAAAACCACATGAGAGGGCCTGGATAGGAAGTTCTCATTTACAGGCAAGAAAATTGAAGTTCAGAAAATAAGTAACTTGTTTCAAACTCCACAGCAAGTAGGTAAAAAGACCTGGCCTCAGAGCCAATGTCCCTATGCAGTAGCGTAGGGTCTATACTCTATAGCATGTACTGCACACCCACAAACTAGACATAATGGTTTCATTTCCTAAGCATTTTCTATACATACTACAATGAAAAACAAGATTTTTTCCTCTAATGTACAAAATCTATCTTCATATTTATCTGTTTAAACTTCACAGTGGATCTGTGATAAGAGCAATATTTTTTAGCTTGAAACTAAAGAAGAGTACTACTTTGTACTCTGTTCTTCCTCATTGAACTAACCAAACCTGATCCTTTATTTCCAGATCAAAGATGTTCTACTGGGCCCCAAACCAAATTGGAATGGTTCCAGGAACAGATCGGGTCATCAAAGGAGGCCTCACATTTTCATTTTTTTGTTGAAACATGTTCCAGGTTACTGTTTGGAATGCCTTTGGTCCAACAAGAGAAACATCAGTTTCCACTCAGGCCAGACCCCAGTATCTCACTCAGAAGCTCCAGGAGAACACTGATTAGGAATTCTTCCGTAACTCTAATATGATAGCAAAAGAAGCAAGGCCGAACTTCCAGAACTGACTGTAGGACACCAACATTCTGGGACCACACACTGACAATCAATGTCACAACTGGGTACCAGCTTAAGTAAGGGCTCCTGGCTTTCAGTGATCCTGGGGGTTGTTTTAGACAGTGGAGAAGCCTGGCTCCACACATTTTACCAGGAAGTGTGTTTTCAATAGAGTAGCCACCAGCCACATATGGCTGTTTAAATGTAAATTGATTAAAATTCAATGAGATTAAAAATTCAGTTTCTAGACACACTGTAAACACTCAGTGACCATAAGGGCCAAAAGAACATCAAATCTATCTTGTGCCTGATCCACAGGAAGAGGGCTTGAGCCACAGGGATCAGCCTTCTGCATCCTTAGGGGTAGTGAGTTGCAATCCCAAGAGACTAAGGCAGTGGTCCAGAGACTGGGGCACCTGTGAGCCATGAGCTGCTGACATAGGTGGGAGATGGATGTCCCATCCAGTGAAGAGGATCTAGGCTATAATACCATCTAGAGCAAAAGGCTGGGAGTTGTAATACTTCACTGAATAAAGTCCAACAAAAGCACAAAGTCACAAATACAAAATTGAACAGGAAAAATCATTCGTTTTACTCTTTATTAGCCTTTCCTTCTACCCTTGGGAGATTAACTTCCCCATCTGATTACAATCTCCTTGAAGGTAGGTGCTGTGACTCTTCTTGTACATTGTATCTCTAATATCTGGCATGTTTTATATGGAACGACTGTTGACTTTAACAATTATCTTTAGCTTTTTTTTTTTTTTATGTGGACCATTTTTAAAGTTTTTATTGAATATGTTACAATACTGCTTCTGTTTTTATCTTTTGGTTTTTTGGCTGTGAGGCATGTGGTATCTTAGCTCCCCAACCAGGCAGGCTCAGCGGCCATGGCTCACGGGCCCAGCCACACCGCAGCATGTGGGATCCTCTCGGACCAGGGCACGAACCCATGTCCCCTGCATCGGCAGGCGGACTCTCAACGACTGCGCCACCCTGCATTGGAAGGTGAAGTCTTAACCTCTGGACCTCCAGGGGAAGTCCCTTAACAATTATCCTTAAAAGCATTATAATTAGGGTGAACACAGATCCTGTTTTGCCATGTCTATTTCAGTTTATACCAGTTGCTCTAGTGTATTTATTTATGAATAGAACCCTCTTTTTCTCTCAAAAGTGCCCCAGGTTGTTTTATAAATTATATGGTCTCTCCAGCTTAAAAGACATCTAGCCAAGGTGACAGGAGAACAGTAAGAACAGAGTGAGTGACTACAGTAGGCACTTCAGTTAACTCCTTCAGTGTAGCTGCATGTCTGGCATTTGATCTAAGAGTACAGGTGATTCCTTTAGAGACAAAACATTCAAATTTAACTTAAAATTTTTTCTGTTTAAAATTCTGGCTCAGATATGCATTACCCTACTGGTTATAACCTGGTTTCTTTGGTGTCAGGAGGGGAGGGGCCATTAAAAATAAATGTATATAAAATTAGCAATATATACTGGTAACTAAGTTGTAGGTATAAAATGATCAGTTGATATTCTAAACTTCAGATGGCAGCAAAGTTAACTCATGCAGACTGAGAATTCACTAGAGCTGAAATTAATGTCCTTTGGCTAAACCCAAAGGGATAATACGACAAACTAAATGAGGTTTGTCTTGAGTGTATAATAAGGCACACACTGTGATCTTGTTTCACTCCTAAGTACAGTACATTTTGAGGAAAAAAACATTTTGATCAACCCATTTGTTAATATCTGTGTGTGTTGGGGGACAGAACTTATTTCTAAAGGCAGTATCAATCAGACTGTTCTCATTTAATCGTTTACTAAAATAATTTTTCTATAAAGGTTGTTGGGTACATTACAATATCAACAAGTATATACATTTTTTTATGACAAAAATCTCACAATATATCTCTGTCCTATCTACTAAACTATGTTTGTTTACTTCAAGAATTATTTGATGAGGAGGTGAGGTAGAATATACTGTTTTCATGACAAATCTCCCTCCTTCTCTCTACATTTCCCAATTTCTATAATAAGAGAGACAGGATAGACCTTTGAATTCTCAGATTTATAAAGCATATTGGAAAATAAATTCCTCAAACAAAATAAAACAGTATCCAATTATAACTTTGTTATTTGAAGTATATCCAGCTTTCCAATGAACTTTTACATAATAGATTCAGATTAATCAAAATCCTTAAGACTGAATAATTTAATTACAGCAGTTCCAGTTGGAGGACAGACCGTGTTGTATCTTAACCTAAATTATCAGTAATGGAGAGAAGAAGAAAAGAGCTGCCTCTTTCATTAAGAAATGAAGTTAATTCATAATCAATAGAACAACTCTATTTCTGACAAAGCTCTGAGCTACATTTTTGTTCACCAAACACATGTTTATACTCGGCTGTTAGAAACCTATCAAGGTTGGCATATTTCTCTAGTCCCATTTTCTTCCTGCCCTATAGGCAAGTAGCTTGTGGAGGTGAGTAGTCAAACCAAAGGGATGAAAACCATTTTTAAGACATGAGTAACTATGTTCCCTTGCTTACTCATTTCCTTTTTTTGCATTGATATAAATTATCAAAGAGTCACATGCTGCAATATGATTGATCTTTTGCCTCTGAACAAAGCTGTACACCAAACGGAATTATGAAGTCCGGGTCAACCAGGCCACATGCACAATTACCCAATATGACTTGCAATAATGGGCTTATGTTATTTATCCAAACTGCATGCTTTATTCACTGCTGTTGAGAATTCCTCCTCTTCTTTGAAGTAGTTTTCTCTTCTCCATGTAAATCTCACCAGACAGGTTTGGGATGGGGAAAGACCATACATTATCAGGTTACAGATCTTGATTTATAATCAAGTCTCACTGGTGTTACAGGAAACACTCTTCAGCTCTGTAAATATCCTCTATCAGAGAGGAATTATATACTGGTAGAATATACCCATTTACGCTTCTATCAAGACCCTTTTGGTTGCAAGTGACACAAAGCCCATGTATAGGTGTTGACCCAAGGTATCATATGATGATAACCCTATGTGATTCTTCCATCTCTTGCATTTGTCTCCAATTGGCATTATGCTCGGATTCTAAGTGGTAGCATTTGGATTCCAGAAGCACATAATAACATTTGCCCAGGTCTAAATCCAACAAAAATGTACCAGTGCTTACAAGTTTTCTGGACTCTTACTATTGACTCCAGATCTATGAGCCAATCATTGAAGCAGTAGAACTAAACACTGTGATTGTGACTGACAGACGTGAGTGTCATGCTCATATGAACCTCATGGACCACAAGTAGAGATAAGAGTTTTTTTTTTTTTTGTCGGTACGCGGGCCTCTCACTGTTGTGGCCTCTCCCGTTGCGGAGCACAGGCTCTGGACGCGCAGGCTCAGCGGCCATGGCTCACGAGCCCAGCCGCTCCGCGGCAAGTGGGACCTTCCCAGACCGGGGCACGAATCCGTGTCCCCTGCATCGGCAGGCGGACTCTCAACCACTGCGCCACCAGGGAAGCCCGATAGGAGGTTCTTGCAAAGCAAAATTAGGCATTGGTACAAAAACTGAGAACTGACACTGGAGACATTTTATAAATGTTCCACACTTCAGATTTGAGAAAGTTTCCTCTTCTCTAAATCACCAGGCCTACCTCAGAGGCGTTTTCCTTGATAATACCAAATATCAGAAACTGTTTAAAAATCCCCTGTTAATTAAGACACTGTTATCTTCTGGATTAAATAAAGATGCTCATTGGTAGGGACACATTAACTATGATTGGTTTCTTTGTTGTTGTTTGTTTGTTTGTTTTTGATTGCTTTCTTGAATCCATTTATTAGGTCACTGAGATCCTCCAAGAGAAATCGAGGATGTGCGAATAGAGGGAAAAGACTCTTAAATAACTTTTCCTACACCACAAAATCCTGCCCTCTCCTTCACATAGCAATCTTGAATCATAGAACTTCTCATTTGGAAGACACTTGAAAGCACTCTTTTTCAACTTGGGACTCCTCAACCAGATTTCTACCAAATGGACTCCCAACTTTGGACACTTCCAGGACTAAGAATTATTTATCTAGTACTAGGGTTGCCAGGTAAAACAGGCTGCCCAGTTAAATTGGAATTTAAAATAAATAATGAAAAATGTTTCAGTATAAATATATTCCAAATATTGCATGGGACATATTTATGCAAAAAGAAAATATTTGTTGTGTATTTGAAATCCCAATGTAATTGGGTGGCCTGTATTTTATTTGCTAAATCTGGCTACCCTATCTACTACCCTGAATGACGATTTCTTCCTTGAGCTATTCTGATAGTTGAAAAATTCTTCCTCATCGCAAGCCTCACACTTCCAGAGAGCACTTAATGGCTACCAAACTGAATTCCTAACGGCATCCCTACGGAGAAGGTGGGGAGGGGTTCTACTGGACTGGACTCTGCGCTTCTGCTTTACTCTAGGGTATTAATTTAAGCTTCAGGGTTAGAAACTGCATTTTGAAATGATTACCAAATATTAGGTTAAGAGAATGGACAGACAAGCCACAGTCTAGGAGAAAATATTTGCAAAACACCTATCTTATAAAAGACTGGAATTCAACATAAAAAGAGAACTCTTAAAACTCAACAATAAGAACACCAACAAACTGATTATTACTATTTTAATACTGCATTGCATATTTGAAAGTTGCTAAGAGAGTGGCTCTGTAAAGTTCTCATCACAAGAAAAAACCCTGCAATTATATATGACAGATGTTAACTAGATTTATTACGGTGATCATTGTGCAGTAGATACAAATATCAAACCATTACATTGTATACCTGAAACTAATATAATGTTATATGTCAATTATAAAAAAAAAGAAAAGAAAATAGACAAGCCAGTTAAAAACTGGGCAAAAAGGCTTCCCTGGTGGCGCACTGGTTGAGAGTCCACCTGCCGATGCAGGGGACACGGGTTTGTGCCCAGAATGAACAGACTTCTCATTAAAGAAGATGTGCAGATAGCAAATAATCATATGAAAAGATGCTCAACCTCATATGTCATTAAGTTAGTACAGACTGAAGTAACAATGAGATATCGCTGCACACCTATCAGAAAGGCTAAAATCCAAAATATGGACAACACCAAACACTTGCAAGGATGTAGAAAGATAAGAACTCTCGTTCATTGCTAGTGGGAGTGCAAAATGGCAGAGTCACTTTGGAAGACAGTTTCACAATTTCTTAAAACATTTTTGGAGGCAACAAACTTGTCTTTTGAAAACTTGAGCATTTACTTCTAAACTCCTTTGAAACACGGCGATTGTGTTCTCATTTCACTGTATCAAACCATGACCACATGTTCCCTTTTGACTGCATATACACATGCTGACATTCTGAGATTGCAACACACATTCCCCTCAGTGTCTTGCATCTATCAATGCTCTAACTAGCTTTAAGTTAAGAGAATGCTCAGAGGTACCCTTAAGCACCCTCTCAACCTATTATTTCTCTTCACTAATAGTAAACGCCCTAGCTCTTTAATGCTTGCCTCTTGAAAACACCCTTGTTCACTAACAGTTTTAGTGGAAGTAAGTGGAAATCCATATGCAGAATAACTGACAGGTAAGCTGTGGTTAGAACATTCCTATTATGATGTTTAATTACTGAAAGTTATAGGAGCTTTCAAACGTAACATTTATTACTCCATGTTATTATACTTTATTGCAAACACACTGGACAAATAATTGTCTTTCTCTGGATAAAATATGAAGCAAATCTTGGCATTTTACATAGGCAATGGATGTAGCCTATATTCATTTGTCTTACATAGTATTTTTCAATTTGGATACAAATTTTATCCTGGTTCTATTAGGATAGGCAAAACAAATTGTAATGCAGCAATCTTTCTCTGATTTCCTATTGTCAAGAAAAAATATATATTATCCTCCAAGGAGGGATATTATCCTCCAAGGAGGGAAACTATGCATCAAAAAATCCTTTTAGCCAATCCCATACCAGCTCTCCATCTCCAGCTACTATACATGAGAGAGGAGTTAAAAGGCATTTAGTTTTTGTGTATATAAAGAGAACTCCTATATATTTGTCTCCATTCTTTTCCGATGGGATAAATGGTCCTTTTAATGGAAGGGAAAACACTGGGGAGCTAGGGGAATATACAGGAAGAACCCCAGACAATATTACAATATATATATATGAAGTGAATTGTGAATAATGGCAATGCAAAGTCCCAGAACTGCCTAAAATAAAACACGATATGTTTATTACAGGAGATACTAATAGGCATGCTAATATAGTCAGAAGGGGCTACAATTCCATTAAGATTTCACAGTCTGCCAAATCACTCCAAGTTTGGAATGAGTGGAGTTCTAATGATACGTATTGCATGTCAGAACACAGCTTACATAAGTAAGTTAAAGAAACACTGTTTGTTGCCATTAGTTTCTCAGGGAAGCAGAGTTAATAGCATTAAATCATGAGATGGAACGTGAAAGGCTCACCAATATAAGATGGATCATTCAACTGTTTGTGGCCCCAAGAGAGGCAGGACAAGAATCCATGGGTAAGTACATAGAGAGATGGATTTTTGCCTCAATATTAGGCAGCTGTCCAGTACTTGGAAGTGAGGTTTAAATAGCTCTTAGAATCAAATATTGGAAGTGTCCAAGCAGAGATATTTAAGCAGGGATGCTAAAGGGTTTCACTCACTGGATAGGTTGGTCGTTTATCTAAGAGAGTTCTAACCCATGTCATTATTGATTTAAAAAAAAAAGCATAAACACTTAAGCTAATTGTAGCAAAGCATGAGGGTGTTAAATGGAGGCTTATGGAAGTTTTAAAGGAAATTTCTGGGTACATTCAACTACTTTAGTTGTAGACAGTATTGGGTCTACTCTTGGTTTTCATTTTCCTTGACAGAATCTCTTGATTTTCTCAGCGTGTTCTTATTAGCCAAGATTAAGAAACTTATTTTTTTCTGTCGCCCAATCTAATTCTCTAATGCCTACTGATACTGCCTCTGAGGAACATTCCTAACGCTACTGACAGTGTCTGTGAAGCTATACCTTAAGCTGTCTTAGTTAATCAATCTATGTCAAGAAAAGATTGGGATATCTCAAAGACCCAAGGGCAGGAAGTCCAGGGTATGCATGTGATCCATGAGAACTGGAAATGGGAAGAGGAAAAGTGTCAAGTTCTCAAGCAATCTTCCCATCCTTCTGACTGGCAGGTCTATATGGTACATGAGTCCTGCTCCCACCAAACAAAAGTAATCCTGTAGTTGGGGTTTTCAGGATACCAACTTTCTTCCCAACTCCATATTAATCTATAGGTCTAGTACCCTATACTACGGTTCTACTTTCTAATTCTTAGTCCACATTATCAAGATAATCTGAGCAACTTATCTTGAGTCAGTAAATCCTCTGGTTCAATCAACTTTCCAGGATTACCTTGTGTTCAACTCTATTAATAAGTTCCTAGGACCCACCTTTCAACAAGGCATGTAAGGGCATTTCCATGGAAAGGACCTAACCTCCAATAATTATTGCTAGTTCTAACCATCAGCAACCACCTACTACATTGTTCTCTTTGTGTATCAGGATAGCATCTCATACTTATTATGCCCCCTCAAGGTACATCATCCTTCCTTTCCTTGATTTTTCCTATGCCATCCCTTTTTAAATACTTTTAATTTTGTTTTTTATATTGTAGTTGATTTACAATATTATGTTACTTTCTGGTATACAGCAAAATGATCCCGCTTATACATATTATATATTCTTTTTCATATTCTCTTCCATTATAGGTTATTACAAGATACTGAATATAGTTCCCTGTGCTATACAGTAGAACCTTGTTTATCTATTCTATCATATAGTAGTTTGTATCTGCTAATCTCAAACTCCTAATTTATCCCTTCCCCCGCCTTTCCCCTTTGGTAACCATAAGTTTGTTTTCTATGTCTGTAAGTCTGGTTCTGTTTTGTAAATAAGTTCATTTGTATCACATTTTCAATTCCATATATAATGACACCATATGATATTTGTCTTTCTCTGTCTGATTTACTTCACTCAATAACAAGAAAACAAACAACCCAATCAAAAAATGGGCAGAAGACCTAAATAGACATTTCTCCAAAGAGAACATACAGATGGCCTATATACACATGAAAAGATGTTCAACATCGCTAATTATCAGAGAAATGCAAATCAAAACTACAATGAGATACCACCTCACATCAGACAGAATGGCCATCATTAAAAATCTACAAATAAATGCTGGAGAGGGTGTGGAGAAAAGGGAACCCTCCTATGCTGTTGGTAGGTATATAAATTAGTGCAACCATTATTGAAAAAGGTATTTTAAAGAACTAAAAATAGACTTGCCATATGTCCCAGCAATCCCTCTCCTGGTCATATATCCAGAGAAAAATCTAATCCAAGAAGATGCATGAACCCCAATGTTCACAGCAGCACTATTTACAATAGCCAAGGTATAGAAGCAACCTAAATGTCCATCAACAGATAAATGGATAAAGAAGATGTGGTATGTATACACACACACACACACACACACACACACACACACACACACACACACACAATGTAATAATACTCAGCCATAAAAGAGAATGAAATACAGTAAGTCCCCTACATACAAATGAGTTCCGTTCCGAGAGCACATTCATAAGTTCAATTTGTTCATTAGCCCAACAAAATTAGCCTAGGTACACAGCTAACACAATCGCTATACAGTACTGTACTGTAATAGGCTTGTAATACTTTTCACACAAATAATACATAAAAAACAAACACAAAAAATAAAGCAAACATTTTTAGTCTTACAGTACAGTAGCACAGTACAACAGCTGGCATATGGGGCTGGCATTGAGTGAACAGGCAAGAAGAGTTACTGACTGGAGGAGGGAGAGGAGGTGGGAGATGGTAGAGCTGAAGGATAGTCAGCCATAGGAGACGGAGGGCAAGCTGCAGTTTCACTCACACCTGACGTTGATGGCACAGGTTCTGGTTCCTTGCTGGATTCAATTCTATCTACCCTCTTGAAAAAATGATCCAGTGATGTCCGGGTAGTAGCTCTTTTTATCTCATCATAGATGGCACGGTAGCACTGGTTTGCATTCTGAACGGCTGCTACAACCTTTGTGTACTGTTCTACGTTCAGGTCCTGTGCCTCAAAAACAAACAGTGCCTCCTCAAATAAAGAAAATCCCCTTGCCATTTCCTGTGTCGTGAATCTCTTCGGTTCTTCAGTTACTTCTTCTTCCTCTTGTCCCTCTTCGTCCTTTCTCTGGGCCTCCAGTTCCATCAGGTCTTCATTAGTAAGCTCCTCATGTTGCACAGCAAGTTCCATCGTTATCACTTGGCACTTCTCAGCAGTACCAGCTACATCGCTGCTGTTTTTATGCTTGCTTCCGGACATCCTGGGCTTGAAATAAAGATACCGTACTATTGTACTCTATCCAGTACTGTACAGTAAAGTCCACAAAAGCACAACCACTTGTAGAGGATGCACGCACGCGACGATGTACGCCAAACACGTGAACTAACTTATGTGACTGGACATGGCGAACACAGGTTTGCATCTTTGGAAGTTCGCAACTTGAAGGTTCGTATGTGGGGGACTTACTGTAATGCCATTCACAGCAACATAGATGGACCTAGTGACTATGTCATCCCTTTTGAAACAGCCCTTCTGGTGTCTATTTGTTTCCTCATTTATCCTCAATCATTCCTCTCAAAAGTTCAAATTCAGCTTACTTTCTGTTTTTCTGAACGCATTTCAGTGAGGAAAATTGTACAGAGCTGATTATTTTTGTGTGATGGATACTGAGGAGCTGATAGACCTTAGGGAATGTCTGCATATCCAGATATCCTGTATGATCATTAGGAACACTGTTGGTACAGGTGATGGTCAGTAACTGTCCTGGGCTTACAGAACTCATTTATTGGACCACTAAGCATTTACAAAGTACCTACTACGTGTTCAGCACTGTGCAAGGCACGATTGTTGCTGCTTGTTTCCTGCTTCCATCACTTGCATACAAAATGATTTCAAATAAATGCCCTCTGTGCCCAACACCTTTTCATTTCTTTCACTTATAAAAGCAGAAACCATGCAACTGTGTAAATCATCATGCAGTATAAATACTGTTGTTCTGCAAAACTGATGTAAACCCATGAGTCAAAAGATAAGGGAGTCTCTCCTAGATTTCCAGTTTTCTTTCATCATCTGTGCTTTTCTCTCTATTTTTGAATCTAAATCAAAAATCTCTTCTGTCAGTTCCCATAGCAATTTCAGTAAATACTGATTCTCAATCCCTTTATTCAGTAGAGATCTTAAAGATACTGTTGAAACAGTCAAAAATCAAACTGGAATTTTCCAACTACAGGCAAACATGGCATTCATTCCCTTAACAAATTGTTTATTTCTGAGCCAGCAGAAGCAGCAAGCACTTAGGATGCTGAGTAAGTGGTCCTGAAGACGAAATTGAGGGTGGCAAAAAATATTCTTCCACTTTAGTTTCTCAAATGGCTGTGTGCATTCTTTAACATCATATTGGGATAAGTGATTATAATACTACTAATAATAAAAATAATAATCAGTCTTTTAAATTTGTGCTCCTAAGAGTTTTCTGTAAGTAGCTTCATGTATTTGGCAAACACCACATTAATCTTCACAGTGTGCCAACAGAAATGAATATTTCAAGGTAGTCTGATATCTAGATTTCTTTTCTTCAAGGGATATTTTCAGTCAAGAATCAGGTCTTGTATTGCATACTAAAGTTTAACTAACTCTGAACTCTGAAACACCAAGGGAAAAAGGAAAATCTTCAAACTAAGGACCCCTTTGACACCTGGGGTGTGCTGTATTAGTCTCTAGTGGCTTTAAAAGACTTGCATTGGAGGTTCACAACAAGGTGGTCTATAAGGAAGATATTTTCCTTCCTGTTTCAGAGATGATGAAACAGGTGCAAACAGGTTAAGTGACCTGCCCACAGTAAAATCAAAGAGCCTAACATAAAATATACCTTTATCCTTATTTTCTGGTTTGAATTATAATTCATTAAGAGATATCAAAGCCACACTTAATTTCTACAAAGAGCTGAAGTCATGGGTTTTTGTTTTGTTCTATCTCCATTACCAGCCTTTTCCCATGGCTCTTTCTTTAGTTCATTTGAGATGAACTAGTTACATTAAGACATACTGATTCTTATAAAATGGCCAGTTTACAAAACGAAAATATGCCAACTCGGGCTAAACCACAATCTGGACATCAATCTCTTTGTAGTGTGGTTGCTCTTAATAATGATGATGAAAATGGTTGGTTGGGTCACTAAAAACCTATCTGTGCATTTGCTTGTTTGTATGCTTCTTTTCTGGCTTCCCCCTTTTGTCAGGGCCACTTCCTTTCATGCTTTGTCTACTTCAAATGCTAATTGAGGAATAATGGTTTTGCCTCCAGGGTAGGTCATGCTCTCAAAGTTAATTATGAAGTAGGCTGCCAAATTCTTAAGAGAGAATGGGTCTGGGTCTGAAAGGTAAAGATTAAATCCTAGCTCTACCACTTACTGGCTATATAAACTTGGGCAAGAGTCTCAACCTTCCTAAACCTCAATGTTGCCATCTACACACAGGGGGTGAAAACTGTACATAGACAGACTAAATAAAATGATGCATATAAAACACTTAGCATAATGCGTGTTATACAGTAAGCCAGCAATGGAAAAATGAAAACTGCTGTTATATTTACACAAATCCATAACTTCTCTATGTTGACATTTGTTATAAAAGTCAAGCAGGGGCACTGCCCCAGCCAGCGTCCCAAGCCAAGCTGCAACATCCTTCGCCCACTGTGTGGCTGTGGCTTTTAATCTGCCGGTTCCTCTGCTGGGGGCGGGGGTGCTGAGTTTCCTGCTGGGAGGCAAAGTGGTCCCCCTTTACCTCCCAAATGCCACAAGGAGACAGGCATCTGGGCACTAGGTACCCCCACACTTGCCCTACACATGCCAGTGCAAGGCCCTGGCGAGGCCAAGGAGGCAAAGCGGTTTCCCCAAGAGCGCAGTGAGTAGGACGTGGTGGCTTTATCCTCTCCCTCCACAGATGAATTCACACAAGGAAATTATATGCCATGCTCAATATAAATACAACTGGATATAAACTTCAGGAGGGCGAAGTACATCATGTCTCTCATTGACTCCTGTCTCTTGAGCATCTAATACTGTGCCAGGCGTATGCCGTGTGGCTGTCAGGATCTCTGAGCTCCGGCCAGGTGTCAGGCCTGAGCCTCTGAGGTGGGAGAGCCGAGTTCAGGACATTGGTCCACCAAAGACCTCCCAGCTCCATGTAATATCAAACAGTGAAAGCTCTCCCAGAGATCTCCATCTCAACACTAAGACCCAGCTCCACTCAACGACCAGCAAGCTACAGTGCTGGACACCCTATGACAAACAACTAGCAAGACAGGAACACAACCCCTCCTATTAGCAGAGAGGCTGCCTAAAATCATAATAAGGTCACAGACACCCCAAAACACACCACTGCACACGGTCCAACCCACCAGAAAGACAAGATACAGCCTCATCCACCAGAACACAGGCACCAGGCCCCTCCACCAAGAAGCCTAAACAACCCACTGAACCAACTTTAGCCACTGGGGGCAGACACCAAAAACAACGGGAACTACGAACCTGCAGCCTGTGAAAAGGAGACGCCAAACGCAGTAAGTTAAGCAAAATGAGAAGACAGGGAAACATACAGCACATGAAGGAGCAAGGTAAAAACCCACCACACCAAACAAATGAAGAGGAAATAGGCAGCCTACCTGAAAAAGAATTCAGAGTAATGACAGTAAAGATGATCCAAAACCTTGGAAAGAGAATGGAGAAAATACAAGAAACGTTTAACAAGGACCTAGAAGAACTAAAAAGCAAACAAACAATGATGAACAAGACAATAAATGAAATTAAAAATTCTCTAGAAGGAAACAATAGCAGATTAACTGAGGCAGAAGAACGGATAAGTGACCTGGAAGATAAAATAGTTGAAATAACTACCGCAGAGCAGAATAAAGAAAAAAGAATGAAAAGAATTGAGGACACTCTCAGAGACCTCTGGGACAACATTAAATGCACCAACATTTGAATTATAGGAGTCCCAGAAGAAAAAGAGAAAAAGAAAGAGACTGAGAAGATATTTGAAGAGATTACAGTTGAAAACTTCCCTAATATGTTAAAGGAAAGTCAATCAAGTCCAGGAAGCACAGAGAGTCCCACACAGGATAAATCCAAAGGAGAAACATGCCAAGACACATACAAAGTAAACTATCAAAAATTAAATACAAAGATAAAACATTAAAAGCAGCAAGGGAAAAACACCAAAAAACATACAAGGGAATCGCCATACGGTTAACAGCTGATTTCTCAGCAGAAACTCTGCAAGCCAGAAGGGAGTGGCAGGACATATTTAAAGTGATGAAAGGGAAAAACCTACAACCAAGATTACTCTGCCCAGCAAGGATCTCATGCATATTTGATGGAGAAATTAAAACCTTTACAGACAAGCAAAAGCTAACAGAATTCAGCACCACCAAACCACCTCTACAACAAAGGCTAGAGGAACTTCTCTAGGCAGGAAACACAAGAGAAGGAAAAGACCTACAATAACAACCCAAAACAGTTAAGAAAATGGTAATAGGAACATACATATTGATAACTACCTTAAATGTAAATGGATTAAATGCTCCAACCAAAAGACATACACTGGCTGAATGGATACAAAAACAAGACCCGTATATATGCTGTCTACAAGAGACCCAGTTAGGACCTAGGGACACATACAGACTGAAAGAGAGGGGATGGAAAAAGATATTCCACACAAATGGAAATCAAAAGAAAGCTGGAGTAGCAATACTCATATCAGTTAAAACAGACTGTAAAATAAAGAATGTTACAAGAGACAAGGAAGGACACTACATAATGATCAAGGAACCAATCCAAGAAGAAGATAGAACAATTATAAATATTTATGCACCCAACATAGGAGCACCTCAATACATAAAGCAAATGCTAACAGCCATAAAAGGAGAAATAGACAGTAACACAATCATAATAGGAAACATTAACACCCCACTTTCACCAATGGACAGATCATCCAAAATAAAGATAAACAAAATTGATAAACTATTAGCCAGACTCATCAAGAAAATAAGGGAGAAGACTCAGATGAATAGAATCTGAAATGAAAAAGGAGACGTAACAACTGACACTGCAGTGACTAAATGCCAATAAAAAGGACAACCTGGAAGAAATGGACAAATTCTTAGAAAAGCATAACCTTACGAGACTGAAACAGGAAGAAATAGAAAATACAAGCAGACCAATCACAAGCACTGAAATTGAGACTGTGATTAAAAATCTTCCAACAAACAAAAGCCCAGGACCAGATGGCTTCACAGGCGAATTCTATCAAACATGTAGAGAAGAGCTAACACATATCTTCCAAAATATAACAGAGGAAGGAACACTCCCAAACTCATTCTACGAGGCCACCATCACCCTGATACCAAAACCAGACAAAGATGTCACAAGGAAAGAAAACTACAGGCCAATATCACTGATGAACAAAGATGCAAAAGTCCTCAATAAAATACTAGCAAACAGAAGCCAACAGCACATTAAAAGGATCATATAATGTAATCAAGTGGGGTTTACCCCAGGAATGCAAGGATTCTTCAGCATAGGCAAATTAATCAATGTGATAAACCATATAAACAAACTGAAGCAGAAAAACCGTATGAAAAGTTTTTGACAAAATTCAACACCCATTTATGATAAAATGTCTTCAGAAAGTAGGCGTAGAGGGAACTTACCTCAACATAATAAAGGCCATGTATGACAAACCCACAGCCAACATCGTTTTCAAAGGTGAAAAAGTGAAACCATTTCCTCTAAGATCAGGAACACAACAAGGTTGCCCACTCTCACCATTGTTATTCAACATAGTTTTGGAAGTTTTAGCCACAGCAATCAGAGAAGAAAAAGAAATAAAAAGAATCCAAGTTGGAAAAGAAGGAGTAAAGCTGTCACTGTTTGCAGATGACATGATACTATACATAGAGAGTCCTGAAGATGCTATCAGAAAAGTACTCGATCTAATCAATGAATTTGTAAAGTAGCAGGATACAAAATTAATGCACAGAAATCTCTTGCATTCCTATACAGTAATGACCAAAAAATCTGAAGGAGAAATTAAGGAAACACTCCCATTTACCACTGCAAGAAAAAGAATAAAATACCTAAGAATAAACCGACCTAAGGAGACAAAAGACCTGTATGCAGAAAACTATAAGACACTGATGAAAGAAGTCAAAGATAATACAAACAGATGGAGAGGTATACCATGTTCTTGGACTGGAAGAATCAACACTCTGAAAATGAGTATACTACCCAAAGCAATCCACAGATTCAATGCAATCCCTATCAAACTACTAATGGCATTTTTCACAGAACTAGAACAAAAAATTTCACAATTTGTATGGAAACAGAAAAGACCCTGAATAGCCAAAGCAATCTTGAAAAAGAAAAATGGAGCTGGAGGAATCAAGCTCCCGGACTTTAGATTATACTACAAAGCTACAGTAATCAAGACAAAATCGTACTGGCACAAAAACAGAAATGTAGATCAATGGAACAGGATAGAAAGCCCAGAGATAAACCCACGCACATACGGTCACCTTATGTTTGATAAAGGAAGCAAACATATACAATGGAGAAAAGACAGCCTCTTCAATAAGTGGTGCTGGGAAAACTGGACAGCTACATGTAAAAGAATGAAAATAGAACACTCCCTAACACCATACACAAAAATAAACTCAAAATGGATTAAAGATCTAAATGTAAGGCCAGACACTATAAAACTCTTAGAGGAAAACATACACAGAACACTCTCTGATGTAAATCACAGCAAGATCCTTTGTGACCCACCTCCCAGAGAAATGGAAATGAAAACAAAGATAAACAAATGGGACCTAATGAAACTTCAAAGCTTTTGTACAGCAAAGGAAAACATAAACAAGATGAAGACAACCCTCAGAATGGGAGAAAATATTTGCAAAGGAAGCAACTGACAATGGATTAATCTCCAAAGTTTATAAGCAGCTCATGCAGCTCAATATCAAAAAAACAAACAACTCAATTCAAAAATAGGCCAAAGACTTAAATAGACATTTCTCCAAAGAAGATATACAGATTGCAAACAAACACATGAAAGGATGCTCAACATCAGTAATCATTAGAGAAATGCAAATCAAAACTACAATGAGGTATCACCTCACACCAGTCAGAATGGCCATCATTAAAAAATCTACAAACAGTAAATGCTGCAGAGGGTGTGGAGAAAAGGGAATCCTCTTGCACTGTTGGTGGGAATGTAAATTGATACAGCCACTATGGAGAACACTATGGAGGTTCCTTAAAAAACTAAAAACAGAACTACGATATGACCCAGCAATCCCACTACTGGACATATACCCTGAGAAAACCATAATTCAAAAAGAATCATGTACCTCAATGTTCACTGCAGCTCTATTTACAATAGCCAGGACATGGAAGCAACCTAAGTGTCCATCAACAGATGAATGGATAAAGAAGATGTAGCACATATATATAATGCAATATTACTCAGCCATAAAAAGAAACAAAATTGAGTTATTTGTAGTGAGGTGGATGAACCCAGAGACTGTCATACAGAGTGAAGTAAGTCAGAAAGAGAAAAGCAAATACTGTATGCTAACACATAATTATGGAATCTAAAAACAACAACAAAAAAATGGTTCTGAAGAACCTAGGGGCAGGCCAGGAATAAAGACACAGACATAGAGAATGGACTTGAGGACATGGGGAGAGGGAAGGTAAGCTGGGACGAAGTGAGAAGAGTGGCATGGACATATATACACCACCAAATGTAAAACTGATAGCTAGTGGGAAGCAGCTGCATAGCACAGGGAGATCACCTTGGTGCTTTGTGACCACCTGGAAGGGTGGGATAGGGAAGGTGTGAGGGAGAAGCATGAGGGAGGAGATATGGGGATATATGTATACATATAGCTGATTCACTTTGTTATAAAGCAGAAACTAACACAACTTCACAACATTGTAAAGCAATTATACTCCAATAAAGATGTTAAAATAAATAAATAAATAAAGTATCTAAAAAAATCAAGCAAAAGTCAAAGAAGATATAGATACTAACTGGATTCATTAATTTATGGACCATTTTTAATTTTACCTTCATTGGATGCATACCTTGTCACATATATTGATTTATTTAGAAACACGTGTCCTGGTGTGATTACTACTCCATTTGTGGTTGTCGTTGGACAGAAAGCAATTGTCACACAATCTATATCCTGCTGTTTTGTTGTCACATTAGCCACAAGGCAGTAATGTCATTTAGGTCCCCCCCTCTGCATTCAATCTGTCACCATATCCTGTTTACTCTTCCATGGAATCATTAACGTCAGCACTGTGCTCTCCATTCTTGTAAACATAGCATTCCAGCCCCTGCTGTCACAAATTCAAGCTAAGTCCAACCTATTTCCCATGAAATTTGCATGAAATGTTTCCTTAAAAAATCAATGGGACCAAAGTCTTGCCCAATTTCTGAAATCTCTATGAACTTCCAACTCAAACCACGATCAATAGAACACATGTGCTCACTTCCCCTAACAGTGTCATTTTGGAATTCTGTGTGTTCTCCCTTGTCACACCACACCAATGTAACTCAGTTTGCTTACATCATAGCAGGCTTCTTTATCTGAAGAGGGGACTTTCCACAATATATGATCATTCTCTCATAGCGTCTAATTTCTAGACACTCCTAGCACAGTGACCATTCACCCAGCTGTTTCCACCAAACACTTAAGAGAATTTCCTCAGCGTCCATCTGTCCAAGTGGCCCTGAGTTTTCATAATCCTGTATCATGAATGCTATTATTTTCAATTCAAAGAGTCAAAATTCCTTACTTCTTATGAACTTTATCAACTCTTTCTCCCTCATCTGATAAACTAATACATTCAAGCTACAAAGAAACTGCCCATGGCCAACTACACACTCCCCTTTACATTCATCTAAGTATAAGGCTTACTTTCATATGTACCATAATTATTTTATTATTTATATCAAGAACAATGAATCTCAGTAGTAGTATATGGGGGACAGGGGAATAGAGGGTGTGACCAGGAGGGCATATTAGAATTGTCAAAGCGGAGGAAATCCATTTAAAAACAAGTGAGTAGAACATGATTGACATAAAGGTAACCTCTGTGGTGCTTTATCTTTCACATTATGTAGGAAAAAAATATTTTCAGCAAGCAGATAGGCCCAACAATATCTAATGAAACAAAATGATCGAAAATTATTTTAAATTATGTATTTTTAAAAGTCAAAAAACTGCATCTCCTTCTTGCTCTTAGTATGTATTTAAAAATGCATTATTTACTTTGAAATTTCAGATAACATTAAAGGAGAACATTCCACTCTTATGCTCCCCCAGAAGATGTGGAATTTGTAAGTCCAGAATGAATCCCATCTCAAAAGCTATCCACTTTACGTAAGGACTTTTTAAAGTAACTTCTACCTGAAACTTTCTATCACCAAAAATGGCAAATTTACCTAACTGATCACAATATAATCTCCAGTAAGAAATAATGAAAGATGCTGAGTGTAAGAATTTGTCAAAACTTGCCCCTCCCTTGCCCTCCAAAACAAATTATTAACAAATTCAATAGAATAGCATAAAGTGAAATCTTGGTATGCAGTAATCTCAAAAAGTAGCATTATTGATGTTTTCTACTTTGCCTCCACAAATTAACACTTGCAAATAGTTAAAACCTAAAGTGTGGGATCCTAGCAGTAGACCTAACTTTTGAAATAATCTAGCTCATTTTTTGTGTCCTCCATGAGAAACTCTTCTACTTGACTTTTCTCTGAAGTCTGAGATCAATAATTTCCAATGACAGGGCGTTCATTCCTTCTAGAAGATTCTATTTTATTTTTTTAATAAAATGAACAGAATTGAAATTTTCATGCTTGCAACATCTACTCATTGGTCCTAGTTATGCCATATGGAGCCACACAGAATAAGCTTAACCATCTTAACATGATAGATCCTCAAATACTTCCATTTCACACAAACTTCAAAGTTTTTCATTATGTAGGCCACCAGTTGTTCCAATCACGCTTTTTAGAAAATTGAGAGGAATTAAAACCATGAGCTTGAGAGTCAGAATGATCTAGTTCTCAGTACTAGTTTTGTCCTGCATTAGTTGCAGGTCCTTGGGCAAGTGATTTACCCTCTGAAACCTAGGTTTTTATCTGTGAGTAACAGCATTTAATTCACAATTCTGTTATGGTAATTGGTAAATAGTGTATGTAAGTTGCTTAAAATACACATAAACACTTTCAAAAAAGCTTTTCTGGGCTTCCCTGGTGGCGCAGTGGTTGAGAATCTGCCTGCTAACGCAGAGGACATGGGTTCAAGCCATGGTCTGGGAGGATCCCACATGCCACAGAGCAACTAGGTCCGTGAACCACAACTACAGAGCCTGCGCGTCTGGAGCCTGTGCACCGCAAAAAGAGGCGCCGCGATAGTGAGAAGCCTGCGCACCGTGATGAAGAGTGGCCCCTGCTTGCCACAGCTAGAGAAAGCCCTCGCACAGAAACGAAGACCCAACACAGCAAAAATAAATAAATTAATTAATAAACTCCTACCCCCAACATCTTCCTTAAAAAAAAAAAAAAAAGTTTTGCTATTATCATGATAATGCTTTTGTTTTACCTTTATCTCTAGGGATGTCATTCCCAATAATCTGAAAAATCTCTAAAAATGAGAATAATAAACACAGTGGAATGACTATTTTTTGTTATGATTACAGTTACTATGTCATTACATCTATGTAAGTGGTAAACCCAGTCCACCATTCACACCACTGCTTACTAATGCTTTCTTTTAAGATACAATTCTGTTTTCTGATTATTTTCAACAGGTATCTCATGCTTGTATCTGAAGCTTTTGATTTATACTGATAATGTCAGAAGAAGCTGGTCTACTTAATAGACTCTGTTGGATACAGGAGTGAATTCTTCATAGCATCAGGATATGTCAAGGTTTAAGTGCGTGCACATACCTGCAATATCAAAACGGAACAAACTCCCGTATCTTGCCAGTACTCTGAAGTGTGAATCCAAAACCCACGGAACAGCAGTTCTACAGAGATACAACTCCAGACACATGGACTCATAAAGTCTGAGCTTTGCAAAGTAAATAACGAATAAAACTGGAAACGTTCCTTCCCCAAATCCTGAATCACCATGACAGCTCCAGTATGTGTGAAGTCTCAAATACTTATCAAAATGATAACTGATTTTTAACTGAAAGCAGTAAAGTGTGGCTATTTTCCCTATATTCTGCCTGCAGCATTCATCAAAATATATAGAGGGGTTGAACTAGCCTAAGACCTCAGTCATGGTAACCCTATCCCTGGGAATTTAAATTCAAAGATCATATTCTAATTGTCACTGTTTTTACCATTGCAAAATGTGCCTTAGTTGCCTTGGTATTTTTGTGAAGTATACCTCTGCATGTTTTGATCTAAAATACTTCTCTTATACAGGGCTAAAACTTTGAAAGCTACAGAAACAGACCAAGATTATCAACTATTTCCACCATAACTAAATCTTACAGCTGGCCTCAGCTGTCACTGAATCAACTAAGGTCTAGATGGCAAAAAAGCTATGTGTAGCTATGTCACTGAGAGATAGCAATATACATAAGGCTTTGGCTTCTATTTTTAGTCTGACCTCAATAAAGTATTACAGAATTACAGCCACTTCTCAATGAAGCTTGAGCCATTCAAATCACAAGGTCTCATTTTAGCAGAGTCGGTGATCCTGAAGCATGTGAAAATATTTTTTCTTAATGCAGGAATTATGTAAAAAAACAAAAAATCAGATTCAGGATGGTTTCACAACACAATAAGTCAGTATAACGTATGGTCTGACTACCAGAATGGAAATTGTCTCAATTAGAGATATACACTCACACACACGTGTAGGAAAAGAACACACACACACATATGTATACTCATATTTATATATAATGTATATGTGTATGACCCGTGTGCTTATTCTTCCAATTTTACCTATTTAAACAAACATTTTAAAAAATCTACTTTCTCACAACATTTTCAGAACCCTTTCCTAATTTTATCCATACACTACTCTTCTTATAGGGAAAGTTGAATAGACGTGTCCTTTTAAAGATGAAAAAATTGAAGTAGATAAGGTTCTAATGAATTTCACAAGGTCACAAAGGGAGAATTTAGGTCTCTTGATCTATAGCTTTGGAAATCTCAACTAAATAGTGTTACAAAAAATAGAGTAAGAAACTACCCAGAAACATTTATATGCTTAAAGTACATTTTTTGCTTATGAATGTCTCATTTCTTTTGATGAAACATCTATTGTTAGGCTAATTACAGGACAGGACAGTAAGAATGTATGAGTGAGTGGATGGGTAAGTTTGCTACATGAAAGCACTGTGCTAGGTCCTGTGGAACAGGGATGGGAATGAGAGAGGGTTAATTATAAAGAGAACATAGCATTTGTGACAACAAGGATGGGCCTTGAGAGTATTTTGCTAAGTGAAGTTAAGTCAGAGAAAAACAAATACTGTATCATAACACTTATAGTATAGAATCCTAAAAAGCTGTTTCTCATAGAAACGGAGAGTAGAATGATGGTTGTCAGGGTCTGAGGGTTTGGAGAAATGGTGACACATTGGTCAAAGAATACAAACTTCCAGTTATAAGATAAAAAAGAATTGGGGACCTAATGTCCAGCATGGTGATTATAGTTAATAACACTGTGCTATATATTTGAAAGTTGCTAAGAGAACAGATCTTAAATTTTCGCAGCACAAATAAGAATAGTTACTATGTGATATGATCCATATGTTGGCTAATGCTATAGTGGTAATCTTTTCTTACAATATACATGTAGCAAATCAACACTGTTGTATGCCTTAAATTTATACAATGTTAAATGTCAATCAGACTGCAATAAAGCTGAAAAATAACAGGGCATGGTTCTTTTTCTTTTTTAGGAAATTTACTCTCTAACAGGGATAAGCATGAAAACTATAAAATATGCTAATACATTCACTGTTTATATTGGCAGGATGCTTGCATACACAATATATACACAGAGAATAGGGACGAAGCATTCTTTCAACTACTGGTAGACAGAGTTTTAAAGACTGCAAAAAAACAGCCGTGGGTAGTTGTATTAACGGTTACTAAAAAACAGAGTAAGAATTGGATCTAACTCATGACTCCGGCCTTTCACTCAAGATTCAGGTAAATGTCACCAAGACCCCAGAAAAGGGCTCTGGAAACAACTGCCATTTCAGCAAAATCCCAGTTTAGGAAATTGAAGCTGGCGAAATTAAGTTTTGCCAAATACAAACTGTTGGCTCTAACATTGTTCTATCCCAGACTCAAAATATGATGTTGGTAAATGCTATTAAACTGTTGTCATCTTATAAAATAGATGCTAGCAAATCTATGGCATTTTTTTTTTCTGGCCAGCCTTAAAGTAAATGTGAGTCATCTTGTCTCTTCTTCATTTCCGCCCCCCACCAAGTGGGTGATTTATGTAATGTCTTTCCTGTTGCTTTAACGACAATATCAAAATACCATTTTAATAACTGTAACACTGTTATTGATGTTAAAATTCAAAAACAGATCATTTCCTTGATTAAACTAATCATTACATGATTTTGGCCATAATTTTATGATGAACATATAAAATATATTTTAAAAGTAAAGAAATTTAAAAATTCTCTCAAAGTTTCACTTGTACATTCTAAAGGTAGCTATTGCTCTATTACTCCCTCTGTGGATCAATATGAATGGGTCAAAAGATTAACATCTGTTCTTTTCAATTTATTTATGTCCTACCTCACTGAAAAAAAAAATTGAGGCAGTCAAAAAATTTAAGAGTTCAAAATGTCAAACATCTCTAGGTTAAGGCTTTCTTAGCTGTTACCTAAGGATAAAAAGAGATGAAGCAGAACTGATTTTTTTGTGTAAAAATAATACAATTTAAAATAAAGATTAAGGGGATTTAAAATCTGTTGTGAGGTTACACCACATCAATTCTTTATACCAGAAATTCAATAGGAGAAGGAAAGCCAAAAGAAAACTAAATTAATAATTTCATGGTTAGCTTAGAAAACCAATGGCTAATATTGCTCCTTGCTGATCTGTGAAGGTATGATTATACTTTAAAAAAAATTAGGATGTGATTTTTAGGTAATCTTTAAAACACAAACTATGTTTCATTATTAAAAACACAAATTAATTTTCTTTTCACGATTGTATAAATTATGCCTAACATCAAGACACTTAACAGAAAGATATTTATAACAGCATGCCAGTTTCAGAGATGCCATTGTTTAAAGAACCATGCATTCTGTTTTCAACTAAGCTTACACTTTTTTGGCCATAAAACCCTTAATATTAACACATTACATTCAGTTGCTTAAACTTACTTTATTTTTTTCAGAACACACATTAAGGTATTCTTTTTCCTGGAATTCCTCAAAGTATTTTCACCTCAACCCCACAACAAAATTAAAGGCCTGAAGATTAGTATGACAGGATACAAATTACAAAGCTATATCAAATGCATGTCTCCATTCTCTTCTGAAAAAGTTCGTATTTAATTTCACAGATGCTAAGTATGCTGCAGGGGACTCTTAGGTGTTGGTGTAAGAGACAGCTTAGAGTAAAAGAGTAAAGTAAGTATTGCCCAGGCATTATAAAGATGTTTACATAAAGAAACCCATCTAGTATTACAGATTTAGGAGTTTACCTTTATAGAAGTAAAAGCACCAGGACAGAAGAATATATGTACAAAGATGTCTAATGAAGAAATAATTGTAAGAGCAAAAACAATGAGTGTGCTATCTATTAATAGAGAAATTGTTAAATATTTTAAGGCACATCTACAGTTGTTGGGTATAGAGTCAAAAGAGACTACCCTTCAAGAAGTCCAGTCAATACTGTATAGCACAGGGAACCCTACTCAATACTCTGTAATGACCTATATGGGAAAAGAATCTAAAAAAGAGTGGATATATGTATAACTTATTCACTTTGCTGTACAGCAGAAAGTAACACAACCTTGTAAATCAACTATACTCCAATAAAAATTAAAAAAAAAAAAAAAAGAAGTCCAGTCAGTATTTTCAAGGGAACCAGAGAGCCCCAAATCCTCTGAATGGCTAACAGGTATGTAACCCACAGCCACTGGTAGCTCTCCAAGGTCCTGAAATGTAAGTGCGTCTCATCATTGTTGGGAGCTAGTCAGAATGCTGGCTATGTCAGCCAATTACAAAAGGGTTAACACAGAAGCTTCAGAGTCACCTAGCATAAATGACCTTATTTTGAGTATTTTATCAACATATAATAACTAAAACCTAAAATAGGTCTGAAGTTTACTGCATTTGCTTTCTACTGGGTCACATTATAGCCAAACTCTAGAGGAGAGGAAAATGGAGCTTCAGTCTGTAGTGAGAAGCAGATTGATTCACTTCAAATCTTGTACTGAACTTAATTCTCATGCAAGAAGTCTTTCTGCATTAATTCTACCTATTCTAAGTCTTCCCTAACACAATAAGCATAATTTGTATTTTTAAGATTTATGCTTGCAATTCTGCTCATGTATTTACGGTTTACCTCTCTCAAGTTAAATTGCATGTTTATTGACAATGCTGTTTTATGTCTAATTTTTTTAATATCTAAAATCATGGTTTTATACAGAAGATTCTCAAAAATGATTCTTTAATGAATAAAAGAATTTAAGTAAACACACAGACCACTTCTGCTTCTCACCTCACTTGTTTATTTTTCTGAATGAAAAAAGAAACCTATCAAGGTGAACAGTTGCTATAGTGATAAGCACAACAACAAATGCAGATAAATTAATAAACAAGCTTTTTTTCCTCCCTACCTCTCATTTCTACCTATAATTTTAGGTAAATGGTAGCCTCTGTAACTCAGAATTTCAAACTTCTATGGTACATAACAATCAATAGACTATAGGCAGTTGGCATTCAAATAATAACTTTAGGAAAAAATTGGAAAACTCAAGAACAAACTAATTCTGATATAGACTCAGATATTCCCTATGGAAGTGCCATGGGTTAAACATAGACAGCAAAGACTGATAGTATAATTATAATCAAGAATACATTTTTGGGACTTTCCTGATCATGCAGTGGTTAAGAATCCGCCTGCCAGTGCACGGGACACAGGTTCTATCCCTAGTCTGGGAAGATCCCACATGCTGTGGAGCAACTAAGCCCATGTGCCAGAACTAATAAGCCTGTGCTCTAGGGCCCATGAGCCACAACTACTGAGCCTGCATGCTGCAACTACTGAAGCCCACGCACCTAGAGCCCATGCTCCACAACAAGAGAAGCCACCGCAGTGAGAAGCCCACGCACCACGACAAACACCCAATGCAGCAAAAAACAAAACAAAACAAAAAAAGAATACATTTTCAAACTATAAAGGACATTGAAGATCAACTAGTCCAAACTGCTCACATAGCAGAGGTGGAAAAAACTGAAATCCAGAAATATAAAATGACTTTTAGGTTATAAAGGACAGTGCTAGGACCAAAAGCCATGCACCTTCCTTGTTATTTTACTAACTTTTTGTCCTGTTAAAACTTGTTCATTTTTTTAAACTTATACTGACTGAGTCATAAGCATCTCAAAGCTATGAGAATGTAAGTGCAATGATCTCTGAAAAAGAGTAGAAGGGGTCATACTCACGATTAGGAAACTCACAAACACTAGGGGAAAAAAGTAAAATGTATAGACATTTACTCTCTCAGTAGGTTTCTGACATTACAGTACAGTACTGTTTTATACAATGGAGCCCGTATGGTTATCTTCAAAAGTCCTAAGCAATCTAGCTCCATCCAACCTTTTAAACAATGCCTTCTACTATTCTTCAGCATAAACTCTATCCTTTATTAGCCCAATCTACTCATGGTAACTTTTCATTTCTTTGCCTTTGAGCTGTTCTCTCTTTACTTCAAATGTAGCCTGCACTAGTTTCTGTTGTTTCCAACTGAAGAATCTTAACTCTAGCCAGCCTAAAGGAATGTAAGTCATAAAGTAGCTCTCAGAAACCGAGGCTTTTGAAAGAAAACAGCCAGGGTGTCTGGGGAGTCTGGGTGTCTGGGAGTTCTGAACAGTCTATTCCGAGTATACACTATGAGCTTTTGCTTTACCTCCTGCTATGATGGGGGATGGGCAGTTGACCACAGTAAAAATCTACGTGCAATTACTGGAAGAGAGGAAATGGATGTTGCTTAGGTGAAACTAACATGTGTGTAGCCAATATCTTAAGATATAGCATTCCCATACATTCTGGGAATTTTTCTCTGGTCTTTTGAGCATGGTGCTAGAAATACTTATTTCTATTCCTATATCATTCATTGCCAAATAAAACATCTGACACAAATTTCTGATCTAGTTATAAGTCTCTTCCACTGATTTTTAAGTGGTTACTTAAACCATATCTTGCCATCTCATTGAGATCCTGTCTCTGTAAGTTCCTTTGGAGATAAAGGAAAAGACAGACCGAAGTTTGTTTAACACCAATTACCTAAAGTGTCATGTATGAGCATCCATATAACTGCATTTATTCCTCTCAACAACTCCCTGAGGTAATTACTGTTACCATTACCTTCTCTCAGATGAAGAAACTGATCAGGGGAGTGATATAACTTGCTAAGATCACATATGTTGACACACACATAGGAGGTTTTAACAATACAAGAAATTAACTTCGATTCACTGTCTACACCATCCACTTGGCACATAATCATAGTTTTTCAATCCAAGAAACAGTCTAGTCCATGTTGTATTGTTAGTGTGCGTTACCTCCTTGGTTAAGTTTTAACCTTATATTATATACATAATACCTTACATTATGTAAATATTTATGTCACCCACCCTGCTTAGCAAATTACTATCACACCACAAGCCCTTAAGAAGTGATTCTGACTGACTAATACATGATTCTCACAAGCCATAAAGTCATCGTCATAACCATATCTTTGGAATGGTATTTTTACTCTGTCTACACAGCAGAAAGTTCTCTACTGGCCACCTCTATTAGAGACAGGTTAAACCCCTCACATTTAAGTGGGTTTATCTCCTGCAGATTTGGCCTAATCACAATTGTTTGGAAGGATAATCCACCTCACTGCCCATGACATAGTAGAGTCAGAAGTGAAATTCACAATGGGATGACAACTTCCACAAACCACACGTTTTGCTTTTATGGGTATCTCCAATGAGCCATTAATGTCGTCATGAGGTTAAATAAACGCTATAGTTTTAAGCAATATGGACGCCTCTAGAACGCGAGCTCAATGGGGACTTAGTCTTCAAAACACTAAACGGTATTTAGCACACGATAGGCATGTGATAAATATTCACTGAATCACTAAAATCATATATTGGGATCTTTCTCAATATGTTTCCAACTTGCAGAAATTTCTTTTCTAGTCATACAAACTTAATCATAAATTAAAAAAAAAACCTCTCACTTTTATATTATAATATTAGTGCACTAGCTGGAGCACTGAGCTCCATCCAAATATTTGGGTTCCATTTTCTATACTGCCTCTAGCTAACTGTGATATTGAGCAAGTTATTTCATTACTTGGCCTTTTGCTATTCTAATGGATAAAACTGACATCTGCACAAAAAAATTGGAAAGCTCACTTCCAACTGGAAGGCTTCCTAAACTCTCTATATATTCTTTAGGGAGTTCAAGTATCAGATGGGATCAGGGATTATGTTTTATTCATCTTCATTTTCCTAGTATAAAGCATGATGTCTGGAAGGAACATAAAACACGTTCAATAAATGTAGGATCTACATGGGATATATAACCACTAAAGACCATTACAATTTCAAGAATTTATAGCTGTACAGTCTCACAAATAATCAAGCAAATGTCTCAAAAAGCTTTCCTTTTGATGTCACGCTTTATCAACATTAAACATCAAACTACACAGGAACTACTCCTTTGTACTTCCTTATTTGTGTGATCAATAGAAGAAGATGGTTACATTGTGGTCTTAATTATCTTAGTGATCTAAAATGATTTAAATTCTAAGTATCAAAAATCTAGGCTTGATCTCCAAATAGAAAAAATTTTAAAGAGAGTATAGACATAATGTAATTGAACAAAATGGTAGAGAGAATGCCACAGAAAATATAGAAACTAATAAACAGTATATGTGGGGACTTCCCTGGCAGTCCAGTGGTTAAGACTTCACCTTCTAATGCAGGGGGTGTGGGTTAGATCCCTGGTCGGGGAACTAAGATCCCACATGCCTTGTGGTCAAAAAACCAAAACATAAAAAAACAAAACAAAACAAAAACAAGCAATATTGTAACAAATTCAATAAAGACTTTAAAAATGGCCCACATCAAAAAAAAAAGTATATGTGAATTTACATTCAAAATTAGAGTATGGTTTCCCCAAGTGGCTTCTATAAAACACTAATACTGGAAAATTCTCATTTAAAAAAAAGGTTTTTATGATCAAAATCTTTGGGCTATGGTGTATTCTTTGACACCTTGCTAGAGCTTCCAAAGCATAAGTGTATCAAAGCTTTGAGATATCTTAATTTGCTAAATCCATCATTTCTCAAACTTGCTTGACCACAGAATCCACTTTTTATAGAAGACATCAATTAAGACACATCACCAGGGCCTCTCTGGTGGCGCAGTGGTTGAGAATCTGCCTGCTAATGTAGGGGACACGGGTTTGAGCCCTGGTCTGGGAAGATCCCACATGCCGCGGAGCAACTAGGCCCGTGAGCCACAACTACCGAGCCCGCGCGTCTGGAGCCTGTGCTCCGCAACAAGAGAGGCCGCGATAGTGAGAGGCCCGCGCACCGCGATGAAGAGTGGCCCCCGCTTGCCACAACTAGAGAAAGCCCTCGCACAGAAATGAAGACCCAACACAGCCAAAAATAAATAAATAAAAAGCCAAGCATTTGAAGCCCTTTAAAAAAAAATAAAAAAGACGCATCACCAGTGTTGAATAAAATATACTGTGGAAACACTGTTACTGAGCATGGGACATAGAAAAAGCTAGTAGAGCACATCCTTGTCCATGACCAGTGGCATTAAAGTCAATCAATTTCAAACCACAGTCTTTTCAAATTAAAAACAAACAAAAAGAACCTCTGTTATTCAACTGTATTATCCATGAACACATCTAGTACTCCCCATTGCATCTTGATCCTGACACCCCTGGGAGACCCTACATGAAGCAGAGTTGATCTGCATCTTCAAAACCTGGGAGCTGTAAACTTATTATTTGGAACCACAAGCATCTTCTCTAAATGGAATGCTTTAGAAGAGACTTTGAAGGGCTCTTCCAATATTAATGTTTCTCTGTGGCCTTAGTTTGATCAATGAGGGTCAAGGAATTTCAGTGCTAAAAGCAAACCACAACTGCAACAGCTTATCATTAGCCTTGTACCTCTTTCAATTGACTTATGGGCCATAATAAAGCTCAGACTCATTTAGAGGTCAAAGGCCACATTAGCAACATCAGAATCATACTGTAAACTCATAACTGTAAGCCAGTTTGGTTTCCATTCATTCACTGAGCAAGAATTGATTTTAAGCCTACTATGTGTTGGGAATTGGACTGAGAGGAGTACTAAGTTCTGGGGAGTCAAACAACACTAATCCAGTATGAGAAAACTTATGCAAGAGGAATTCAATATTGAGTGGGGTCACACTCCATCAAGAGATCATTTTAATATTAAGGGTCCAGAAAGAAACCCCTACGTGATGTCTTCCCTCAAACAAGGAGGCAGCCAGAGTATGAACAATGTTTTTAAGGTTATAAAAGAATGGTGATTAGAATGAATTAATTTCAACCTGGATGCTTGTTTGCAATCATCATCATCAACAACAACAACGTGAATTTCTTTTACTGAGCAGATCCAGAGCTGTTTTCGAAGTCAGGGCCGCTCCAGGAGTCACTCAGAAGATGGCTGCTCTCCTGTGGCTTCATTAGCTTGGCTCTCACAAGGTATACACTGGAATAGTGTCCTAGATTCCTACACACCAACTCTGACATTTATAAAGCACTTTCAGTCCTGACAAGATCAAAAACTCAGCATTCTTTCAAATCTCATAATAACTCCCAAACATCCCTGGCTCAGGCTGAGGAAACTGAAAGTGATAAAGCACTTATTAGATTAAAAAAAAAAAAATCTTGGGAACTATAGGCTTGTCCTCTTCCCTCCTGCGGCATGAAGCACTTATTTGATTTTAACAACACATTTTCCCATTAGAAAACACTCATTGCATTACCTCCCAAACTGGACTCATTTGCAATAGCCATGGTCCTAGGATGCTGGCAAATCTACCAGCAGACTGTGATTTCCCTGTTAAACTATGGGCTTCCAACCAAAACCTCCTATGGTGATACTTTAATGTCACGCTGAGCCATCTTGGCACTATGCGTTGATTCCAGCCTTGTTCATTGCTACAGTGGGAGTGAAGAAGGCATGTCAACATGTTTACTGAAACTATGTTATGGGCTACAGCTTGCACAAAGATGGTACTTTGGGTTCCTCAGTTCTTCAAAAAATAAAACACATTATTTAAAAAATAACCATAATAGTTGAAATGTATTGTGTATTTGTGTGCCATGCTCTGTCATATCACTTTTTTCACTGTGGTGAAAAACACAAGATTATATTTACCATCTTAGCAATTTTTAAGTGTACAATTCAGTAATGTAGTACACGCACATTGTTGAGCGAAAGCTCTCCAGAACTTTTTCATCTTACATAACTCAAACTCTATTAAGCATTAATTCCCCCTTGTGCTTCCCCCCAGTCCTTGGCAACTTTTCTATTTCTATGATTTTCACAACTTTAGATATGTCATACAAATGGAATAACACAGTAATTGTCCTTTTGTGACTACCTTGTTTTACTCAGCACAGTGCAATGTCCTTAAGGTTCATCTATGTTGTAGCATGCTACAAGATTTCCTTCTTTTTCAAGGCTGCATAATATTCCTCTGTATGTATATATCATGTTTTCTTTATCCATTCATATGCCAAGGGACATCTGGGTTGCTTCCACCTTGAGGCTATTGTGAACTGTGCTGCAATGAACACAGGTGTCAAAATATCTCTTCAATATCCTGCTTTGAATTATTTTGGCTATATACCCAGAAGCAAGATTTCTAGATCATATGGTAATTCTATTTTCAGTTTTTTGAGGAAACCTCATACTGTTTTCCATCATTGTTGCACCATTTACATTCCCACCAACAGTGCACAACAGTTCTTACATCTGTTTGTTCTAACACTTGTTATTTTCTACTCTCTTGATAGTGGCCTTCCTAATGGATGTGAGATCATGGTTCATTAGGGTTTTGATTTTCATTTCTCTTATGATCAGTCACATTGAGCAACTTTTCACAGGTTTTGGGGCCATTTATATATCTTCTTTGGAGAAATGTCAAGTCCTTTATTTTTTTAATGAGGAATTTTGTTGTTGTTGAGTTACAGAAGTTCCTTATATAGTCTATATATTAACTCTCATGAGATATGTGATTTACAAATATTTTATCCCACTCCATAGATTGCCTTTTCACTCTCTGATATTTCCTTTGATGCAAAGAAATTTTAAGTTTTGTGCAGCTCCATTTGTCTATTTTTGCTTTTGTTGCCTGTGCTTTTCATGCCGTGTCCAAGAAATCACTGACAAATCCAATACATGGAAAATTCCCCCTATGTTTTCTTCTAGAAGGTTTACAGTTGTAGGTCTTACATTAAGGTTTTTAATACATTTTGAGTTAATATTGGTATATGGTATAAGGTAAGGATCCAATTTCATTTTTCTGCATATAGATACCTAATTTTCCTAATAGCATTTAAAGAGATCGTCCCTTCCCATTGTGTAGTCTTGGTACTTTTGCTGAAAATCACTTACGTGAGGGTTTACTTTTGTGCTCTATTCTTTTCCACTGGACTATACATATCTGTCTTTATGTCAGTACCACACAATTTTGATTACCGTTTCTATGTGGTATGTTTTGAAATCAGGAAGTAGGAGGCCTTCAAATTTGTTTTTCTCTTTCAAGACTATTTTAACTCTTTGGTGTTTCTTGAGATTGCATATGAATCTTAGGATGTTTTTCTCTATTTCTGCAAAAATTATTATTGGGATTTTGATAGAGATTGGATTGAATCTGCAGACCACGTTGTGTAATATGGGCATTTTAACAATGCTAAGTCTTCCAAACAATGAGCACAGGCTGCCTTTCCATTTATTTATATTTTCTTTGATTTCTTTAATATCATGTCATTTTAATAGGGTCATTATTTGATTCTTATAATGTTAAAGATAAACAAAATTTTGAAGGCAATTTTTTTTTTTTTTTTTTTTTTTTT